>NC_090940.1:606934600-607237630 GCF_040938575.1 Ambystoma mexicanum
AGGGGGTCAGGATCCTCCATCCAGAGGTCAAGACTCTCTCAACCTTCACGCTTGGTATCTGAAAGGTTGAGGTATAAGGATTGGGACCTCCCGGATGACGTGATGGAGGTGTTGCTTTCGGCCAGACGGCCTGCAACGAAATCCCTGTACTGTTGCCATTGGCGTAAATTCTGCGACTGGTGCAGAGATCACAATGTTGATCCTTTTCAGTGCTCCATTCCTATGGTTTTATCTTTCTTACTTTCTTTGGCCCACAGGGCCTTCAGTGGGTACCATTAAGGGTTACCTGGAGGCGCTGTCTATCTTTAAGGGCTCGTCTGAAGAATGTTCTTACTTTAAGATTTGTTTGATTTCTCCATTTCTTAAAGGACTGACTAATATGTTCCCGCCGTCCCCTTTCCAGGTGCCGGTTTGGGATTTCAATTTGGTTTTGAAATTTCTCATGGGTGCTCCATTTGAAACTTTGCACTCTTGTCCTTTGAGATTATTGTCCTTCAAGATTGTGTTCCTGGTTGCGGTTACTTCCGCTCGCAGAGTGAGTGAATTGCAGGCACTTTCCTCTAAGCCACCCTTTACTGTGTTTCACAAGGACACGGTTGTACTGCTGGTACGTCCTTCCTTTCTACTTAAGGTAGTATCTGAATTTCATTTGAGTCAGAAGGTGGTTCTCCCTTCTTTCTATCCTCCTCCTCATCCAGGTAAGGAAGAGGAGCGACTCCATTGGTTGGATCCTAGGAGAGCTCTGAGCTTTCACATTTCTAGGATGTCCAGGGTCAGAGTGGACAATGAACTCTTTGTAGGATATGCTGGACACCGATTCGGCCAGGCTGTTACCAAACAGACCTTGTCCAGGTGGATTATCGTCACTATTACCAATTGGCGGGTAAGGACCCTCCTGAAGGGTTGCAAGCTCATTCCACTAGGGGCGTGGCTACTTCCACCGCCCTCCAGCGGGGTGTTCCTATTAGTAATATTTGTGATGCCGCTACATGCTCTTCACTTCACACCTTTGTTGAGCATTATTCCCTGGATTCAATCCATGGTCAGGATATGGCCTTTGGTAAGGCAGTTCTTTATTCTGCAATCTGATTGGGTACTCTAAATTCTTTTCCCTCCTCCATTTACTGGTACTGCTTTGAGAGTCTGTCAAAGATGTGGAATATGTTGGAGGACACAATTCATTCAAAGAACAAGTTACTTACCAACTGGTAACGTTCTTTCGACTGGATGTTCCTCCAATGTATTCCACATCGCCCTCCCAGCCTGCCCCTCTGGAGAATTTCCTATGCAATTGCAGCTTACGTTTCCGCAAGGCTATGTGCATTCAAGATGTCGTCGGGCTGGTGCCACAGGTTCTGAGGGAAAAAACTTAAACTGAGGCTACGGGCGCCGTGCATCTGATTTATAACATCCGGTGACGTTGCCCTCGATGGAGACCTTCGAGGGTCATCGACCTGACGTCATCGACGCAGGACGCCCTTTGCTGAAAAAGTTTCCGAAGTGCACAGCTGTGGACATTACATGTCAAAGATGTGTAATACGTTGGAGGAACATCCAGTCGAAAGAACGTTACCAGTTGGTAAGTAACTTGTTCTTCTAATGCAGGAAGATATAACTGACCAGAGTTGGCTACTCGTTTTTTTTCAGGACCTCTTCTGGTTTAAAGTTCTCTGGAAACCAACCATGGTGGAGCTGCAAAGGTTTACCCAAAATGCTGAGCAAACACTCACTGGTAACGAGGCTGAGCTGTAAGGTTTTGACGAAGCAGAAAAAGGGATTGGTGGGAAGTACAATTAACAAACACAAAAGATTGTGGAGCAGTAGCTTGTCCATACGTGTAAGGACAAAACTACTCCCTTCCTGTGGCTGACCTTGATGGTGGGTTACCCAGTGGACTGCGTACCACCACAAGCCAGTTGATGGTGGGCCCTTGCCCACCCCCATTCAAGGAGGGAGCTAATCACATTGCTGCCGTAGACGCTCCTTGCTTCTTAAGGGAACTGTAGAATGGTGATGTCGCAGAGCAAGCTGCGCCAGCAATCTTTGCGTTTGCATGACCACAGAAACCCAATGTAAAATGATATAGGGGAGAGCAGAACCCAAGCCATATGATCGAATGTAAGCAATTCATCTGTCACCTCGGACGGGCTCAACACTCATGCAGCTAAGACCAGTTAGGCTAAGAGAGTGCATCTCGTGGGCAGAGTGTGACAGGCAGAGAGAGGTCCGCCCAAGGAGAGGGACAAGCCAATCCTTATAACTACAGGAGGGCTGTTCGACATCCCAGAGTGTGAGCTGTCAGCTTTTCTCCACTACAGGTATCTTAGGAAACACATCTGAGTCCAAATCTGCATTTTGTTCTCAAAGTTCAAAAGGAATGTCAACTTGGGTGTGTCTGTAACACTAACCCTACTGTGAAATGCAGTGTATTTGATGGGTCCGAAATGAAAGCCGGACACAAAGTTTTCAATATGGATTGGGAAAACACTTCTCTGAACCTGCATTGAGAGGAATTTCCCTACCCAAAACTAAGGAGATGTCTCTGTCAGGATGTCAGAAAACAAAAGACTGCCCTTGTGTCCAAACATTTTACTCTGACCTCTGTTAGGACAGTTTTTCTGAAGTCCAACTAAGGGCTTAGTAAAACCATACAACTGAGACAGTACAGCAATCCACTCTTAGTGTAAGGCTATACCACTTGAGCATTTGGTAGCATAGACGGAGCAGCCAGGCTTATCTTAGGAGGGAGAGAGGGCTGTAGCTTGGTACAAAGAAACATTGAAACACTATGTATTGTAAAAATAATGGGTTTATTTAAAAAGGCCAAAAGGAATCTTGGGAAAATAAGTTCTATCACTTGATACATGCAACACAATGCTTTAAAGTACACAGACAAAAGCAGAAAAGTCCAGAAAACGAACAGTATTTCTAGGGAAGTCAGACCTTCTCAAACACATTTAGTATAGGATACACCTATTCATGGGGAGGAAAACCATCAGTTACTTTTAGATTACCTTACAGTATGTCAGTGGTAGTACACTGCTAGTCATGCAGTGACACTAGTTAAGGAATCACTTAGTAAACAAACCCTGTTACCAGGATACTTTTCTGAATAGTGAAACACAGATTCAACAGTATAAACCTATAACTACATTCAGAATAACACACAGTTATATGAGGTGAATAAGACCTTATGGTGTAATATATAAATACAGTTGCTTTTCAGCTCAGTGGAACACAGACTAAGGCAAGTTGGATTAGGAACCCCGGTTACTGTGGCGCTGGATAGGGTGGTTGCCAGTTGAGTCTAGAGTGCCGACCCATGTTTCAACCATAGGTCTTTCTCAAGGCATGAAGGAGTGGGCCTGGTGTATCCTGGGTAGGTCTGGCTGGTTAGTTTCTAAAGCCTGGCCGGGCTGTTCTTGAAAGTCTGCGGGGCTGACGGCGATCGTCTCGACTAAGGCAAGCAATAACTTTCCACACTAATTAAGGATTGCATCAGGCAGACCAAGGTCAGCTACACCTACAGGACACTTTTTAAGAATAGCACTCTGCTATTCTAGGCAGGTAAAACCTAAGAATGTAATATACTATTACAGTTGCTTTTCAGATCAGTGGAACACAGACGTAAGCAATATCTCTTTAACTTATTTTAGGATGGCACACAACTATTCAAGATAGGTAAAACCTAATGCAGACTTATTATTGACAGGCTAAACAGCAGGTCCGGGGAAGCAAGACCCAGTTGCTATACTTTTACATTTATATCCGAAAAGAAATAGTAAAGTGAAAGCAACAGCATTACTTTTGGGGAGAGACACAATCAATTCACAGATGAGTAAAATAACCTTATTTCTGATGTTTGTTAATCTGCTTAGAATCACATGCTGTGCATAGGTCCGACATCCAGTGGTCACTGCGGAGTATTGCATTTTGTTTTTCGTAGTCGAAAAGGGGACGTCGACAAGGCGTGTCTGTAACACTATCCCTATAGTGACGTGCGTTGTACCCACAATCCCTCACGTGTCGAGGTCCCTCAGATTGTTTTTTTCCGCCCAGCTACTGGTTGCCTTTATGCGGAGCTCCTAGAGAGACATTGCAACCAGGAGGATTACAGCAGTGGGCCTGGGTGAACTGGACAAGAGGACTCCCCAAGAGCTATACAGAAATCGCACATGCTTAAGGTAAGTTAATACACCCAGCCAACACAGTACCTCAGCACAGAGCAAGAGTTTGCAGCAGGAAGACTTCAGGATCTGCAGCCAAAAACCCAGTCAATCGATTCTTCTGTCATGAAGACGGAAGATAGGACTTTGGAAGGGATTTTGCAACAGGGCTCAATGGAGGAAGTTCCAGGCAAGAGTTTCTTCGCAGCTGGATTCAGCCCTGTGGTTTTCACACCCTTTTCAGGAACCAGTGTCAGGCTCCCGAGGATCCTCCCCACACTCCTCCTCACCTGTTTCCTCTATGGAACTGTCCACTGTTTCTGATGTCTTCTTCCGTCGCGGTTTCCTCTGTCCTGTAGATCTCTTTTCTTTCTTTTGATGAAGATATGGACGTGCTCCCTCGGAGGCCACCTTGACTGGGAGTGATAAACCAGACTAGGTGAACCCCAGGGAGCAAGACCCAAAGTTGCAGGGAAAAAGCCTCCTGGCTGAAAAAACCCTGTTAGAGGACGTATGATTGTCGAATCCTGATATTGTCCTTAGTGAGCCGGATCTTGCAGGTAAGTAGCACTTTGGGAGTTGTAGTTCCTGAAGGAACGGAAAGACAGCTGGCAATACTCCGTAACAGTCTGTTTAGATAAGCAGAAAGGAACTCTGGATACTGTAGTTCCGACTGATCGTGACTCCACAAGAACGATAGCACAAGAGTGTTGGCGGTTGTACAAAGCAATAGGAATTAGAAGGTAAGTGTAGAACGGCAAGGTGAGAGGGAAGGTAGAAGGAAGCAAGTAATCAAGACGAATCAGTAGGAAGGCTGGAGGCAGAAGCGGAGACGTGAGAAGACGACTCCAGGAGGAAAGGAAGCAGAGAAAAAGAAAAGGTAAGACTGCGAACGCCGGTAAGTAAGGAATGAAAGAATAACGGTGAAGCAAGCTGCGGCAGACCTGTGCGGCAGAGCAGCGCCGAGAGAGGCGTGGAGAAAGGAAATAAAGGAAGATTGACCACAGTACCTTAGGGAAGGACGAGTCACCTGAGTGCAGGAAATGGTGCAGAACGTGAGGGGTTCTGCACGGGAAGAAATATATAACGGAGCGCTGTACTGCTAAGAAAGTCGCTGGAACAACACAGAAACTCTGAGTGGAAACCATAGACGATACAACGCATAGATTGTATCCATTTCACCATAGATAAACATTCGGCGCCATCTTGGAAATAGACTAGAATGCTGTAATGGGACACGGGACCACCATGTTAGGTGTACTTCCATTTCTGCCAGCACTTCCAGGGCTGCAGCATGACAACTAGGAGGAGACTGAATATCACTGGTCTGATTTTCGTCACTTGCAAGGTCCAGCACTCTGTTGAGGGTACTTTTCGGACCCGATTCACATCTCTGGAGGTCCTGCAGGATACCACTAAAGTTTGAGCCCGATTCGGAAGACCGTGCACCACACAATGGCTCGATGACCCAGATTATTGGGGGAATACAGCAAGGCATGACTCAAAATGCAGGTGGTCTTGAGCCTAGTGGATCTCACCAGCCTCTGGGTAGGAGTCCTTTGGGAACCCAAGTCCATTGGAAGGAAGGGTTACAGCAGGCCCTGGTTACACTGCAGGCACTCCGGTCACTGCAAATCGCTACGGACATGGTTTCTTCATCTTCCTCTTATGTTTCAGCTCCAGTGCTCGACTTCTCAGCAGCTTCCAGGCTCAGAGTTTTTATCAGGAATCGGCACAACTTCTGCATTCACTACCTACATTTTACAGCAAGGGGCAGTCTGGCTGTCCAATCAGGAAAGCCAGCCCGCCACTGGGAGTTTGTTCCTTTCAGGCAAGGTGTAAGACAAAAGGCTGCCGTGTTTTGGACTCCTTCCTCGCTTCCTGCTTTTCCAGACACGCTGGAGCCTGAGCGGGGAATTCACAGGATTCCTGCTGAAGACAAAACAGCCACTGAGGTCGTTCCCACCTACAATGCCAGGGGAGAACCTCAGAAATAGCAAGCACACAAGAAATGACGAAAAAAGAAGGAACCCACCATTTTAGTAAAATGGTGGCCCTCTGTGTATTACCGAGGCTGAATTAACAGCCTGCGAGTAAAGAAGACTAAAACATCATAAAAGTAGTTCTGATGCTTGTTAATCTGCTTAGAATCACATGCTGTGCATATAGTCCGACATCCAGTGGTAACCGCAGAGTATTGCATATGGTTTTTCAAGGATCAAAAGGGGACTTCAACATGGGCGTGCCTGTAACACAATCCCTAACATGACGTGTAGTGTACCCAAAATCCCTCACTCGTCGAGGTCCCTCAGATTGTTTTTTTCCGCCCAGTTATCTGGTTGCCCTAATGTGGGGCTCTTCATAAGTGATTGCGTTATTGTATACTTATCGACCTTTGGTCTTTTATTCCTTTTAAGTCACTTTGATGGTTGAATCCTGTGCACTGCCGAAGACTGCTGGGAATTTCGATGCCTATTGATCCGGCCGGCGCTGCCGACCACGTGGCCGGCCTGTAGAGTAGGGAGAGTGGGGTTGGGTGATCATATTCTTTCAAGAATTCCTTTCCTTTTCCCCTCTCTTTGTTCCCTGGGTTTTGTCGTCACTATATCAATCCTGCGCTATGGACTGGTCTCCATTTATATTTTGTCCTTCGTGTAAGGCCAAATATCTGTGGAAAGACTAGCACTGTCGTTGCAATAATTGTCTCTCGTTCAACCACAACAAGGCGGCCTGTGCGACCTGTAAACTCCTGCGTCCAAAGACGTTTAAGGAGTGCCGTTTGAAGTGGTGGGCGGCCTACGGTATGTCGCAGGCCGAATGTAATTCCCCTGCCGCTGAGTGTGCTGAAGGGACTAGCGATGACCAAGGCTCCGTTTCGAAGGCCATTGACCTGAAAGCGGACAGTTCTCGTTCCGCAGCGATGGGCACAACGCGAGTCATGCTATGGGGAAAACACCTAGCAACAGGGACGCACAAGGTTTCCACACTAAACGCACAACCCAAGGTTCTGCTTCGGCGGTACAGTCGAAGCGTTCCAAAGTGCCAAAGGGCTTGTCGGATACTTCGACGGGATCTGCTAATCTTTACGATCGGCAGCCTTCCCCACAACCACAGCAGCGGCATGCGTCTGGGCAATCCAAAGTAAAGGGCGCTAGCACCAAAACACACGCGGCTGTCGAGACGCTACAGAAGAAAGCGCTGACACTGCATATGGCCCTGGTGACGCCAAAATCCGCCGCGTAGCCACCGGTTCAACCGACACATCTCCCTACTACCCTGAGCATCAGCGATAGTACCACAAGGATCGCCTCAGCAGTGAAACATAAGGACCAGCCGAAAGAGACGGCGAAACAAAAGGAACGGCCTAGAGACGCGCTGAGACACACGTCACAACCTCCAGAGCCTTGCAAGGACTATTCTGAGAGCCATTTGCCTTTGTTCAGTGCTTTACGAGACAAATATCGACGCTCTACAGAAGAAGTGGGTGGAAATTACCCCTTTCCTCCCCTGGACTCCTCTGGTTCATCTTCATGGACCAAGGAGAGGTTTGAGGGGTGTATAGACAGACTAGAGAAATGTGTCTCTTTTTCTGAGAGGTTTGCTCCCAAAAGGCCTTGTGAGGACCTTTCTTTTACAACTATGGCCAAGTTTCAGATGACCTTTGACTATCCTCATGAGGAATATACATATGACCTCACTGATGATGAGGTCCCTGTGGACACATATGTACAAGATGATGCCCCCTTTGGGGACAATATTGATGATCCTGCAAATCCAATGGAGAATTGGGAAGACAGCCATCAGGTTGATTGTCAACCTTGGGCGTCCCCTCCTCCTACCCTGGACCCTGATGCCCTGGGTATGGATCCCCCGTCCACTCCAGTCCACCAAGCCTCACATGTGGATGATCAGATGCCGTTAAACGGCATCTTGAAAAAGGCGGCTGAACATTTTCAGATCGCCACACAGGAGGCTTTGCCAGATTTGGGTTTTGTAGAGGGACATACGGAAAGAAAAGCTTCCTGCCAGCCAGGCCATTCCTTTGTTGAATTCTATCAAGAGGAGACTGGCGCCTGAATTGTTAACACCAGCTCAGACCAGAGCGGTTAACCCCAGGGTAGAGAAGTTGTTTCACCCTTCTCCTACCGACCCTGCTTACAACAAGGGCCATGCCACTCCGGATTCACTGGTAGTTACCACCACTAGAAAAAGGGCAGGTGTACCCCTGTCTACAGGTGAAGCACCGCCTGATAAAGAACCCAAGAGGTTGTATGCACTGAGGAAGAGGGTCACGACTGCTGCTGCGTTCTCCACCCGAATAGCCAATAACACCACTCTGTTGGCTAGCTATATGTACAGTGGAACCTGCTGCAAGAAGGCCTTCAAGAAGTACCTGAACCAATGCAGTCTAAGTTGCTCGCAATTTTATTGGAAGGCAGGCAAGTGAATCAGAATGTGCTTAAGAACAATTTAGATGCTGCTGAAACAGCGGGAAGAACCTTTGCACAGGGTACCTTGCTTAAACGACACACCTGCCTGAGGAACTCCGGGTTTAAGCCGGAAACCCAGGCAGCCTTAATAAACCAGCCTGTTGAAGAAACCAACTTGTTCGCCAAGGCAGCCAAAAAAGAACATGAGACTCTCAAGTCCCTGCAATAGATTACCCAAAAACCTTCACAACAGAGAGGGGGCAGCTCTCATTGTTCCTTTCGTGGGCAATCTCGCTCCCCCCAGAACCAGTATGGTTTGGGAAACAACTTCAGTACAAGGATCTAACACCAACACCACATATCCACCTAGAGGACAGCGGCATGGAAAGGGTAGAGTCTGGAGTTCCACCCCCAGAGACTCCCCGGCCTCAGGTCAGAAATGACCCTCAGATCACGTTACAGGAAGTAATCCCGCTGCTGAAACTAGGGGATTATATGGCAACATTGGATATGAAAGATGCATACTTTCATATTTCAATGTTGCCGGCGCACAGAAAATACCTAAGGTTCATGATAGAGGACAAGCACTATCAGTTCAAAGTTTTCCCCTTCGACATTGCCTCGGCACCAAGGGTGTTTACGAAGGTACTGGCAGTAGCAGCAGCACACCTGCCCAGAGAATCCGTCCCAGTTTACCCTTACCTCGACGATTGGCTCATAACAGGTGAGTCCTAAGGAAGATGCCTGTTGAACAATCAGAAGATGATAGACCTCTTATTCATCCTGGGATTCTCCATCAGCGAGATGAAATCCAGCCTAGACCCCAGTCAAGTAAAACAGTTTCTATGGGCTCTACTTCGGACAGAAGACGGCCTCATCTTCCGCTCCAACGAGAGGGTTCAGAACATGCTGTTTCAGATCCCTCAGTGTGTTGCCAGTCGAGCGGTGACGGTACGCAAGGCCATGCGACTGTTAGGAATGATGGTGTCCTACATTTACTTAGTTCCTCACTTGCGTCTGCGCATGCGTCCCATGCAAGAGTGGCTCAACAGCCAGTGGTGTCAGGCCAGCGGACAATGGGAAGATCTAGTAGTTGTCTCGCCAGCCCTCATTCTCTCTCTGCAGTGGTGGTCGAGAGAAAACCTCTTGAAGGGGAAAGCCTTCACCACTCCCGCAGTAGAAACTACTCTCACGACAGACGCATCTCTCACGGGGCGGGGGGCTCACCTGCTTCAGCAGACAACGCATGGCGTGGGATCCCCAGAAGTAGCATTCAACCACATAAATCTGTTGGAGCTATTAGCTGTATTCAATGCACTGAAAGCCTTTCAAACACAGTTACAGGGGAAGACAGTCCTGATCCTGACAGACAGCACCATAACCATGTACTACCTGAACAAGCAAGGGGGCACACACTCTCCGGGGCTATCCAAACTGTCCCCAAACATTTTGAAATGGGCTATCAAACACAGGATGTTCCTGTTGTCCCAACACGTTCCAGGGGAAATCAATCTTCTGGCGGACGTGCTCAGCAGAGACTTCCCACTGCCCGTAGAGTACAAATGGCGACTACACTAAGACATCGTCTCCAACGTTTTCGCGCTATGGGGCTTCCCAGAGATCGACTTGTTCGCAACTCTGGAGAACGCTCAATGCCAAGATTACACCTCCAGCTACCGCCAGAACCGATCCAAGGGGAACGGTCTCTGGATTGCATGGTCAGGGAAATTTGTTTACGCTCCCCCCCCCCCCCCGACTCCCCTACTCAACAAGATCGTGCACAAGATGCCCCAGGAACCAGTTACCATAATGTCATTAGCCCCCATGTTGGCAGGCAACCATGGTTCTCTCATCTGATGGAGATGTCCCTATCTCCTCCAATGAAACTGCCTTGTCCATACAAATGTTATCTCAGGACAAGGGAGACACACTTAACCCATGCCCGCAAACCCTGAATTTAGCAGCCTGGCTCCTGAGGTCATAGAGTTCGGGCACCTACAACTCCCTCAAAGATGCATGGACATACTTAGGGAGGCGTGGAAACCCAACACCCGATATTGCTACTCCAGTAAATGGAACCGCTTTGTTATCTATTGCAACTTCAAGGGCATCAATCCCATTGACTCCTCTCCTACACACATTGTGTTGTACCCGACTCACTTACTGGACAAAGGTCTGGTTTTTAATTCCCAGAAAGTTCATCTGGCTGCCCTCTCAGCCTACACCACATCACAACAGAAGGTGTTGTGGTGGAAAGTACCAGTTATTTAGGCTTTCATGGAAGGGGTTAAAAGAATTCATCTCCCCATTTCTAAACCTGCTCCCGGATGGGACCTAAATGTGGTATTGACTAAACTGTCTCCCGTTGAGCCTATGCATAAAGCAAGTCTCAAGGATCTTACATATAAGACAGGCTTCCTAGTGGCCACCACTTCTATAAGAAGAGTTAGTGAACTACAGGCCCTTTCAGTCCTAGGCCCTTTCATTACAGTCCATAGAGATAAGGTGGTTCTGCACACTCATCCTCGATTTGCGCCTACATTTATTTCCAAGTTCCATGTGAACCGATCAGTGGAGCTGCCTACTTTCTTCCAGAACCCCACTAACGTGGCTGAAATAAGCCTACACACATTAGATGTGCGCAGGGCAGTCATGTTTTACCTGGAAAGAACTAGACCACTGAGAAAAACAAATCAATGTTCCTTTCACTGGCAGCTGGTAGAGAAGAGGACCCTGTCTCTAAATCGGCCATCTCAAGGTGGATTGTCAATTGCATCACACTCTGTTACACTCTTGGTAAGAGAACTTCGAATGGATTGTGTCCTCCCACGTATTCCTCATCTTGTGATAATTCGTTATCTCCAGCTTCGAAAAAAAAATTCTCGGCAGAGGGCGCTGTGCTCGAGGTCGTGGCGTCGATTGTCCCTCGACGGGCTCTGTACCGTGTCGACGTCACTGATGGTATAAATAGCTCGAGCCGCGCCCGTTGCTTCAGTTCCGGTGTTCCGATCGATTCGCTATCGAGAACGGCGTGCTTCTATTTTCTGTGAAGAATATGTCGTCATCTTCAACGCCTTTGACACCCAGGACTGGGTTCAAGAAGTGTGCAGATTGTGGGTCTAAGATGTCGATCACCGATCCCCACCGGATTTGTCTTTGGTGTCTCGGTTCCAGTCACCGAACCGACGACTGTGGGTCCTGACAATCTATGACCGAGAAAGCTCTTCGTGAGAGGAGAGGTAAACTGTCGGTGGGGAGGGAGGCCTCAAAGAAGGCTACGTCAAAAAGACACAAGAAAGCGACCGGTTCTAAGGAATCTGATCGCCATAGGCACTCAAAGAGATCTCGATCTAGGAGTAGATCGAGACACTCTTCGTCATCATCGAAAAAAATGAAGAGGAGACATAGATCTCCCTCATTATCATCTTCTTCTTCAGAGTCGACCGAAGAAATTTGTTGTCCGACTAAATCGGATTCTCCCAGTAAGTGGGAAGAATTCCGCAAAAAGATGATGAAGGTTTTTGAGAATGTGGCCCGACCCCCTCGAAAGACCCTCGAAAAAGCCATAACCCTAAAGCTCCATTGGACGACAAAGGGAAGTCCAAGGCTACCATGGCAAAGACCGGTAGCGTCGAGGAATCCATAAAAACTCGAGTCGACGTAAAACCGTTGAAGACTCTTAGAGAGTCAAGCACTTCTCCAGTGCCATACAAGAAACACAAGTCATCGAAGACTTTGTCGACGCCTTCGGTGTCGATAATTTCGACTCCAAGCCGAAAACATCCTCGACGCCATTATCGAAGTCATCTTCGAAGACTTCGAAGACCCCTTCGACAACTTCGAAGGATTTGCCAATTCCTTTGAAGCAGATGGAAGTGGAAGAAAGAAGATTCACTCCTTTGCCCAGGTCAGACTTTTTCAAATCTATGTCAGCAATTTATGAAGAGTCTGCTTCAGAGGAAGACGAGGTTACTCCTTTGGGAATTACTTATGGTACAAGACAAGTTCCCGAGGAACTTATTCACCAGGAATCTAGAATGAGAGACCTGAGTGATACTCTACATTCTGCCAGTAGAGTTGACACATCCCCAGAATTAGAGTTTGCCAAACCTGATCCTGCAGAGCATGCAGATGCTGGGTACAGGGGTCTTATGACCAGGGTAGTTGAATATATGGGTTGGGGTAATACTTCACCCATTTTTGAACAAGATGACATGACGGATATAATCGTCAAGGGACCTCAGAAAGATCCTGTTCTCCCTTTTCACAGGGCCCTTCAAAGGACTGTGGAGAAAAACTGGGAGAAACCAGAGACTATTGCTGCTGCAGATAGCACTTTTCCAAGAAAATATAGACCAGCTGGAACGGATCCTGAATATTTGAATAAACATCTGACTCCAGAGAGTTTAGTCATTCAGGCAGCATCTACTTCAAAACAAACTGGTTATCCAACTATCCCTCCAGATAGAGAGGATAAAAAAATTGATGCCTGGGCACGTAAAGTTTTCACGTCAGGCAGTATGGCACTTAAGTCGGCAAATGTCACCTGTACCTAGCCAGGTTTAACCATACCCTGTGGGACTGTATTTCGGCGGCGGCTGATCATATTCCGGAAGGCGAGGAAAGGGAATGCTTCCTGAATATAGTCAAAGACAGGAAGGAGGCAATGGGGGAATGTCTCCAGTCTGGACTGGATACTGCTGATAGTATCAGCAGATCCATGGCTGCAAGCGTTGTGCTACACAGATTTGTATGGTTGAGGAAGTCAGGGTTTGCACCAGACGTGCAAGCTAGACTCCTCAACATGCCCTTTGATGGCTCGAGGCTCTTTGGCAGAAAGGCTGATAAAAGCCTAGAAAAACTTCAGACCTCGAAAGCGGCAGCTAAATCACTTGGCGCCTCTTTGCGCCAGCCTCTAAAACCCTATTCCGGCTCATCTTCATGGAGGGGTCGTTCTTTTCGATACTACTGCTCTTTTGGTAGAGGAAGAGGACAGGCTTCTCAAAGGGGCAAAAGAAACTTCCCTCGTGGAGCACGAGGAAGAGGTGCAAAATCAGCCTCGGGAGCAGCATCTGTACCCTCAGCCACTCCTGCAGCCGCCTCCAAATCCCTCTGAGACCTTGTTACACAAAACACCAGTGGGAGGCAGGATCTCTCAACATCTGAAGGAATGGCGGGGCATTACCTCAGATGCTTGGGCACTAGAAACAGTAGCCCAAGGTTACTGTCTCCCCTTTCTAGAAAGGCCTCAGAATCATCCACCGGGAGCCAACTCCACCAAAATTCTGGATCCGCTCCTGTTGCAGGAAATTTTAACCCTGCTAGAGAAAGGTGCCATAGAACTGGTACCTGTAGCGGAGAGGAACAGGGGTTGGTACTCCCCATATTTTCTCATCCCAAAAAAGGACGGAGGACTGAGACCCATCTTGGACTTGAGAAACTTGAACAAGTTCCTCAGGCAGGACAAGTTCAAGATGGTGACTCTTTCTCAGATCCTTCAGGCTCTCCAACTCCAAGATTGGTTGGTATCATTGGACCTTCAGGATGCTTACTTTCATGTGCCAATCCATCCAAAGCACAGAAAGTACCTGAGGTTCGCGATTGGCAATTCTCATTATCAGTTTCGAGTTCTGCCATTCGGGTTGACCTCCGCCTGAGGGTTTTCACCAAACTGTTGGCGGTTGTGGCAGCAAGTCTAGGGAGAAGGGGGTATTCACATATATCCCTATCTGGATGACTGGTTGATCAAAGCAAGTTCTCCAGAACAAGCTCAGGAACATCTTTCGATCACCTGCCACTTCCTCCACAAATTGGGCTTCTCCCTCAATTTCAAGAAGTCCCACATGATACCATCCCAGTAGCTTCAGTTTATCGGAGCAGTCTTGGACACTTCCTCGGGAAAAGCCTCGCCTCCCGAAGTGAGAGCTCTCCACATCCAGCAGATGGTAACGAAGTTCCAGAATGCCCAATGTCTACCGCCTTCAAATTTTCTCAGGTTGCTCGGCCTCATGGCATCCTGCATTTTCCTAGTACCAGAGGCCAGGTTGAGAATGAGATCCCTTCAATGGGCACTCAGAACTCAGTGGTCCCAGTTCTCAGGGAATATGTCGGATCTTCTGCAGGTCCCGAGCGCAGTTGCTCAGGATCTTCTATGGTGGGCTTGCAACGACAACATTCTCAAGGGAGAGTCTTTTTGGCAACCATGGCTGGAGATAACAGTAGTGACAGACGCCTCACTCACGGGGTGGAGAGCACACACCAACGATCTAACAATCAGCGGTCGTTGGTCTCCATCGGAGTCCAAACTGCACATCAACCTGTTGGAGCTGAGGGCAATCAGATTAGCTATGAAGGCCTTTCTGCCCTCTGTACAGGGAAAGAATGTCCTGATAATGACGGACAACACAGTGGCCATGTACTACCTCAACAAAAGAGGAGGAGTAGGGTCACTACCACTGTGCAGAGAGGCAATGCAGCCATGGTTCTGGGCAATACAAGAAGGAATCTCTCTATCGGCAATTCACCTAGCCGGAGAGAAGAACACCGTGGCGGACACTCTGAGCAGGCAGAGCACGGTCTCTCACGAGTGGGAGATAGCTCAGGAAGTCCTTCTGGAGAACCCCTCAAGTGGATCTGTTCGCCACCGCGATCAACCGGAAGTGAGATCAGTGCTGCTCAAGGGAATTTCCTCAAAGAAGAGCTCTGGGAGATGCATTCGTAGTGGAGTGGAAATTTCCACTACTGTACGCGTTTCCCCCAGCCCCTTTGATCCCTCAAGTAATCAGGAGGTTGAGAAAGTTCAGGAAAACCATGATCCTAATTGCCCCGGATTGGGCCAGGAGAACGTGGTACCCGGACCTTCTAGACATCTCCATCTGCTCTCCAATACGTCTTTCGCAAAGAGAGGATCTTCTCTCGCAAGATGAAGGTCGGGTTCTCCATCCAGAGGTCAAGACGCTCAACCTTCACGCATGGTTTCTGAGAGGTTGAGAAACAAGGATTGGGATCTTCCGGATGACGTAATGGAAATCTTGCTTTCGGCCAGAAGATCAGCAACATAATCTTTGTACCGATGTCGCTGGAACAGGTTTAGTAACTGGGGCAAAGACAAGGATGTGGACCCTTTTCAGTGTGGCACCCCCATGGTGCTTTCTTTTCTGCTACATCTAGCTAATCTGGGGCTCTAGATAGGAACAATCAAAGGATTCCTTGCTGCGCTGTCCATTTTCAAGCGCTCCTCGGAAGAGGTTTCATATTTCAAAATACCGTTAATAATTCAATTCTTAAAAGGACTTACTAATGTATACCCTCCAGTACCTTTTCATGTACCAACTTGGGATTTAAATTTAGTATTAAAATTCTTTACTTGCATTCCTTTTGAGCCTCTGCATTCATGTCCATTGAGGCTTTTAACTTTAAAAACTGTCCTTCTTGTGGCCCTATCATCAGCCCGCAGGGTTAGCGAACTTCAGCCTCTCTCATGCAAACCACCATATTCTATTTTTTTATAAGGATAAGGTTAGTCCTTAAAGTTAAACCTTCGTTCTTGCCAAAAGTAGTCTCGGACTTCCATTTGACACAAAAAATAGTACTACCAACTTTTTATCCTCCTCCTCATCTGGGCAAGGAAGAGGAGAGATTACACAGACTAGATCCCAAGAGGGCTCTTAGTTTTTACATCTCGAGGACGGCTAAATTGAGACAAGATGACCAGCTATTTGTGGGTTATACTGGTCATAAATTAGGCTTATCTATAACAAAACAGACCATTTCCCACTGGATCATATTAGCCATAGTTGAATGCTACAGATTAGCGGGAAACAAACCACCAGATGGGCTTCGTGCCCATTCTACAAGGGGAATGGCTACTTCTGCGGCTCTAAAGAGGGGAGTCCCGGCAGCAGACATTTGTGCAGCTGCAACCTGGAAAACAATGCATACTTTTGTTAAACTTTATTGTTTGGATACTGCCTCCTCTAATGAGGGTTTATTTGCCAAGGCAGTTCTGCATTCTGTCCACGAAAACTGAAATTAGTACTCCCGCCTCCAAAATTGATACTGCTATGGGAGCCTATCACAAGATGAGGAATACGTGGGAGGACACAATCCATTTGAAGAACAAGTTACTTACCAACTGTAACATTCTTTCAACTGGATGTTCCTCCCACGTATTCCTCATCGACCCTCCCATCCTTCCCCAGAGTACAGTTTTACGTTTCTTACACTTTCCTCTCACGAAGAATGTATCAGTCAGGTGGCACGCGTGGGTGTTCCTCCTATATATATATTTCATCGAAAAAACAGAACTGAAGCAACGGGCGCGGCTCGAGCTATTTATACCATCGGTGACGTCGGCACGGTACAGAGCCCGTCGAGGGACAATCAACGCCACGACCTCAAGCACAGCGCCCTCTGCCGAGAATTTTTTTTTTCGAAGCAGCAAAGCTGGAGATAACAAATTATCACAAGATGAGGAATACGTGGGAGGAACATCCAGTCGAAAGAACGTTACAGTTGGTAAGTAACTTGTTCTTCTCTTCAAGCCTAGAGAACATTCTACTCGAGGCACTGGGGCTTCCACAGCATTCATTGTAAATGTTCCCCTAGAATCCATTTGCAAAGTGGCAACCTGGTGTTCTGTACACACCTTTACACAACACTATTGCCTAGACACTCATTCTAGGTCTGATTCTCAGGTGGGACAAGCAGCACCAAGACATCTTTTCAATACTGTTCCTTCTCACTACCCACCTCCAACTCCGGGTACTGCTTGCTAGTCTATGCAGTGCATGTGATTCTAAGCAAATTAACAAGCATCAGAAGACCTGCGTTACTCACCGTAATAACATTTATGATGATTGTATCTGCTTAGATTCACATGCGCCCACCCTCCATCCCCGCTCGGGTGGAAGGAACATAGACGTCTTACTGCTTTCTCTCTTTTATGTAATCACTCGCAATCGTCATTAGGCGCCCTCATGGCAGAAACAATACAATCGGAGGGACCTCGACGCGTGAGCCATTTTGGGTACACTCTACGTCACGTTAGGGATAGTGTTATAGGCACGTCCATGTCGACATCCCCTTTCGATACTCAAGATGCAATACTGTGCGGTTACCACTGGATGTTGGATTATATGCACAGCATGTGATTCTAAGCAGATTAACAAGCATTAGAACTACTTTTATGACGTTTTAGTCTTCATTACTCGCAGGCAGGCTGTTAATTCAGCCTCGGTAATGCACAGAAGGGCCACCATTTTGCTAAAATGGCAGGATTCTTCTTTTTTCGCCATTTCTTGTGTGCGTGCTTGCTAGTTCTGAGGTTCTGCCCTGTTATTGTAGGTGGGAACAACGACTGGATGTCAGACTATATGCACAGCATAGTCTAAGCAGATACAATCATCAGAAATGCTATTACGGTGAGTAATGCATGTCTTACACTGCCACCAGCCATTCAATGAAATTTGCAATTGTAACAAAATGTTACCAGGTAAGTAAGAAAGGGGATACATTGTATCCCCCAGCACTCCACATAAGGTGAGGTGTGCTGGCTCACTTATATAAAATGTAAAGGGGATTAAAATCCCTCTACTATTTGGGAACAGTAGTTCCAAGTATAGGAAAGAGAAATTAACATTGGAGCCCAAAGGGGTAACTCAGTCTCAGCCCAAAAGTTACAGGAAACTATAACTTCAACCATACACTATGGAGAGACAAAAAAGGTCACCCACAAAAAGAGTAAAATACTAGATCAGAGGTGAAAAAAGATTCCCTTTCACCTCTGGACAAGGTCAAATAGTTACCTAGTCCAAGCAAAAGGTGTTCGAGTTTACACAGTTCAGGAAGATTTATCCTAAATATAACAATGTCACCTAACAACCCTCTTACGATAAACAAAATAACACAGTGAAAAGGGAAGCATCTTTAACCTATTGCTGGCAAAAGTGTTCATAAAATAAAAGTACCACAACTCCAACAAAATTATTCTCCACGATACTAAGTCTTTAGTTCTGGAGGGAGCTTCCCTTTGCCTGGATTCATTAATGGGTTAACCATGTCTCTTGGACTAACTGTTCTTTGTATCTGTCTTGGCTTACAACAGTCCTGTTTAGGTAAAAAGCTGTTTAGCCTTATTAGTCCATATTCAACACAAGTTCCTTCTTTGTTCAGCAAACATTGCATTGTCCTTTCTCATCATTTTGCCTTGTATAACCCCCTGCCAGGACTCTTTATGTACTTCCAATCGCCTGGTGCATGCTCCTGCCAGGACTAATTACATACTTGATCTTTCCTGGTATGCTCTCCTGCTAGGATTCCTCTTGCACTCACAACTGCTGTTATACTCTTCTGCCAGGAGCTTCTCATATGTTATAGTTCCTCTTTACCACCAGGTAGCATATACCTCTTTTAGTTTGGTATATCTATTTGTCCCATTTAGACTCGCTCCACTTTTGCATTGATTTCTCATTGGGGTTCGGCATGACATTTTGCCCTTTTCCTTTACAAACAATTCTGCTTTGTATTTCACTTCCCTTAACTTCACAATGTTCACTGTTACACTTTCTGTAATTTCACAATTTTCAATTCTCTTAATGTTCAAAATTCTCGTTGACACGGTTGCCAAAATGCCCTGGGGTCCCCACTCTGATCTAGCAGACACACCGGCTCTGTATAGTGTATTCAACCTTGCTTGCGCTTAGGCTGCGTCCCTCTGCCTCTTCCTCCCCACTCAGGGTGGCTCTGACATCTCTGCAGCCTCTTCTGTGGTTCTGCTACTGCACGCTGGTTTCTCTTCAGCTCCCGATAAGGACCATGCTGCTTCTCTTGGCTGCCGAAAGCCCAGGTTTTCTCTCGTGGTTCCCGGCGTCTCCACGTCCACGGCAGGTTTCTCTCGCGCCACTTTTCTGTTACTTTCTGCTGGCAAGCTCCTTCGCTCTGCCTCACCGGCTCATGCCACCAGCTTCCATACCGTCTACAATGGAGAGGCCATGTCTTCTCCCGAGCTGCTTTCTCTGTTATATGATATGATAAGTCATGTATAACGCGCCTGTACACAAGTGTTTTTAGGCGCGACAAGACAAGGAAGGGAGGACAGTAGGAGGACAAACCAACAATCTCACTAGGCCGTGGGTCATTCAGATCGCGCAAGTGTGGGGGGTGGGGACAGGAGAGTGCAAAGTAACTCATAAGTGCTGCCAGGAGATGGCGCCTAACTGCAGAGAGTCAGGGGACTGTAGGGATGCAGATACAGACCCTTGAGTGGTTTGGAGACCCGGAGGCAGTGCAGGGGCAGCTGGTCGTGCAGGAGCCTGGTCCCGTACATTCAGTGGGTGACCAGGTAACCAGTATGCACATCAGACAGGGACATTAGCAAGGGAGTGGGAGAGAGAAAGCGGAAGCGAAGAGGAAGGTCATGAGTTGCTTACGGAACCTTAGGTGGTCCTGCTCAAGTTTGAGAGCAGCAGGGAGGCTGTTCCAGAGCGAGGCCCCAGCAGAGGAAAGAGATCTACCCCCACTCTCTGCCCAGAGAAGCGTCTAGCCGTCGTAGAGTTGGAGGTGGATGAGTGGAGGGCTCGAGAAGGTCATCACATTTAAAGGTCCCGCGCACAGGTGTCTTTCCCCAACAACTAGCACGTTCACTGTGCTTGTTGCTCTGCTTAAATTCCTTCATCTTCCTCGTCTCAGTACTTGGGTGGTTGTGGGAATTGACGTCCACTGATGTTAATTGATGTTTACCATTTGAAAGCATGCACTGAATTGTACCATATGACAAATCAGTTCCATATAAAGGACAAATAGATTTGTGCTTTTAAGCCGGGATATGGAAGATTGGGTTGAATGATGTTGGGATAAGGTTTCTCTACTTTACCTAGAGGGGGGGGGCATATATATGGCAATGGGCCATTGGGCTTTTGGGTAACAAGGGGTCTTCTACATGGTAAATGGGGGATACCATGTCTCATCCAGTGAAGCCATGACATCTCCCCGGTGATTGTCTCCTCCCATGTGATCCTATCTCAGGTAGCCACCACAAGGGCCAGGATTATGTAGCGGCTGCTGTTCCCTGGCCAAAAGGGAGGTCACCTGTACCCATGATCTCCCACGCATCGAGGTGCCCAGATTGGTTTTTCCGCCATTCTGGTTTGTTTTATTTATGCAGAGCTTGTTAACTACGAGAATTATTCCAAGACATATTTCATCTTATTGCGTTTCGATGCACCCTTTTGACGTTCTTCAACCGCCGGTTCCAGACTCCCATATGGAGACCTCATTGTCTTTGGTTTTTCACAGTAGGTAGAGTGGGTGGACCCTTTCTTTTGACATTCTCCTCTTCTAGAGAATGCCTTTTATTATCTTTCCCTTTACTTTCCCTACTCTGGCTGCTTTTTTGTAATACTTGATTATGCAGAGAACTCCATTTAAATTTTGCCCTTCCTGTAATGGGAAGTTTCCCTGGAGCAAGTGTAACAACTATTTACCTTGTGACCACAACGGGCGACGTTGCAAGGCCTGTCAACTCTTGAAGCCGAAAACACTTAAAGAACGGAGCGGCCTACTCCATGCAGGCTGAATCCCATTCCCCCACCGGTGCTGTCGCTCCGGATGAGGAACCCTCCAGCAGCCACAGCTCCTGTTCGGAAGCAGAAGATATTGTTGAGGAGTCTGCCGACTCCCCATGCCCACTAGGTATGCCAAACTCACTGCTATGGTGAGGCCAACAACTAGTGACAAGGGCACACTCTAAACAAAAGTACAAAACCACCGGCCATTCTTTGACAGTACTGCCAAAGAGGCCAACTGCAACTATAGGTACGCCGAAATCTAAGGCACCTAGCAAACCTTCTGGATCTCAACCTGCTGCGCTTCCGCGTTTAGCGCATGGTTCAAAGTCTTTGTCTTCCCAAGCTGCTCCACCTAAATCCTTGGCGGATGTTTCAGAGTCGTCCATACAACCCTAAATTAATGGGAAAAGTTATCCAAAACACCTACTTATTCTGTTCCCCATAGCTCTGCTTCCCAGAGTCATTCAGATTTACCTCCAGTATATGTCCAGGCCTCTGCAAGCTTATATCAGTCCTTGCAGGCCCACCACAGTTCAAGAGGACGTTGTTTTTCCACTCTCTGAGACTCCTTCTACAGGGACTTGAACTAGAGAGAGGTTAGAGGAATGTATGGATAGGGTGTCTGAGTTTATCTCTTAATCAGACTGGTCCCTTCAGACCTACTTTATATTCAGGGACACTCTGTTCTTAAATCTTTAGTGGTCACTACTGCCAGGAAGGATGTGGGAGTTCCCATGTCTTCTACTGAGGCTCCTCTCGACAAGGAAATTGTATGCTTGTCAATTACCTCTTCAAGGTCCTCACCTGAGCCTGCTGATGATTTGTGTGGTGACAAGTCAGTCGGTAAAGACTTCTTGTTCTTCTTTTTTCTTGAAGACTTTTGCTCCTTGTAGAGGTAAGTCCTGCCATGGGGAGTAGCCACTATGCCTGCCTGATATCAGCCTGGGCAAGAGGCTAGCTCCACAGAACACCCAAATAGGGGAAACAGCCGAAGGCACCAAAAAAAACAACCTGATGTCTCTGTCACAGCAGGGTCACTTGTAGGAGGGTTGAGAGCGCAGGAGGCGCAACAGTAGGTCCACAAGAAGAGATGGAGCGCAAGAGGTAGCAGGAACTGATAGCAATAAGACGGAATGGCAACAAATACGCAGAGCGCAAAGCAGCAAGCAAAAATGGTCCAGGGGAGTGAGCGCAAAGCAAGGAAGGCAGGAGGAAGCAGAAACAAACAGCGGAGTAGTCGTAAAGGCTAAGTAGAAGGAAAACAGAGTGTTTTAGCCAAAAGAAAAGAGAAACTGGTTGCAACCTGCCGAAGTGGCGTTCGGGAGTCCAGTAAATCCCATCTTGGAAAAAGACGAGAGCGGGCAGTATGCTTGCTAAAGAGCATCACGGCACGTTAATGGTGGTCCGTTCCGCCTCTATAGTTAAATAGAGGGACTACCGGGTTGCCAAGTTTGGGGATTGCTCCCAAAAGCACTCTTACCCTTTCCCGGTTGAGGTATATAATATGGAACAATAGGGGTATGAGAATTCACAGCCTGTGTTTGTGGGCAGTCATAGACAAACATTTAATAAAACAAATATAATTTTATTAAATCCAATATAGTTAATAATTCCATTATAAAACTACCCAGAATGGAATCTAATGTAAAAAGTATTATAAAATACAATTCTTACATAGTGACTGGGGTAACGCAAATGTCAAAACCGCCATAATTAGTGGTCTAAAAAGTATTTCAGACATATGCAGTATATGCTCTAAACTGACAAGCTATTATCTTCATGTTAATTCATTTAACACATATCCTGTGTGAGTTATTTGTCCTCAACATTCAGCTCAACATGTTTCAGTTCTGTCCCAATATATGGTGAACATTCATCAGGAGGCAGCGAAATGTTGTCACTTCTTTAGAGATACATTCAGTGTAATGATTCCCAACCATATACTTTTGTTTCCAATCTTGCTGGTATGACAGTGTGTGGCTGCTGTCACAACCCAGGCTCAATTGGAAAGGTAGTAGAGGCTGTCATTAGGGACAGTCTTTACTTGGGACTCAATCTCCTATGGATCTTGTGCTGGTAATCTATTTCGTGTGGTAAGTGCTTCTTCCGTGAAGATGCTTCAAATAACTCTCTTCAAAACTCCATAAGGCTTCTATAACGGAGATCTCCTTTTGGCTGTGCCTAGAGCGTAGTTTGGGGATGCTGTCCAGCGTGTGTATGAATCTTTATCAAAGTCTCTGTGTCAAGGTCGGTTGTTCTGGTCCTTGAATGTGCACTCCTCTGGGCTCGCAGGTAGCTATTTAGCTAGCGACGACGTCTCTCATCTCAGTGAGCCTGTTCTCCCTCGCCACATAATCCAGAACGGAGAAGCCGGGACAATGCTTTAGACAAAAGGATTACAACTTCGGCTGCCTATACCACCCGCATTGCAAACACCACCACGTTGCTAGCTATCTTTAGTGACATTTCGGAGGGGCCTGGTGCAAGAAGGGCTGGAAAGTGTTCTGAGTCACAGCCGCTTTGTATTGTTCAAGAAGGCCAGCAGGTTACCCAAAACATTTTGAAGAACACTTTGAACTCTGCAGAGACTGCTGGCAGGGTATTGGCTGAAGGAATTCTTCTAAAGCACCATGCCTGATTAAAAAAACTCAGGTTTCAAACCAGCAACGCATGCTTCTCTTATTAACAAGCCTATAGAGGAGTCTGCTTTATTTGAGAAAGCAGTGGACGATGCACCCGAGATGGCAAAAAAGGAGCACGAGAGTCTGAAATATTTTAATAAAATTTCCAACAAGCCGTATGTACAGCTCAGGGTTTTTAACATCCGCCACTCCTTTCAAGGGCAAACATTTGCTAGATCTGGAAAGGCCTTTTATGCCACAGAAGCTTTGCCTTGGTACTCTAATCAAGGTTCCTCCAACGCATATAAAATCCCTCAACAGCGGGGGTTTCTCGGTGTCAAAGGGAGGGTTAGGAATGCAGCCATCAGAGGCTCCATTACCCTTGCCAACAAATAGCTCTCCGGTCTGGGTCCCCTCCCATGCATTGGCATTCGGAGGTCAGATAACATCACCCACGCATGGGAGGAGATTACTTCAGACAAGTGGGTCCTCAAGACAGTGGGCGAGGGCTACTACATCGACTTTCTCCAAACACCTCGGTACCACCTGCCAAAGTCAAGAAGAATGTCTCCAGACCATCTCCTCATTCTTAAAGCAGAAGTGGAGGCCCTGCTGGAAAAGGGAGCAATCAAACTCATCCCAGAAGACCAGGTAAATGAGGGTATTTATTCAATGTACTTCCTTGTACGCAGAGTTCCAGATAAGATTTTTGCAGTGGGGGTATTTTACTCCCTATTTTTTAAAGTTGGGAGTAAAATTATTTTTTACAGAGTCCATTTCCAAATGGGAGTATTTTATAAGCAAGTAAAAATGTTTTTGTAATAATTATTCCTTTGCACCTAATTATTCATACACATTAAAAGATACAGGTTCAGGCACTAATAATAGTAGTTTCTTCCTGTGGTAAGATGCACACTACTAGTCCAATAGGTTCATGGAGGTGTGTGTGTGAAAGCAGAGGCACAAAGCCCTACGTGTCTGTTTCCTATTTTTTGTTGGGAGTATTTTTACTCCCTAATTTTATTTTCTGGCACTATTTGCCTATTTTTAGGGAGTAAAAGTGGCCGATTCACCCCTTATCCGTAGGGCTGCTTGTACACAAAAAGGATCTAACCATGTGCCATGTATTAGATCTGCGTCCTGCAAACAAGTATGTCATGCCTCAAAGGTTCAGGATGAAAACTCTGCAGGAAGCAATTCCACTGCTGAAGTACAGGGATTACATGGTAATCTTGGATGCTAACTTTCATATTTCAAATTTGCCAGTGCACAGAAAATACTTAAGGTTCAAAATATGGGACCCTCAATACCAATTCAAAGTTCTCCCTCAGCCCGAAGGGTATTTTACCAAGGTTCTAGCAGTGGCAGCAGCTCATGTACGCTGACAGTCTGTTACTGGTATACCTAGAGGACTGGTTTATTACAGGAGACACCCATCAAGCGTTTCTAGAACACCCAAAACACAGCAGAGCTTTACTTTCTTCTAGGGTTCTCTATCAAAGAAAATAAGTCGAACCTTGTCCCCGTTGTTAGGGGAGCTTTCCTAAAGTCCTACTGGTAGTAAGAGTTTAGTAGGCTATTTCCAGTGGTTTGTAGATCTCCAACTCTTAGTATCAGTCTGTACTAACTCAGGACCTTGGTAAAGTGGCAGAGCAGTTAGGCTTATCTTAAGAGGAAGATGTGAGCAGTAGGTAAGTACACTGAACCTTAGTTATACATGCACAACAAAGAATCTCTTACACTTATAATTTATATACAATTATATAATTATTATATATATACACCAGGATCACTTTTAATACTTTAGATGTTTACACTAGAACACTTCGGAATACTTGAGAATACACTTCAAAGGGCACTTTCACTTTTGTGTTTGTTTGCGGTTACATTTCTTGCAATGTTAGAAAGGGAAAAGACAATGTTATTGTATTATCGGTTATTACGCACACCTGTGGATTCGAACGGTTCATACAGTAATAAATCCACTCTGCAAACACATATAATAAAGTCACTTAAAGGGAGGAAAATGGTTAGTTAGTCTAACATTAGCCTGGTTCAAGGTTCTAGAGAGGGTTCGACCCAGTAAGTCTTTTGAGTCCCAAAAACGCAACCCTAGCTAAAGGCAGTTCAGAGAGGGCTCAAAGTCTTGATAGTCAACAGAATACAAAGAGTTCCTGTGGATTTCTGCCAGTCTCTAGTGTTATAGAAGCAGCAGGTTAACAACTAACAAGGAAGACCTGTTAATGACTCGATGAAGGGACACAAGAAGCAGCTTGAATTGGAGGTAAGAGGGGGTGCCCCTGGACACCTAAAGGTGCACTCCAACACTCTGGAGCGACTTCTTGGAATCAGTTAAGCAGTACCTTTTCCCCCACAGTGCCTTAGGTTAGAGGAAAATGTTTGTGCTGGATGCTCCGCGATGTTACAGCTCTGGACCCGACCTCTGGATTCCTTGGTCTGATCTGATGACTGAAGGCAGGACAACGGACGGATCTCTCATCAGCAGTCTCGAGCGAGGACCTGTGGCACGACTTTCAGAAACTTCTTGGTTCACTCTGCAGTTTTGGTGCCTTTTCTGAAGCACCATCAAAGGACACGGATCACTCAGTCAATCTTCTTCGCTTCCTGCAGTCCCACACTCTGATGGGGGGTATGGGCGAGTTGGATCGGATCTCTGGAGTTTCCTTACAGTTTCAGCAAAGATTTGGGTGGATTCCACCTTTCCACAATGATGCACTCGAAATGGGCAGCAGGTCTCCTGGTATTGAGGTTCCGCAGCTCTGGAAACTCCTAGACCTCGGGAGATGGCTAATTCAAAGTTTGTCTTGGGACTAGTTGATACCACCAGCCAAAGGAAAGAGTCACCCTCTTCGGAGCTCCTCTATCGCACAAAAAGCAGGGTCAGGACAGCAGTGGTCGCTTCAGTGGTGCAAAGGGTCTGCATGCGTCTCTGTTCGCCTTCTTCGGTTGCTTCAGCTACCAGTGGTCAACTTGATTTCCACTCCAGAAGCCTCACCTTTTATGCAGTTCCAGCTCGCACTTCTCTGCAATCTCTCTCCAATTTTACAGTCCATTCAGGACAGCCAAGAACCCCTCTGGGAGCTCGTCCTATTCAGGCACTCTGGCAGACAAAGGACTGGAGGGTGGAAGACTCCTGCCCCACTTCCTGCCTGCCCAGACACTCTGGAGCCTAAACGTGGATACCGAAGGGTTCCTGCCAAAGGCAAAACACACACACTGACCCCCCCCTCTCAGAACAGTAGAAGAATGGCTAACAGAACAACCACGCTAGCAATGGCGAAAAAAGAAGAGAGGCCATTTGTTGGTACTTGGGTGCCCCTATTGTGCACTACTGAGGCTATGGACATAGCCTGCGGTATAAAAAATATACACTAGTTGGTAGAACACGTCCACTTCCACCAGTCATTACTAGGGGATTGTCTATGTGACGAAAAAGTCACAGGAGCCGAGAGAAGGGGATACTAGTAATCCCTTTGGCACTCCACTGAAGGTGGTGTGTACCAATCTCTCCAACTATAGAGTTTTGGGAGAGATGCTAAGTATCTCTTTATCCTTCCTTAAGAACTGTATTTACTCGAGGATATAGAAATGGAATCTTAAAGGAGGACCCTAAGTGTCCCCAGCAACACTGCCCATAAGGAGATGTGTGCTGCAGTAGTAAAAACACAGATAAGCTATGGAGCAGACAGACTCCATAGTACAGGTAGGATACAAATGATAAAGTTCCAAAAGGCAGAGCCCACAAGAATGAATGAGTGGAAAAAGGCTCCACTCATTCAGGATTGAAAGAAAAAGGTTCAGAGGTCCAGCAAAAGGTGCTGGGGGTCTCGCTAGGAGAGGGGACAAAGCATAAAAATGATAAATCTCTCACCCAGCCAAGTAAAACAGTTTCTGGGAACTCTGATTCGGACAGAAGATGGCCTTATCTTCACCTGCAACGAGAGGGTCCAAAAAATGTTGTTTCAAATCCTCATTATGTAGCCGTTCAACAAATAACCATACAAAAAGCCATGCGGCTAAAAGGACTGATGGCTTCCTGCATTTTTCTGGTGCCACATGCCTGTCTGCGCATACATCCTGTTACTTTCTACATCACAGACAGCACGGTAAGCTTTGACACGTCTGTTTTATTTCTAGATAAATCATCAGCAGCCCCAGATCTTTTCCCATCTCCACAACGGCTCTTCTGCTTTGAAACCTAATATTCTCCGCCAGAATCTCCTGTCCTCACCAGCTACATTATTCGAGATATTTCATCATAATGCTAGTGCGGCAAACTGATTGGCTTACATTGCTAATGAGGCATAGTAATACCAGTGTCTACAACATGAGATTGGCTAACTATGTACACATAACTTGCCTAACTATGTACACATAACTAAAACTTGTAACAGTAACACTACAACACAGCACATCCGATGCAAGTGTGGCTCTCGAGCCAATGGTTCCAAGCAAGCGATCAGTGGGATGATCTAGTGGTTGTCTTGAAAGCCCCCGTTCTGTCACTGCAGTGGTGGACAAGGGAAAAACCTTCTAAAAAGGGAAATCACTCCCCACCCGCAATGGAGGCCACTCTCACCACAGACACATCCATGACAGGGTGGGGAGTTCACCTTATCCACCAGAAGCCAATGGCACATAGTCACAGCCTGTAGCAGTTAAACATATCAACCTGTTAGAGCTTCTAGCAGTGTTCAAAGCCCTCAAAGCTTTTCAACAACAACTACAGAGGAAGACCTCTCTTGTGCTGACAGACCTCACCACGGCCATGTTTTATATAAACAAATAGGGCTCTCCAAGCTGGCACAAAGCATTTTGAAATGGGCACTGAAACACAACATATTTCTCCTGTCACAATAGGTTCCAGGGAAACACAATCTTCTTGCAGACGTGCTCGGCAGAGACGTTCATCTAATTGAAAACATTTTGCACAACATCTTTTCAGAATGGGGGCATTCACACATAGACCTCTTTGCAACACTGGAGAACACACGATGCCCAGACTACGCCTTCAGGTATTGCCAGAAAATGTCCACGGGGAATGGTCTCTGGATCAAATGGTCAGAGAAATGTGCTTACGCTCCCCCCCTCTCCACCCCCCATCCCCCATCTACTCTCCTCAACAGGATTATTCACAAGATGCACCATGGGCAAGTAACACTAATCCTGATAGCATGAATGTGGGCTTGTCAGCCGTGGTTCTCACATCTAATGAACATGTCACTATTCCCTCAAATGAAACTGCCTTGCACCTTCAACAAGATTGTCCCAGGATCAAGGGACAACTCTGCATCCATGCCCTCAAACTTTCAACCTCTCAATTTAGCAGCTCGGCTCCTGAGTTTGGGCATCTCCAACTAGCTCAAAGATGTATGGACATTCTTAAGGAGGTACATAAACTAAATACCAGACACTGTTATTCCATTAAATGGAGCCGCTTTGTCATTTGGTGTGGTACACGAAACATCAACCCAGTTGATTGGTCACCCTCACACATTGTCCTTTATCAAACTCGCCTCTTAGATTCAGGGCTAGTTTGTAACTCACTAAAGGTCCACCTTGCTGCCCTTTCTGCTTACACCACCTCTCAAAGAGAAATGTCTGGGTGGGAAGTACCTGTTTTATCAAGGTTTTTATGGAAAGAGTGAAAAGACTTTACCCGCCTGTTTCTAATCCAACTTGCGGATGGGACTTAAATGTCATCCTTACCAAACGAATGGACCCTCCTTTTGAATTAATGTACAAAGTTATTCCTAGGGTTCTCACCTATAAGACTGTTTTTTTAGTGGTTATTACTTCCAGTAGGAGGCTAAGTGAACTGCAGGCTCTCCCAGTACGGGACACATTTGTTGCTATTCATAAGGACAAAGTGGTTTCCGCACTCTTACACACTTTGCGCCTAGGTTTATCTCCAAGTTCCATGTTAACCAATCCATAGACCTTCCTTATTTCTTTCAAAATCCAACTAATTCTGCTGAAAGACGTCTGCAAACAGTAGATGCTGGGAGAGCAGTTATGCACTGCCTCAATAAAACAAAACCACTTTCTGAAGAGCGATCAATTCTTTGTCCCCATTGACACTGGTAGAGAAGGGGATCCTGTCTCTAAGTCAGCAATTTCAAAATGCATTGTTAAATGTATCCAAATGTGTTACTCCTTTTCAAAACAGTTTTACCATTTACGCCTAGAGCACATTCTTCTTGAGGCACAGGTCCAACCATAGCCATCATTGCAAATATTCCCCAAGATGCTATTTGCGAGGTAGCTACCTGGAGTTCTATTCACACTTTTACACATCATTCCTGCTTAGATACACATTCTAAAACTGATTCACAGGTGGGTTAAGCTGTGTTAAGACATCTTTTTGCCACAGTTCCTTCCAAAATTCCCACCACCATCTCCTAGCACTGCTCACTAGTCTATGCACAGCATGTGATTCTAAGCAGATCCACAAGCATCAGGAGACATACATTACTTACCCTAATTGTATTTCTGGTGCTCATCTCTGCTTAGATTCACATGCCGACAAGTCGACTTCCCTTTTCGAACTTCGAAAACATGATGCAATACTCCGCGATTACCACTAGATGTCATACTATATGCACAGCATGTGAATCTAAACATATAAACGCGCCAGAAATACGATTTCAGTAAGTAATGTGTCCTCACTCTGCACTGTGTCCCACTAGGGTTCTATGGTGGTGGGGTTGTCAGGTCTAGCCTGCCCTTCCGACCATGGTTTTAGGGATGCTCTCACCTCCGACAACTGGCCTGAGAGGTGGCAATGTGCTTGTCTCTGGCCATTTGATGGGGATGAAGGTTGAGTGACTCTGGGATCCTCCCATACCACCTCAGACCCAACATCCACTGGCTTGGGATGGCACCAAGCCCACAGAGTATCCATTTTGCTAGTCACAAGAACCTGCCAGGGAACTTCATCACAGGGACATTTCATGAACCGTGTTACACAAATGGCAAATATATTATGGAAAAGATATTATTCACTGATGAAGTAACCACCAGAGCTCTGCTAAATAATGAGACAAACTTGAGCACATAGCTCCCACCACTGAAAGGTGAACATCATCACAATTGCTTCTTATAAGTTCATCGGAAAGGAGTGAATGTCCAACAGATCCTAGAATGCACAAGTAGGAGCTGTCAGCAGCCCTGTGTTGAGCTCAAAGTACTTGCAAAACTTATCAGAGGGCATCTGAGCCCGTTCCCACCTCAATAGTGGAAGTGAGGATGACAGCCTGACACATTGGACTATTTCAACCCGACAGACATTGCCTCACTCAACACCTAGGCCAAAGGGAGGTGCAGGCTTGATCATACCATTATGGCCTCAACTGTTTATCTACACAAAGGACAACCAGGCATAGTTTAGTATTCCCAAGGACCCTGTACTATATTATGTACCATTTTTCCAGAGCCTTTCTCATTCTTTTCAAAGCCTGCACATCTTTAATATACACAGGGACCACTACCAGGGCCAATTCCTTTTATCACTCTCTTCAGGCTGGTGCAGGGGAAGTCTATTTCATAAAGATTCACCACTATGTGTTCGCATCTGCAATGCAGTTCTTTGATCGCTCATCCCACCCGTATCAGAATGCCTGCTTCAGGAGGCCTCCCCTGGTTCAGCATTCACTAAGGCCAACTCCTGCACCCTCTCCAATGCCACTTAAAATCCAAACTTTTCTTGCTTTCATAGTATTGCACAGGAGCAATGCACACCTACTCCAACTAGATGGGTTCCATCAGTCCCTGAGGCTGAGTAGAATGTCCTACAGAAAGGGATGAGGCAAGACTGACACATCAATAAACACCTTTTATGAGAGGTTAGAACTGGCATGAAGTGCATACACCAATAAACTCATGATATTTGCCAGTGGAACCAGCGATTTCATCTGCAGAATCCAAGATGTCACTCATTTACCTAGAGCTAGATTTAGTTTTTTAGCAAACAAAATAAAGTAGAAAGGATAGACATTCCCGGCCTAGGCAAAAGTTCTGGACCTCACTGGATGAAAAGTCAGCTCATGCAGGGGGCATGTCCATGCATGTGTCTGGATCAATATTGATTTTAATGCTGTTATTCATTATGCTCTGGTCCCGTCCCCTTCCAGGGAATGACTTCCCATAATTATTGCAGAACTAATATTATTGTGTAGACGAACAGTAGTCGGATGGAGAGTCATTTCTTTCTTCATTTCTTCTCATCGAGGCTGGTGAGAGGCCCTGGGGGTCCATAGGATGTTTCCTTACCACAGTACCACTTTTCAGCACACTCAACCCCAGTTGCTGCTTTGAAGACCAATTAAATCCTGTATTTTCCTCCTCCTACAGGTATACTCATTGGAAAGGTTTCGTTCCCTGACTGAGAAACTTGAGCTCCTGGATGAGGCTGTCCGGTTGCACGATGGGAATGTAATCACAGCAGTAAGTAGTCCAGTGATTTAGCACTCACTTGCAGTGAGTCAGGAATGCAGTTCACAGATTCATTGTCCTCTGTATTGTACCCTCTGACAGGCCCCATTGGTTTCCAGCACATGTCCATTTTGATATGGGCCCATTGGGACATGCAATGTAATAGAATCCTTTTGTGAAATGCCAAATAGGCATATCACTTACCTTTGCAATAGGAGTAACATGTTGATTTCAAAGAGGGATTGAAAGAGAGCAAAGAACCAGCCAGATTATCACGATGTGTGCGAAAGGAAGGAACACACTTAAATCACAGCTATGTAGGAGTAGAAAGGAGAACAGTTCAATATTGCAACTATATTTGAGAAGTGTGACGAATCCCAGGATGCTGCCACTGCTTCCATGGGGGAAGTCCTTTCCTATGAGGTCAGGGAGGTGAGGCTCAATGGGTGGATCTCATGGGGAGGGAAACCCTTATGGGACAAGGGATGACACTTTGGGAGAAATGTGGTATAGTTCTCCTACACCCCAAACTCCCTCACCCTGTTATCCTGCACAGGGCACAATAACCCCACACACTTTCATGCAGAACAGACTTTGTCACTTCCCTAAGAAACACTGACACGAGTAAGAACATTGAGTACAGGAATTACTGTAATACTGGGGTGAGGAAGAAGTGCCGAGAAATGTGCAATACTCCGTCGAACCAGTACAAACGCACTAGTCAATTTGTAAGACCATCGGAATGGAGCATTTAAATGGAAGAAGAACTTTGTATAGAGCGAGAAAGAGAGAGACCCTCCCAGGCGGAAGCGGGAGATTCGAACTCCGCTGGAGGAGCTGGGATGCTGAGAGTGGGATGCTTGCCCGCTGGCAGAGACACCTCTAACCAGTCTGCTGTGGTCCACAGATGGAGGGAAGCACACGCATGGGCAACCAGCCAAACGAGAAGGCTGGAGCGCATGGAGAAGCATAGACTCGTCATCCAGAAGCAGAGAGTCAGTGCAGAGCAGCCACAGTCCCTGGAAGCAGCAGAGCGAAGCACCCGAAGACAACCAAAGCTCACCGGTAAACTCTCCAGAGAGGCCTGGGAGACGGACGGTTGGCAGGACAGCTGAAAGGGGGGAGGATTATGAAGGATGGGTCTGGGACCCATGCCAAGCCATAGGGCTTCAAGGAGATCTTCATAGTCACAGTACCTGGCAGGCTAGTATACCAGATGGATAGAATCCCAAGAGATACAAGTGCATGGCATCTACAGAGATAATCAAGGCCTCCAAGGAGATCTTAATATTCATAGTACCTGGCAGGCTAGTATACCATGTAGATAGAATCTGATAAGAAATAAGTGAGAGCCTGGGACCCACACCCACAACAGACGTTCAAGCAGAACATGTGATTATTATAGTGTGAGAAACCTGAAGTTGTCTCACTCACTAGTCCCCACGGATCTGTCATCCAGGTGGCCAGGGCACGGCTATCGCTATTGGATCCAGTTACTGGGGTTGGGCCAGTGTGGGAGGATCACCTGGATGAGGGGTCTTCGGGGAGTGGAAGTGGGACAACGAAGGTTGAGATGCGGTATGCTCTACCTTAACAACACCTTTTCCCCACCCTGCCCAGTAGGATACTTAGAAACTCTACCTCCGCTTTTTCCAACACAAACACTTTCTCACAGCGTGAACTACAACAGACTAATACCTGAGCCGTTGACCTGACATGTCCCAACACAAGGGTCAGGCAGAGTCAGGCAATTACTGACAACCACTCCTACCCGACTAACCTTTCCCTTCCCCATAGGGCTAAAAGGCAGTGCACAAGAGCACACTCAGAGCAAAGCTGAAAGCACGAGGAAGCACTCATTCCCGGGTGGCAGTTTAAATGGAGGAGAAAGGTGGTGAGGCCTGAAAGGACGTCACAGAGGGAGTTCAACCCAGTTCCACAAGGCCTCCAATGAAAGGAACATAAGACCGGGAATCGCAGCGGTCAAATGGTGTAACGGATATCAGCAGTAAATGGCACCCTCCTGCACTGATAACCAGGGCGGGGAGATGTGGTTGCCATCGTGGTACCGTCCTTGACTCCGGCGGCAAAGGAACCGCCAATGAGTTCAGCACAGCCGTTCACTCTGAAAAACCAGACAGTCACATGAACTTTGTTTGGCTTAAGTTTGCAGTGGCAACATTAAGAAGATAAATAGACAAGAGGTCTTTTGTGAACAAACTTGGTACCTGAGTCAGTGTGGTCCAGTGCCACGTGGACGCTCAGTCGAAGGTCTCTGGCTGGTACCCCTCTCCTGAGTGAACAGACTGTGTTGAACATTGTGACTTATCTAAAGAAAACTACAAGTACCAAGATGCCATAGGGAAGGCCGGTATAAGGTGTTAAGTTCAAGCCGAATCCTTTGTACATTGCAGAACTTTTGATATTGTGAAACAGGCGTTTGCACCTGACTGAGGAGAACACCGTGTGAACTGTGAAGGTATGAAGCCCGTACTTACCGTAGGTTAACAGAGTGACCGAGCGAGACGAGATCGCCCTTCGGAAGTCTCTGTTTAAAGATTGACCGGTGTTTGGGAGGTCTGAGCCCGGATGAGTGGGACCTCAAATAACCGAAGGGGTTGTTTAAAAAGACATTGGGGTTGTTTAAAAAGACATTAAGACTTTGTTGAATGTTACAACTGTGTGAGGCATGACTGCCGGCTTTAGAGAAAGCCTGACTGGGGGGCTGAGACCCAGACTTCGGTAAAGGGAAGAGCCTAAAGGGGCTAGAAGGATTGTTTTTGTTGAACTGTGAAAAAGCTAAGTGAGCAACATTGTGATGGCAAGTATGAACCCGACTGAGGGATGTCCACAGTGAGTGGTTGGTCTGAGCCCGATTGAGGGAGGCTGACGACTGAGAGAAGGATCGGAGCCCGGCTGAGGGGGATCCAAGGGTAAAAGGTAATCACCCAACGTAAAGGTTAACAGAAGGAACTTTTATTTTGTTGTTTTTGGCTCATTAGGCCCTCTGAAGCAAGAGACTTTGCATGAGAAGAGACTTGGGCACAGAAGGCAAAACAAAAGGAACTGTAAGCTTGTGGCGGAGAAGCCAAGGAGTGTTCTCTGCTCGAGAGTCCCACCTTGTCCTGTGCTAAAAACTTGGGGAAGGGAGATCCCGGCCATAACATCCTGAATTATCATTTTGTGAACACTTCTTTCTTTCTTGTGAACATTATCCCACACCCTTTTGTAGCATAGTGGTAAGGATTGGGAATAGGTTTTTTAGTATAGGCCCTATTTATTTGACCGGTCTCCACTAGGATTGTATAATTATTTGATGGTCATAGCTAGCCCCATCTTAGATTTAGGTTTAGATTTGAGGTTTATCTCACACATTTTGCATTTTAATAAACACCCTTCAACTGTGATCACTTGTGCCTCTTCCTTTGATGCCATGCCTTCCTTACAATAGTCACAGTAACTGATAAAGAGCCAAGTCAAGTGAAGCATCAGTGGGGAATGGCAAAGAAAGAGAAGCACAATACCTCTTCATGCCTAACCTATCTACAGTATCCTGAGAACTAGCTGAAAGCCAAGAGTGGGAAGACATTCTCTTGGCACTCGAAGAAGCCCGAGCCAGACCAAGAGAAAAGACTCATTTTCTTGATCTAAAGGGCTCTAATTGAAACTTAGTTTTTCTTTAAGAACTTTGTATCCTTTGCAACTTTGTTTTGCACACTTTGGAACTTTCTTCTGTTATACCATTTGGATCCTTAATTTACATCTTGAAAAATAACTATTAACTGGTGAAATGGGGAAGGGACTCATTCCCTTGCGCACAGGAACTGTAAATCATTGTCCAGGGGAGCCAAGGGAGCCACTCTCCTGGACCAAGCACAGTGGTGTAGCAGCTTTAGTTAAAGTGTAAGGGACAGAAATAGGTTTGGGACACAGGACCGTGGACTATTTACTTTGGACAGACATCCTCGCAGAATCCTTAGTTTTAGTTGAGGCAGGGAAACCGCTCTTAGTTTTAGGGAAAGTAAGGTTTTTCCTTTTCTTTTTGATGAATACAAGTTTATGCCAACACATATGCCACTCCTGTGTCAGTCTCCTCCTTCTGATAGCTTACAGAAGGAAGAACCAACCACATATTACAGTAATGTGATGGAAGGAAGGGACAAATTGATATTTCAGATGTGTAGGAGAGAAGCATCTCCCTTTTATAAATCAGGTGATGTTTTAGTTTGGTGATTAGAGGAAGGAACATGTTTTAAAAGATCTGTGAGGAATATATTGGGCCTCATTACACGGTAGGCGGTGAGCCATGGCGCTATTAGCGCCATGGCTCATGCCGGTAAAATACCGGCACCGCCTTGGCGGAAAGGGGATTTACAGCCCCATTCCAAGGTTGGAGGGGCGGTAAATCCCCTTTCCGCCATTGCCCTTCCCCATTCCCATTTCTGCCCCATAGGGCTCTATGGAAATGGGGAAGGCGCTAATTACGCCACCGCAATTTTGCGGTGCCGTAATTAGCTCCGAGGTCCCTTAGCGGGTTGGATTTTAACGCCTGCAAGAAGCAGGCGTTAAATCCTCCAACCCGCAAAGGGACCTCGTAGTACGGCGGTAAGGGTTAACGGTCACCGTTGCCATTAACGGTGACCGTTAACCCTTACCGCCGTCCGTGTAATGAGGCCCATTGTATTGGTTTGGGTAATTAACACCTGTTGCTACAATGTTAAAAAGTAGGAGGAATCTGGTTCTGTCGTATCGTATGTCCCTCTAGGGTGCTCTCCATCTCTCCCTCGCCCCTCCCAACCCCACCGCTCTCAATCTTTCCCCTTCTGTCTCTTTAACCCCCATTTATCTCCCTGCCCCTATTTGTCCCCATCCCGCCTCTCTTTCTCACTCTCTGTCTCTGTCAAATATGTGGGAGAATCATGTAGTCAGGTGCACAATACGCAGCATTGTTCACAGGTAACTTAATAATACTAAAAGTTTAAGCTGGCTCAAATGTTTTTAATGTTTATTTCTAATTATCACTTCCATTAACTAATGTAGTCAAAATACATCTTACTGAGCAAAGCACATATTAAAACCTATATTAAACATATGCATTATTTTATGATGGATTGAAAGTTATTATTCCACGATGAGTAATGTGGTACACATCTATTGTACTCTTTTGAAATACCCTTATAAAAAAAGGGGACAGAAACAAATAGCACTTTTGAGTGTTTCTGGCTTCTTTGCATGAAATCAAATCAAATGTTGGGAACATACGAATGACCGCAGATCTTCATATTTGACAACTACGTTTGTGATCTGCTTGAGTCACTAAGTACATAACCAAATGCACACCAGGCTTTGTGCTTGTTTCATTTTTCACAACACTAACCCTATCATTGAAGAATATTTATTGTGTTGGTCATCCTCCGGTTTTCGATGTGAGGAAACAATGGCTGTAATATCAATCACTCCATTGGGGTCTTGGGGGCTGTCTGGTGATGATTCCTTTCCCCATGCAGTATATCACTTTGGTCTCGTGTGAGGAAGGCTGTGTACATGCACATTTCTTAGTGCACAGACATCCTAAAGATATATATTACAAATCTGTGTGAAAAAAGCTAAACTCCTAGTTTTTTATTGCAGAGCATGATATTCCTGTCAGAAATGATAGGCATGGAAGAGTTTGATACCATATTTAAAATGGGTAGGCACAGGAAGGAGTTGATGTTTTTGATGTGATTGGAATGGTTCACCCTTCTTAAATTGCTTCTTTGATTTGCAGGTCTTAATCTTCTTGAAGAAGACGCTCAGCAGAGGTAATTGCTTACGAGTCATCTCATGTTTTTTTTTCCTGATAGTACGCTGTTTGGCATCAATTCACTGGCAGCTCCAGTTGTATTTTCCGGTGGAGTTAAATTGGTACTCCTATATATTATTTACCTTTAAGAAAGATTCTCAATTTTAATCTCGGATATAAGAACACTCTATTGCTCAAAACATATAGTGGCGAGATAAGTCCTAATTATGCAAATCCTACTGAAATTATATCTTCGCAGAACATGGAAAGAAAAACCATGTAATGAGGATTTCCGTATAACGATAATGATGTGGTATTTATATAGCGCCTTAATCCAAAGCGCTTATAATGATGGTAATGATGTGTTGTTTATATAGCGCCTTAATCCAAAGTGCTTTACAGAGCACATATTTACACACATCACCACCCAACCGAAATTGGTACTCATATGGCGGGGCAGGCACAACAGCAGGCACTCTTCTGGTGCGACTTGAAAGACAGACAATACATAGCAGTGTCTCCCAAAGTGCTGGAATAACAGTTCTCTTTGGAAAAGTGTTAACCTTAAAGGCTTTACAACAGTTGGAAGAATTTGGGTCATTATAACTTCTCCTGTGTTTTCTCACTATATATCTCTGTTTTCGAATCACAGCCAGCATGATGTGAAATAAGACTCAAACATTGCACTGTTAGTTATTATTACAGTGAAGTACTAATGCCCAAGCGCCCCTAGTACCAGCTCAGAAATATTGCCCACCTATTTTCGACGGCTGAAAGTTGAAAGATGGTAGCTTGATACTGTGAATGGTCTCCTGCCAAGTGCATATGACACAGCTCACCTCTGCCCACCATAGTTTAACTTCAGGCCAACAACAGAAGGCATGCGGGAGCTCTGTGCCAGCTTTCATGTAGGGAAGACATTGGCCTTCAAACTGGATGTATTAATGAAGGTGTGATTGTGTTAGTAGAAACATGCAAAATATTTGAGTATGAAAGATGGACAGCAACATAGATGTTAGAAGCACATATCGGTGCTTAAAATGGAAAAAGGTGTTAGCATGAATATGAAGTAATGAAAACTGAATAAAAGAGTGCGTGTCAAATGGGAGAACATTTTTCAACCTAACTTCCTAGCTAAATTATTGTTTTGAGAGACTACTTGGTCTTCAAGGGAGCACTGTCCCCGGATTTATATCTGTGGTAAATTGGCAAGGCAGTCCTTCTGTGGGCAGGTCCCTGCCACGCGGTGCCTGTAACAGTCCCTGCTGGGGAGTCCCAGTGCCTCAAAGACAAGAAATCCCAGCTGGAGAGAAAGATGTTAAAGTGGCCTATATGCAGAACCAGACACTTAACATGTTAAAGAGACAGGGCCCCTTTAAACCACAAACAGAAGGTTTCCTTGTAGCTGGAACAGTGGCATTGCCAGAGTTTATTTAACAACGGCCCTGTACGAGTACAGCACTCTAAGGACTCATGCAAAGCTGCTGTATCAAGTTTTCCCTTTAGGAAAAGAAAATAGACAAACATGAGCAATCCAGGCAAGGGAATCCCCTTTAAAACTTCCCACAGATTCAAAGTATCAAGTTTTCCCAAACCAGCAAACCCCTTTCAATTTAGCAAGCGTTGTGCTCGCTCCCCGACCTACTTCGCAGGGGATTAAATGTGTCAATTTCCACTTTGAATCCCTCGTTTAAAGAATTAACGAGATCTAACATTTCCCAGGGCTTACCAGAGGATTTTGGCAGTAGGAAAACAAACCCTGGCGACAGAGGCACACAAAAAGCAGCAGGCCGCCTCAGAGATCAGCCCAGGGGAAGTGGCATCCAACCTTTATATAGCTTTAGGCCAACCGCCCGAACACCAACAATCAGGAGACACAATCATCTCCATCACACATGTGCAGGCTGTTCTCTTGAGACCCAGCTCAGGGGCAGAACAAAAAATAAGTAAAAAGCAGCACGCCCAAGCAGCTTTTTCCAGTCTTTGAAAGCTTTGTGGAGGATTCTGGAAGACCCCAAGCCGAGAGGCTTGACTAGAGACGGAAGATTGACCTTGAAAAAGCTGGTCATTGGTAGGCACCAGGCCTTGGAAACCCTGGGAAAGAGAGGGTCCACTGGAGAGTGCAACTGTGAAGCATTGCAGGGAGGAAGTCCTAGTTAAAGGTAACGTTGGAGAAGTGCTAGTGAGTTTTAGGGAATCCATCTGGGTAGAATGAGAGTTTCTAGAAGCGAATGGTACCAGCTCGAGAAAGGAAAAAAGGGAAACATCTGGAAAGTAAGAGAAAGCTGAAGCAGCAGAGAGTAGCAACTTGGGGAGGGACAGAAAGTGAGCCCTCTGGAAAGTAAAAGAACCAGTGAAGCAGGATAAGGGTACCAGCTTGGTGATGTAAACAAGGGGTACCATTTGGGAAATAAATGACAATGTGGAACCATAGAGAATCTTGGAGGAGATTACTGGTGAACCGACTGAGACAAATACAAATTCAGAGGGACATGTAAGAAATACTATTTGTGAAGCAGAAATGTGTGTTTGAGATAAAAAGGAGTTAGAAGTTTACAGAGAGAATAGAAGAGATGGCTTCAAGGTACACAGAGAAGACACAGGTTTCGAAGAGAGAGGTAGGGGTACCACTTAGAGAAGGAAGCGGGTGTTGGGTACGATTTTCAGAAATGTGAATAATCACCCTGACCTGTGTCAACCCCAGAACTGTTTGCTTGGACTTGGTGATTATTTTTTTCCCCTCACCTAGTCTATTACTCTTTTTATGGGTGACCTTTTTATGTTTTGTGTGTGATTGGAGTTGTAGTTTCCTATAACTTTTGGGCTTATGTTGGGTTGCCCCTTTGGGCTTCCCCTTTGTAATTTCTCTCATTATTTCTTGGGTGAACTACTGTTCCCAAGAAGTAAAGTGGGATTCCCATCTCCTTTACATTGATTACAGTAAGCTCACACATCCCGCCTCATGTGGAGTCTTGGGGAGAGGAAATGTATCCACTTACCTAACCAGGTAAAAATGTTGTTAAAATCGTAATTTAACTTGAATGGCTGGTGGCAGTGTAACTACTTTTATGACTTTTAGTCACTATTACTCGCAGGCTGTCAAATCAGCCGCGGTAATGCACAGGAAGGCCACCATTGTGCTAGAATGGTGGGCTTCTTCTTTTTTTGCCATTTCTCATTTGCTTGTTGTTTCTATTCTCTGCCCAGGCTCCAGACTGTCTGAGAAGGCTGGAAGCGAGGGAGGGGTCCACAACTCTGAAGCCCTTTTGTCTTTCACCGTGCCTGAAAGGAACCAGTTCCTACTGGGGAACTGGCTGTCCTGATTGGACAGCCATCCGCCCCTTTTCTGTAAACCGCCGGGAGAGATTGCAGAATTCTTCGCTGTAGTTCCTGATAAATACTCCGATCCTGGAAGCTGCTGACAAGTCGACCACTAGAACCAAGTCCAAAGAGAAAGATAGGGAGTGACAACTGTAATGTTTTCCAGCGACCGGAGAGCCTGCTGTGTAACCGTAGCCAGATGCAACCCTTCCTTCCAATCGACCTCGAGGTCCCGGATGCGAAGACTCCTACCCAGAGGTTGGTGGGATCCACTAGTCACAAGAAGACCTGCAAAACGAGCCATCCCTTGCCCTTGCTGTGACCTTGCTGGGCTGCAAAACGCGAATACAAGGGGATCGCAAGCCTGAGTGCAGTACATAGTCTTTCGAAGTCCGAAGCGTGCCAAAACTTTGGACTCCTGCTGGACCGCCAGAGACTTGATTTGAATCCCTGACATCCCCTCAGTGCTGGACTGGGAGAGTGAAGAGAATCCGACTGTCAGTATTCGTTCTTCATGTGGCTCCTGTAAAAGGGTGCCAAAATCACAGCACCATGAGAAGCTGAAAAAAGAATCCTTTGTTGGAAGTCTTCCTGTCGATGACTGCCAGCAGTTTCGCTTCAGTGTCCATTTCTACGATCTACGACCTGATCCTGCGCTGCTGCCTCCTCAGGGCATCCACCCAGAAGCTCTTCCTTTCTGCTGAGGTACTGTGTTGGCTTGAGTAATACTTATCTTAAGTCTTGAGTGAATCCTGTGAGGCTGAGTGGGTGATTTGTGTGTTTGGAAGTTCGCCCATACCGTTCACCATCGGCTAATGCTGTAACGTCTATATGGAGTTTTCTGTAAAGTCTCATAACGCTTTCAACTAACTTTAAAGTGACTACTTACTTGTCTGAAGAGAGATCTTTCCTGCCACTGAACCCTATCCTGACCTGCCTACCGCTAGCTCCTAGACCAATAGGTCCCTTTTCTGCCTCTGAGAAAACGAATGCTCTAGAAATAGGGAAGTACTCTGATGATAATGGTTCTCTCTTGAAAATATAACAAGTAAGGTACTTACTTGCTAAAGAAGGTAGTGTGGTAACTGTATCTCTGTAAGGTAATAAGTTACAAAGTGTCCTGAAGTTTACACTTACTTTTAAGTTGCTGGTTACTCCATTAAAACTTATACAGGTTATTTTACTTAATTTGAATGGTGTTTCCCCCCTGTGTTGGTACTGTTTCATCATTTCTAAGGTGAATGCGTGTAAAGCTTACCAATAGGGTTTACCTACCTTAAAAAACAGATTGTCATTCTTAACGTGTATTGGGTTTTGCTTTCCCGGATCTGCTTAGTGCATTTCTAAAACAGTCTTGGAGTTGATACTTGTGTTATACTTATACTTGTATAGCAGGTTCTTGACTTAGCTTGAAATACATTGTGTCTTTCTTAAAGTGTAACACTGGGTTGTGCTTTGCTTGAATTGCTTAGTGCTCTTCTAAGATAGTTTCACAAAATTCTTACTTGACTTTGAGTCGCTTCTACCCCCTATGAAAAGTATAATAGGTTACTTACTGGCCTCAAGTAGCTGCTGCTCTTCTCAAACTGTAAGATTGCTCAGATCATTCAAATAAGTGCTCTTACATGCCTGACTGAAGTCACTCTGTGTGTGGTTAGAAGAGTACATGGTAAATAACACACCTGATGGGTTGTGCTTTCCCCTATGTGCCTCTGGGCGCCTCTCTGAAATAGTTTCACTAAGTTCTACTTATCATTGAGTAGCTTAAAGCCTCTAGGTAGTGTACAAGTTAAGTTACTCGCTCTGAACTATGTTCTAAAAAGTAACATTGGTGTGTAACTGTATCCATTCTTGTTAGAAGGAGGTTATACTTGTTGCAAGAGATACTTGTAACACTGTTGGCCTAATAAGACTGAATAACACTGTACATTGGGACCAATAGGGCTTACTCCCCTTGAATTACTGATTGTAATCTAAAAAGTAACAAACTCTAGTTGTACTCCCCAAGAATAGCTCAATGTCATTCTGAATTTGTTATAGGTTTGACTCACCTTGACTGTGATTGTATTCTAAATAAGGTTATTCTTTAGGTTGTATCCCTTAAGTATTGACTTGGTTTTTATAATTGTGTTCATATGATATGTTATAGTGGTACAGAAGTTTGGACAATCCAGATACTGTGCGCTTAGGCCGCTACAAAATTAATGGTCTGGATTCTTAGCTGGAGATGGGAATGACAAAGGCCTTGCCCAATGCCTTAAAAAAAATAACATTTAGAAATAAGCCATCAGTCCCAAAGATTACGCTAACCCAACAACATATATATAGAAAGTATTTTAATGACTTCAATTCAAACATTATTGTATAATTCCAAAATATAAAATTCCATCAGGTTCACATCTCAAATTCCATAAATGCCTACTCAAGCCAGTCGACATGTGTTTCGACCTAAGTCGTTTTCAAGGCAAAATGAAGGCAGAACCAAATCTTAGTTTAAATAAACTTTACACAAAACAGTTTCCCAATTGAAATAATAGTACACACAATTGCAAGGAAAGTGTACCACAGAGAGTTAAAGACAGTGAAATGTGGGAACAAAAGAAAAAACAAAGGCAGAACAAAAAGAGGGGCGGGGGTTAGAAAATATAAGACAAATTGTTATGTACCAGAGGCCACCAGGGGGCGCAGGCAAGATGGATGGCTGAACGCAACAGTTTGGCCCCTGTCACGGATAAGTGAGGAGTAAAGGCAGTGTACAAGACCCGGGAACCACGTCGCGGGCGTCCCCGGGCACAGGTAAGGTAGAAGCATAGTTGGGTCAAATATAAAGTGACCACGGCCCGTGGAGACGGAGAACGCAGCTCCGAAAAGCTACCACCCCCTTTTCCCCCCACAAGCAGAAAGTGACCCGGCGTGGCCTTGATCAGCTCCGCAGCCTGAATCGGGAGCCACATTGGAAGAGGTGGTGCACACCCCAGACGAGCCCCAAAGAGGAGTGGTAGGCACGGCAGGCACAGGCCGTAGCACCTATGCCAAGAGAAGTGATGCGGTGGGAGGAGGAACCAGCACTCGCCCACGCCAAGCCCCCAAGAGGAGCTCTGCAAGCATGGCAGGCACAGGGCCATACCAGCGCTGTAAAGAGAAGTGGAACAGCAGCGTGGAGGAGCTGCATTGGAGAAGGAGGTGGCACACGCCCAGGATGAGCCCCCAAAAGGAGCTGCAGGTATGGCAGGTGCCGGATTGCAGCAGCGGTATCGGGAGAAGGAAAGCAGCGGCGAGGAGGATCCGGAGCCTGCACGCCAGAACACATGGTGAGCAAGCCATAAGAGGCAAGTGAGGGACAGCCCTCACCCTGGAGCCCTGGAGGTAATGCCTGGGGACGGAGAGGCAGCTGGCAGCAAACCCCCCAGTAAGCTGCAGAAGGGAGCCAGGAGCAGTCACACTGACAGTGACAGAGTGGAGTGGGGTCCCCTCGTGAGGGGCCACGAGTGGAGGGATAATCTACATCGGGGAAGTTCAAAAGAGGAGGAGTCAGAGCCCACACAAGGAGATCAAGCCAAGAGAATACAGTGGAGGATAGCCCTCTCCCTGGAGGCCAGGAGGTAGGGCCTGGGGATAGAGAGGCAGCAAGCCCTGTATAGAGAGTGACAGAGGAGCACCAGGAGCAGCCACGCCAGCATTAGTATAAACTAGAGTAGGATGACCACCAAGAAGGGCCACAGACAGAGGAAAAAGAAGCCGACTCAGAGGAGTGCAAAATCCAGCGAGGGGGATTGGCCGCCAGGGGAGATGGGGCATATGGAGACAAGGCTGGTGCCCAGAAGTAACCTGGGGAGAAACGTAACCCAACCACTGAGGAGGAGCACAAGGGACCAGAGACTCGGACAGTAAATTGGGGTGACGCACATGAAAGAGGGGAAACGAAGTGTGAAATGGAGGGGCCAAAGTCCACTACAAACCAAAGTGTATGGTTAAAGAGGTTGAGGAGGCAAGGAAACTGAAGAGAGGTTTGGAGAGGAAGGTGGTCCCTGGGGGAGAGTGATAGCAGAGGGTACATTGCAACGTGAAGGCCGGGCCAGGTGGATGAGTTGGAAAGCTGCGCTCTTGCAATTCCACTATTCTGACAAGGGAGACATGGCGACAACAAGGGCAGAGGGCGGATCCCACCCATGTTCCACGGAAATGTGCACATTAAAAAGTGACATTCAGATGATTCTGGAAGAAATCCACACAGACATTGAGAGAACGTGGCGGACCTGCCTGCGAAGGTGATTACACTGGAAGAGCGAATAGGTGTCGAGACGAACCAGGCCTCCTCAGGAGTACTGGAGTCACAGATAGAAGTCTGACTCTGAGACATTGAGAGGAGAGAGGCAGATCTGAGAAACCGAGAAAGGCGCAATAACCTTTGCTTCTTTGGGCTGAAGGAAAAGGAAGGCGAATTGATGTCTGGCATTGAAAAATCCAGGAAATTATTTGAATGGTCCTAGGAACTAAGGAGGGTGAATGAGTGGCCCTTGATCGGGTACACTCAGCGGGAGGTGGCACCAAGGGACCCCGCTCTGTGGTGGCAAAGCTACACTATTGGGACAAGACCGACATCCTGGAAAAAGCATGGCGAATGGGGACCATCGGCTACGAAGACTCAAAATTAGCGATATTCCAGGACCTGTCAGCACAGATGCTCACGAGGTGGCTTCATGAAAAAGGGGTGAGATACAGACGGGGGTACCATTTTGCACTCATATTCGAACTGGAAAGGGAAAGATGCCATCTTGTCATGGAGGAAGACACCAAAACAGCCACAGAGGCGTTAACTGGACCCCTACAGGACCATCAGGGGGGAAGAAGGAGCGATGAACTGTCTAAAAGGCGAGAACTCAGAGGCCCGAAGATGGAATATGGAAGGCGTAAAACACAAGGAGCCAGGAAATTCCAGAAGCTCAACGCCCCATCCCCCAGAAAAGAAGTAACCTGAGGGGGGCTAGGCCACAAGAGGGCAGTTATTTGCCTAATGAGGGGTCAAGAAGCCCCAAGCTCAGAACCTAGTTGTTTTAGTTCTGTTTGAGCTTCAGAGAGAAGATGGGGGTTGCAAAGGGACGTTTTGAAAGAGGGGAGGGGAAAGTTTCTTGGCAGTTGCCAAGTTACGGTTCAGGTTCTCAGGAGGAGAAGGACACAGCGGGGTCATGGATGGATACCCGGCGAGTGGGGGGGAACAAGGCCAAGATAGACCAATCTGGGAAGGAGGGTCGAACTATGCTACAATTCTACACACAGATGGAACAGTAGGGAATGTCAATGGGTAAGGGACAGGGGCAGTTAACTTGCTGGTTCAGCCGGTAAGCCCGGAAGTTCGGAAATGGTTTGACGAACGCCTCCAGCTGAAAGGGGGAAGGGGGAAGAGAAGGGGGTGGAGGTGGGAAAAGGAAGCAGAAGGGTGTCAGAGGGGAAGTTGGACACAGGCAAGTAAGCCCACCAACAGGGGGGAGGAGCAGACAGAGTGGTGGGTGGGGGGTCACATGCAGGGCCATATCACAACCAAATGGGGGAAGTATTTCACCAAGGGCAGGGGTAGAGGGAGGTTGCAAAGAAGGGAAGATGGTTAATTGGAGATTGGCAACGCTAAACGCGAAGGTACTAAACTCTCCAAACAAAAGATCGCTCACGGTAAATATGATTCGCAAGGCAAAAATAACAGTATTGTTCCTGCAGAAAACACACTATAGACAAGGGATGCAGCGAGCACTAAAATGGGTAGAGGTAGGGCAGACCTATCAGGCCTTGCACAAGAGAAGCAAAAAGGAGGGAGTGGGGATCACCCTGGTGTGTGCCATACGACTACCTGATGTGCAGACGAAAAGAGGGTTGGGAAGTAGGTTTGTTGCAGTGGAGGACGAGTAGAGGGTCGGTTGATCACCCTAGCGTCCATATATGCACCAAATGTGCACCAGATGGCCTTCTCCGGAAGGCACTCTCAATGTGCGAAGAATGGGGGGGGGGGTAATGCTGATAATAGGAGGGGACTTTCATTTGATAGCTGACCCGGCGGTGGACTGGTGGTCAGCAAAGAGCGACAAGGCCAAGGTGAAAGGAAGGGAGCACGAAGCATTTTTCCAACTGCTGCAGGACCACTTTTGGGTTGATGTATGGAGGTCCAGATAACCACAGGCGGTAGGATACACCTTCTCAACCCCACACAACACATACTCCAGAATTAATCTCCTACTGGTCCCAAAGGAGCAGGAGGCCATGGTATCATCACCAAGGGTAAGAACCAGTGATGTGGTCAGACCACGAGATGGTCACGATGGACTGGTGGATAGAAGATGGAAGGAAGGGACAGCCACACTGGAGACGCAGTGACGGTCTCCTCCGAGACCCAGTATTCCGGGACTTCCTGCAGACAGAGATCACTCAATATTTCGAAACAAATGACACATGAGAGACGGAGCCAAAAATGGTTTGGTAGGCGGCTAAGCCAACGCTGAGGGGCCATCTTATAGCAGCGGGGTCCCGAAAAAAGAGAGAGGGAGAGCGCTGATAGAGAGGAAGGTGCGGAAGGAACTGAGAGATATAAGGACAAGGTTAACGAGACCAGGATTGGGTAGAGAGGGATTACTGGAAACCATGCAGGATAAGAGACAAGAACTACACCCACTCTTGATAGGCGAAGTAGTGAAGAAGATGCGCTACACTAAGATACTACGAAGGGGGAGACTGAGTCGGGACGTTCTGGCAAACAGGGTCAGGGAATGTAGGGGTGACAGGATGGTCTACCAGCTGGGGGGTGAGGATGGGGAGATGGTTGCACCCAGGGGAAATATCCCTGAGTGTTTCGCGGACTACTAAGAAATATTGTACTCCCAGCCAGAAAAATTAGGGAAGAGAGAGGTCAAGTAGTATCTGGGCAAACTCCCCTTTCCAGAGCTGACGAAAGAAGGGAAAACCATGCTGGAAATGAAGATAACAGGGGAGGAGGTTAAGAGGGCAATAGGCCAGCTGAAGGCAGGGAAGGCACCGGGGGAAGAGGGATACACAGCAGGTTTCTACAAACAGTTCGAGGAAATCCTGGCAGGGCCCCTGGTGAAGATCTTCAACTCCATAAGTGAAGTGGAGGACATGCCCCATACTTTTTGGGAAGCACTCATAAAAGTGATCCCCAAGCAGGGTAAGGACAAGGCGGACTAGGCCTCATATAGGCCCATATCCCTGTTCAAAGTAGATGCAAAGATTTTCACTAGAATGCTGGCTTTCCGCCTGGAGATGCACTTGCCCCGCCTGATACACCCAGACCAGAAGGGATTCATTCAAAACACACAGGGAGCCGACAACCTAAAGAAAAGCCTACGCATCTCGGGAGGATAGCTCAGGGGCATCGTGCTCGCTTTGGAAGCAAGACGACAGGAAGCAACACAGGTTCGATCCCCGGGTCCGCGCTTAGAAACCTCTGGGTATTAAACGTGTTATAAATAACCAATCCTATCATATCATCCCGAACGACCCTAACACACAAAGGGAAGGGGCCTCAGTCCTCTCCCTGGACGCCGAAAAGGCATTTGACTGAGTCAACTGGTCCTTTATGAAAGGGGTTCTTGACGAGAGAAGCATGGGAGATCGGTGGATGGGGTGGATCAGGGCCATGTACCATACCCCCAGAGCAAGAGTGGTGGTTAATGGGGACATATCTAGGACAATAAGGCTGCACAGAGGAACTAGACAAGCATGCCCCCTGTCACCCTTACTATACACAGTAGTCATGGAGCCATGGGTAACTGGTCTGAGAGGTTGCAAGGACATAACTGGGGTATGCTTGGATGGACAGGAATATAAAGTAGCCACAATACAGAAAGCCCTCTTGGGGTTCTTATAGGCAGGAGGAAAACCTTGGATAGCATATAGGGTGCTAATACTATCAAGTGAGGAAGGGGGAGTGGGATTCCCAGATCTGGGCGCATATGACAGAGCGGCCCAATTGCAGATTATGGTACACCATCTAGACCCAGAAACCAAAAAGCAATGGGTTCACATGGACAATGCGATTTTCCAATCGGTAATATTGGGGAAATGGATGTGGGTTCTGCAGAAAGAGATTCCTAGGTGAGTGCTGGAGAAACCAAAAAGCAATGGGTCCACATGGACAATGCGATTTTACAACCGGAAATACTGGGGAAATGGATGTGGGTTCTGCAGAAAGAGATTCCTAGGCGAGTGCTGGAGCACCCCATCCTGGTGTTCTGGTCGATCTGGCAGGAGGGGAGCGCTACAAGATGGTTGGCAACATGGCCCTCCCCACTGAGTTGTATCTGGGCACTACCCATACAGAGACTCTCGTAGACCATCTAACGTTTCAAACGTGGTATGAATTGGGGCCAATGAGGGCGGGACAGATGTGGGAATGAGGGGAATATATGCCAGTGGCCCGACTAGAGGAATGCCTGGGAATGAAGGGACTCTCGATCTTTAAATACCTACAGTTGAAGGGGGTCTTCATGAAGCCTAACTGGGGAGTAAACCTAGCCCGAGAACTCACTCCCTTTGAAAAGATATTGCTGCAGGAAACTAATACGAAGGGGCAAATATCCAGGTTATATGTAGAAATAAGACGGGGCAAACCCTCTCATGTATTACCCACAAGTAGGAAATGGGCCGACCGGAGGATTGGTAACATGTGCAGGGGTGTATAATGGTCCACGTTATGCCTGCAATATAGGATTTGCAGGCATTCAATCTGCTACATAGGTGGCACTATCTGCCCGCAGCGCTAGCAAAGATGTACCCTGATGTAGACGCATGTTGTTGGCGCTGTAAAGGAGCTAATAGTGACTATTACCACATGTGGTGGACCTGGCCACACTTTCATATATACTGGAAAGAGGTCCTGGGCTGGCTTGATGGGATACCTAGACCCAGGGAACCTAGCCTACTTTTGTTTGGGGCTGCATGAGAAGAAGGAAAACGGGGGTGAGGAGGGCCACATGATCCACAATTTACTAGTAGCAGTAAGGAGCTGTGTGGACAACATTGGAAAAGAGGATGTATGCCCACAGAAAAGGAATGGGTTCAGAAAGCAAAATCTATGCACACCATGGAATATCTGACCCATGTTTTGGACGAGACTCAATTGGACATAGCGGGGACCTGGCTTCCTTTCTTTAACAAGTATGGACGATAACCTGCCCTTGGGATAAAATGGCATGAGGCAGGGAACTTACGGTTGTGACAAAGCAAAAAGAGAGACTTGAGCATCTGCATGTAGTGGGGAGGGAAAGGGGAAACGGAGATGGGGAGGGGGGTAATCACAGAAAGTAAATGTAGTATTTGTTAGTGATACTGTTGTTTTTTGAAAAATAAGTTAATAAAACTTAATTTTCAAAAATGTTTTTATGTAACATCCATATTATAAAAATAAGTAGAATTCATACGAGTCATTATCTAAAGCTCATCACCACCCAGAAAAGATTGACACAACCACACTCCATTAAATAAGTGTCTACTCTTGATCCACGTTAACATCCCATGTGCACTAAGGCCATACATTAATGGCCATGAGAAAAATGATAGTGATGTCTTAAAATACACTGGTGGTGCCCTACACGATTGAGTAAATGCAAATAACACTCGCCAAATTCTCCTCATGAGCAAAGTAACTAAGTATAGGCTAGGTGAATCTATTGACAATTAGAGAACTATCAGTATCATCCTTAATTTAAGGATTAGTTGGTGAGTTTAATGTACTATTCTCAAATAACTGACCAGTTTAGCAGTTATAGATCTTCAAGTTTCTTAGATTTTATAAGGTAGGTCTGAATCAATGTCTTCAAATGATCTGAAATTTATATATATTTATATAATTACTAATCACCCGTAATGACTGGTATTAGCAATGAAATATACAATTTGAGATTCTAAACTTAAGCAAGATGAACCTAAATCAATGATGACTTCCATGTATCTGGTCTTAGTATAGTATAGGTAATCACTCTCAGTTCCAAAATCAAAGAAGAGCAATGAGATGTCCCGGTAAGCTTGCCTTTATGTATGGTCTATGGGGATACTAATTCCAATAGGACTTAATTCATCGAGACTCAGCGATCAGGACAAGAGTCCTAACTGGGAATTATACAATAATGTCTGAATTGAGGTCATTAAAATACTTTCTATATATATTTTGTAGGCTTAGTGATATGTTATAGTACTTACTTCCCCAAGATTTATCTTGGCATACTTGTATTTAAATAAACAGTTTATTTTTTTAACAATACATAGTGTTTCAGTGATTCTTTGGACTATATGTATGCCGCAATTTCTTTGTACCAACTTACAGCCCTCTCTTCCTCCTAAAATAGGCCTGGCTGCTTTGTCTATGTTACTAAATGTTCTCAGGTGATACAGCCTTATACCAAGAGTGGAGTCTTGTAATTCTTCAGATACAGTTTAATGAAGGCCTTAGTTGGACTTTAGAAAACTGTTCATAAAAGCAAGTAGTACCAGCAAAAATGTAGCAGGAGGCAATTATGTAGAGATAAGGATCACACCAACCAGACGGGGAAAATTGAAGATATAACAGAGGAAGCCAGAGTGAAGTATAACTAAGTGACACATAGTAGAGACGGAAATTCTTGAGGAACATGTCGATTCAGGGGTGAGTATAGTAAGGGGTGGAGGTTTGAGATGGTGACTCCACACCAAGGGACAGGAAGGAAAGAGAAGGAAGAAGAAATAGACGGGCGGTAGCCCTGGTAAGGGACATAGGACGAAGGAGGGGTCAGTTAGGGGCAGCGCCACGCTTCTCCATCAAACCCCACTAAGTCCAGCAGCGAGGCCTCTCAGTGAGCGAGACTTTAAGCGAAGGCAGGGAAAAAGCACTAGAAGGCAAAGGTCTTGCAGACCTCTCAAACCTCTCTCTGCCAAAGAAGCATGGAATCGTGGCAGGGGACTGCTTGTTAGAGCCAGGAGATGGCCCTTGCAGGTGCATCAGTGGGAGAGAAGACATCCTCCTTGAGAAACTTGGTTTAAGATACTTTTGCTTCGGATAGTGGGGAACCTTTTGTTCAATGTGGTGGACTTTTGAATCCATATATTTCAGAACAGAATCCCCTTTGACCTAAAGCTGGGAAGGACTGTACCCTTGTTTTTTCTATTTGTAAACCTGCAACCGGAAGCCTCAATTTACAGATGAACTTGTGAAGTATTTTATATCTACTTTACTTTGAGGTACCTTACCATTCTGACCAGCGCTATTTAGTTCGGCCAGCATTATCTCGACACTTATAGTCTGAGAAATGAATCGCATCCTAACACTTTATGATTTAGTTGCACACAATTTCATTTAAAATCCTTCAACTATATCCTTGGTTGCTGGTTCTTATTTCTGATAACATAAGTGACATGGTGGCAATTCTATGACAAGACAGGAGGCTCGCATTATGCTTATCTTTCTTTAATTCTGCCATCTCAGCATTTTAACACATTAACTTATTTTAATATTTTTCTGATATAACATTAGAAAAAAAGGTAAACATTAAGTTCAAGTTTAAACATCTTCAAAATCTCCAAAGAGTGTTGGGAACCACGACTCCCATGATCCTCAGGCCCTCAGTAGTCCTAACCCCCCTGTCTGTCCACCTATCAGCGCCCAGCATGGGCTATAAGCAGCCTGAACCCAATGTCCTTTCCTCTTTCTTTTGGCTGCCATTTTCAGATAAGTGCAAAATTTTGTGTATTATGTTAAGCTCGTAATATGGCATTGTCATTACGATATTTACCACAGTGATTAATACAATAGGTCAGAGTGGCCGTTTCATAGTAATATCGTAGTAATATTGGTTTTAGAATTGTAAAAGCGCTCTGCGCAGTGTCAGAGAAACAGCGGAGGCATTTCAGTCAGAGTCGTGTGCGCACGTTTTCTCTCATACCTTGCTCTCCCCCGTTCGATTTCGGAATGCGTCGTTAGATCAAGCACAGTGTTTCAGAGCGGTGGAGAGGCGGGGCGGAGCCGCCGGCAATGCTGCTCGCATTAGGCCGCCGTCCCCGCTCTCCGCATTACGCTGGGCGCAGACTGGCGCCGGCGAACAGGACAGGCATTAGGACCCAGGAGTGACTAGCAGACTTAGAAATTTCCCTGCATTCTCTGACAAACGCTCGTTCAGTGCGAAATTGCAAAACGAACTGAGCGGTTAGCGTCCGGCACTGTTTCTCTTCAAAAGGGATATACAAAAATAATAATAAAAAGAGAAAGAAGATTAATTTCAAAGTCTCTATTACCAAGGCATATACGAATTGCTGGAAAGGCAGAGTCTCTGTCTTCATTGACTCGATCAGAGCCAGATTTTAGCTGACTCCCCAGAAGTTAGCCTTGCTAACATTGAATTATGGCTCAGAAAGCTCACAGAGAATCCCAATCCACCACCGGAAGAAGAGTGGGAAGAAGTAGTACCCTCATTGCAGGACTCTGATCTATCCCTCAGCTTTAAGAAGGTACTAGGGGACTCACTGATGCAGGCAGTTTCACAGGGAGTGCAACCTTTAACACAAAGGTTGGATATGCTGGAAGCATTAATGGCTGAACAACAGGAACAGCTAACAGCCAGAAAGAGACGGGCTGATAGCCCTGGGGAGGGGACGTCAGCAGGACACCCCAAAAGAGGGGTTGATAATAAGGGGTGTAAGAAAGCCCGGAAGAGCGCAGACTCTCTGACCCCCACGGGCACGGATGAAAGGGTTAACCCTGTTCCCCAAAGGCATAGCAACCCTGTCGCCAGACTAAAAGAGACTTTCTAGCAAAGATGGCAGATGGCAAAGATATACCCCCTGCCCCAGGGGTGGACAATTCAGGGGATTATGAAGAGGGTTATACACCCGACAAAGAAAGTGGCGATGAGGAAGCCGTAATAGAACAAATTAAGTCAAATGTTCCCGAAGAAGAGGAGAACATATTAGATATGTTTGATCCGGAAGCCATTAGGCATCCAAAGTCATCGAAATGGGCACCTTCGCCTAGAGTGGCAATATATATGGCCCAGCATATTAGGAAGAGAAGTCCGATCAAGCATGAGGGCAGAGTGCCCGAAACCAGAGCTTCCAGGAAAGCTCGCCGACACGCCAGATCTTGACCCTAAAATGGTCACCTTTGTTACCAAATCCGCAAGAGACTTCAGGAAAGGTGTCGACCGCGCCTGGAAAGGCTGTCAAGACAAAGTTCTAGACTTAGCAGGACCACTAGCCAAGATTATGGATTTAGTGGAGAAATCAAAAGACACGGGAGTCCCAGTTGATACCCAAGCCCTAGGTAATTGGGCACAGAGGGCGGTCTTCCTCCTAGGAAATGCTAACTGTGCGCTCTCTTCGGAAAGGAGGAGAGGTGTCCTCCTGAAAATAGACAGTAAACTGAGTGACCTAGTCACTTACAAGGCGGGTGAAGGTGCCAAAGGACTGCTTTTTGGGGAAGCATTCGCTAAAGAGATGGCGCAGTTCGTGGGAATATATTCCGTGCTGGAGAGAGCCCAGAGCTCCATTAGGAAGATTTTCCCGGGGCGTGTTTTTGCCGGGACCGGACGCTTCAGAGGCCAGCGCAGACCTCAAGGCCCAAAAGCACAATATTGGGAAGGCCGCCAACAAGACACCTTCTTTCCAGCCAGGGGAAGGAATACGAGAGGCCGCAGAGGAAGAGGCTCCTATCGGCAACCCGGTGCAGCAGGCGGTGAGTACACCAAATATACAAGTGGGTGGGAGGACCCTCCTCTTTGTGACTCAATGTCAAGCTTTATCCATCGATGCTTGGGTTTTAGATGCGATAACAGGCCTCAAGTTACAGTTTATAGGCGACCCAATTCAAGTGATAGAGCCTCACCCCATTTATATGCCGCGAGAGGAGAAAGCGCTTTTACACAGAGATCTAATAAAGCTAGTGGAAAAGAATGTGATAGAGCGCGAATTACTAGGAGGACAGGGATTCCTCAACAACATGTTCCTAATTCACAGGAAAGGCAAGATCCGACCCGTCATAAACTTGAAGAACTTGAACTGTTGGCTGACATACAATCATTTCAAGATGGAGGGGATTCACCTCCTTCTGGACCTATTAGGCTCAGGAGATTGGCTAGCGCGTCTAGATCTCAAGGATGCGTATCTCATAATTCCGATAGCGCCAGCCTTTCGGAAATATCTCTGCTTCTGATGGAAAGGGGAGATATGGCGTTTTACGTGCCTACCATTCGGCCTAGCATGAGCCCCTTGGGCCTTTACAAAATTGATGAAACCAGTGGCCGCAGCTATCAGAGAGAGAGGGATCCACATTATAATCTACCTAGACGATGTTCTGGTGATGGGATCCAGCAAGGAAATCCTAGCGAAAGACGTCCAATGGATTTTCAAGCTCATATCCTCCCTAGGATTCTTAGTGAACTTGAAGAAATCCCAGCTCATACCAGTTCAGAGGATAGAATTTCTGGTCTTCACCATAGATACAGTAAAAGCTATTTTAGAACCCCCAAATCACAAAGTGAGGGCGATTAAAAAGGAGAAGTGATAGCGAAGAAGTCTATTTCGCTTCGGAATCTAGCCAGAGTAGTGGGCCTACTAGCGGCCTCCATACAAGCTATATGTCCAGGACCGTTACATTACCGAGCATTACAGAGGCTCAAGATCGGACACTTGCACAGAGGTTTAGCTTACCATCACATAGTGAGCTCGGATCAAGAAGTCATCACAGAACTTCAATGGTGGCTAGAGAATATGGAAGCCTGGAACGGCCAAGCTATTTTCGGAGATGTTCCAGATCTAGTCATAGAATCAGACGCAAGCAGGTCTGGCTTGGGGGCAAGGTGCGAACAGATTCAGACAGGAGGAAAGTGGTCGGAAGAAGAATTAAGCCTGCACATGAATTGCTTCGAGCTCCTGGCAGGCTCCTTCGCAATACAAACATTTACAAAAGACAGAATGAAATGCTGCGTATTGCTCAAGATGGAAAATATATCAGCCGTCCGCTACATCAACAAATTAGGTGCAACAAATTCCAAGATGTTAGCAGAGCTAGTGAAAGATTTTTGGCATTACTGCCTGCAGAACAAGATCGTAGTCACCGCGGAATATCTTCCCGGGAGTCAGAACAGTGTAGCAGACTGGAACTCTCGATATTTTGCAGACTCCAGAGATTGGAGGCTTCATCCTCAGATATTCAGATGCTTGCAAGCGTTATGGGGACCCCTGGACATAGATCTGTTTGCATCCAGACTGAATGCACAGTTGCAAAAGTACTACATCTGGAGGATGGATCCGGGGGCAGCGGGGTCAGATGCATTCCTACACACGTGGAGCGGAGCAGTCCACTACACTTTCCCACCGTTCGTGATGATCACGAGGGCACTGGCGAAAGTCTGCAGTGACAAAGCCGAACTAGTGATGGTGCTGCCTTGTTGGAAAACGCAGGCCTGGTTTCCAGTAGCGATGGAACTTTCCTCGGATTTTCCGAGAGTGGTTCCGAGTCTGCCGGACCTTCTACTCGACTGGACAGGTCACGTGCATCCGATGATAGAAGCGAGCACGTTACAGCTGATAGCATGCAGGATTTCAGGAAAAGATGGCAATTGCCAGGAATTTCGGAGCTCGCTGCAGATTGCATCCGAGATTCCTGGGCGCCTTCCACTATTAGGAGCTATAGCACCACTTGGAACGGTTGGACCCTATGGTGTACAGAACACAGCTTGGATCCCGTTTCAGCTCTTCTAGTGCAAGTTCTCAACTTTCTAGCTTCAAGGTTCCAAGCAGGAAGTTCCTACAGAATGATAGGAGTTTACCGATCAGCAATTTCAGCTGGTCACGATAAAGTGGAAGGGAGTGCCGTTGGAGAGCATCCAGCAGTATTGCGGCTCCTGAAAGGGATTAAGTTGAGAAGACCGCCAGAACCTAAATATGCAGTATTGTGGGACGTAAGAGACGTTTTCCATCTATTCATCTATTCCTGAGGTTCCAGAGAATGTACACATCCCAATCCCAATTATCAGGGAAACTAGCTATGCTTCTATGCCTAGTGGCGTGCCGGAGAGTGTCTGACGTTAAAGCTCTAGAGATAGACAGAAAGATTTTTTACTCTGAAGGAGTAGAATTCTCTATCGCCAAGAGAACAAAGACCGATTCTAGAGTGATTTCTTACCCTTATTTTGCAGACAATAAGAAATTATGCGTAGTGCAATGCATTGAAGATTACGAGGCAGCAACAGCACATATTAGGCCTCGCGGAGTGACCCAGTTGCTTATAGCGTGCAGGAAACCGCACCATGCAATAGCAACAGCGACTATAGCTGGATGGGTAAGAGAAGTGATGCAATGGGCAGGCATAGACTTATCATTATTTGGCACGCATTCTTCTAGAGGGTCAATGGCTTCTAGAGCTTTTACAGCAGGAGTGTCTCTTCAAGATATCATGAAATCAGCAGATTGGTCCTCTCAGTCGACCTTTCTTTTATTTCAAACCGGTGTCAGATATACCGAACAGGGTGGTGGCAAGCTTTGAACAAGCATAATGCCAGCCTCCTGTCTTGTCATAGAATAAAGATTGCCCACGTTGATAGCTCAGGAAGTCTTCATTCTATTAAAGACAAGTAGGCGAGCATTATATCCCGCTCGGAATGTCAAAGAAATAATCTGTAATGTATTATATGCCAGTCTTTATTCATTCCCACCCTCACAGTGCCTTTTTCTGTTCTCATAGGAGATGGCCAGAAGGCGTCCTGAAAGGATTGATTTAAAAAGAAGAAGTTATCCCAAGTTGTCCCCATTGGACCAAGATTGCTTACAGCAGCGGAGCAGTTAACAAGTGCTTTGGGTTTCGGCGTTATTGGCTGTTCACGTGCAAAACTAAGACTCTAATGGCAAAGAAAGAGGAAAGGACATTGGGTTCAGGCTGCGACAGGGGGTCAGGACTACTGAGGACCTGAGGATCATGGGAGTCGTGGTTCCCAACACTCTTTGGAGATTTTGGAAATGTTTAAACTTGAAGTTAATGTGTTAAAATGCTGAGATGGCAGAATTAAAGAAAGATAATCATAATGCTTGCCTCCTTGTCTTTAATAGAATGAAGACTTCCTGCGCTATCAGCGTGGGCAATCTTTATTGCATAGTTTACTCGGTGGGTACAAGTCACATAATGGGGTACTACATCTCATAAGAACATTAGTGCAAGGAATGCACTTTTCTCACCTTTCTTTTTAGTTTTTTGAAACTGTTCGACTCCTAATGAAGACCCAAAGAGTGGTGGCAGTTGCATCCTATTTGGGGGCACTCCTCTATACCATTTAATTTTTACTGCAGCCTGTTGCGTAACATGGTGCTTAAAATGGCTGACCATGTTGTACAAGACCTATCTTTATGCTTTTCTGACTAGGTGGATCTCTTTCTTTTGTGCAGAGGCCATTCTATATATGGATATTCGTCTTCAAAGGCCCTGACCAGTGCCCAAGGAGTAGGCCATTTGTGTGTCTAGAACTGACTTAAGGGCGGCAGACACCTCCATACACAAAATAAAACCTTGCACAAGTCTTGGCTGTTACTGAGCTAGCTGTCTATGATTGGACAGTCATTTAGAGTTTCAATGTTGCAAGTCATTCTTTTGGGCATCCCAGCCCTGGATTTCATATATCCTGAAGGAATCTGGAGCAATGATGGAGTTGACCACTTGAGACGACCATCTGCACAAGAGGATTCTGTAGCAGGACAAGGGTGAACCATTGACCCAGCCATTCACCTCAAGAGGAATCTCTGCCCTTTACTCAACATGAGGCCTTCCACATTCCCTCCTTCCCTTGAACTGATGGGACTACACATTTCCTAGTGCTGTATTGCCAAGGTTCTTGGGAAAGATTTTATTTTTGGTGCTTTCCGTCCATACACATTTTTGGAAACGCCCAACGTTTTTCTGTGGTTTTGAACCTGTCCTGACTATTAAAGGTGAGTAAATCTATTTTGCTTTACCTACTTGCTTAGCTGATCTGTTTTAGGGACACTGATCAGTCCTTATGGCTGACAGTGCAGGAGACTCTGTCCCCCACTACCAGATTCCTTGTTAGTTTTACACTGCACAAATCGCCTATCAGTAATGTGCAGTATGGATACTTTGTATCCCTTTCTGTGTTGTATTTTGTAACGTTATGGTTATTTGTATAATGTACCCCGGACAGTCTGGTGGCACAGGATATTTCTCTACTACTTTTTTTACTTTTCTCAAATGTACTTTTGCATTTTACTGCATAATGACTTGTACTGTACCATATACTTTAAGATAGCCATACTACAAGATTTCACCTTGTCCTTTTTGCCCATCTTACATCATGGCCAATTTTGTGTATAGTAAAAGCCTTGTTTTTTCCGGGCAAAGCAGCGGAATGTGTTTGTGGCTGGATACAGGGACTAGTGACTCCACATGATTGGACAGCCCTTGCCAGTCTGAAGGCTGCAGATCCTAATAATTGGTGGGCTCTGGGGTGACACACGTTTACATTTCGGATAAAATGGGGACTCCAGTAGCCATTTGTATGTCATCGTCTCAGTCAAGAGACCTTTAAGAGGAGACTCCTGTTGAAGACCTGTGGATTGTTGTTGCAGCCAACCAGCATTACCTCCATCAAAGTCCCGGTGAAGCCCTGCTCCTTTGTCTGATTTACTGAAGGCCTTCATCTGTGTTTCAACCTATGAACTGGTGGGAACAAATCAGTCTCAACACCCTGCTCTGCGATCCTGCCTGTGAAATCCTTTGTCAATGTCCCAGGACCACACTGTGGATTGACCCGCATCCTAAGTTCAGAGTTTGGACTCTGCAGACCCTCAACTAGTGGCACAAGAGGCCTGTCTTGAAGTTGAAGCTCACCATTATGAAGGGGGGCTCTTCAGGGCCAGCTTCTTTGTTTCTGCCCTGTGTTGTCTTAACGTGGTGTTCCTTTCTTCACTGCACCAGGATTGTCCAGCTTTCCTGTGCAAGGAACCATCTCACCAGAGCATGGAGCTGCTGACTAGCCAGACTTAAATCCTGAAGCCGACAGGGACCTCTGCACTAATGACCCTAGGACCCCTCCGACAGAAACACAACACTAAGTAAGTGGGCCCAGTAGATTCGGGAGCCTCCAAAGTGGTTCCTGACGAAATTAGTACTGGCGGTGAGTTATGTGGTGGGATTGTAAGAGTACCACCTATAAACTTGGCTTGCTTTGTTCTTCACTACTTGGCACACCCTTATGCCAATAAGTGTTCAGCCTGCTTAAACAACTCTTTACTACCTGCAGAGTTCACCTTTGGGATCTATGACTGTTTGGGCAGTAGGCCCTTAATCCTTTATTAAGGAAAGGACTATTTAAGTGTAGTGCCTTATTTAACAAGGCTCTGTATTGTTTTTCTCTCTTTGCATTGCTCACTGTTCTCTAACTGGTGTATTACTTAATGTTGTCTTTCTTCATTTTCGTTTCTATGTTACATTGTTCTATTAGTCTGGTCTTACTGTGTTAAGCAGAGTGATGGAGCGCTGTAGCCAGAGCATCCACATGTGAATGTATTATGTTGATAGTGCATGTATGGTAATTTAATTACCTGAGATTTTAATTGATAAAAGGTTGTTCAAGGCCCAGTTAATAGGACTGTATTTTTATACATTCTGCCAAACTTGTATTATTAAGAGTGCTCCGCGTGTGCTAAACTGAACCTTTCACTACCCCACACTCTGCTAAATCTAGGGCTTACTGCTCAGTCACACTACCTTGATAGTTTGCTAGATATTTGTGTCTTTCCCTGTGCCCCAGAATAGGGTGGCCTCTCAGGGCTGATTCTGAAAATCTGTCTTAACACCTGGGCAAAAAAACAAACATATTCCTTTTAGAAAACTGTCCATTCTCAATGAGTGCCACCACAAGATGTTCAATCCAACCTTGTTGCAAAATACGTTCAAAGGGCAAATTGGCCCTCTCAAGAGGATAGTCACTTTTTATCCGACTTCTCACCTACTGTACATAGATTATTGTATTGTAGTAGTCATTGATATAGCACCTTTTCCCATTTGTGTGGCCTCAAAGTCTTTGTGGTAGGAACGCCCTCGGGGACCGAAGTCCAGGTATGGGAACGTTTTCAGAGTAGGCTTAAGATGGTTGTGTGCATTTGACCAAGATTAGGATTTAGGAGGGCTGGATAGGCCCCAGTAAGCAACCCAAGAGGTCAGGCATGTGAACGGGTGCTGAGGGAGATCATGACGGAGTGCTAGTGCATGTTACTCACTGAACCGGAAGGAGTACTTGATTCCGACCTGGATCGAGATGTGAGGCGAGCCGTGGAAATCTTCAGAAAACCCAGATCCCCTGATTTCAAAAGAATCATGCTTCCTCTTAGAGAGGGGCTCTTTTTCACGACGTACCACTCTGCTATTATGTAAAACAAGACAGAGTAGTCTATAATGCAAAAGAGCAGAATTGAGCGCACCACCAAGCAATGCTGCAAAAAATACAAAAGCTGTTTTGAGTATAACGCCAACCTGGTGTGATAGGTATATACAATTATTGAACACAATAGAATTGCTGGTACCTGAGGTAGTGGAAATGAAGGCCTTGAGAGGAAGTCCCGTATCAGTTCAGTAAAGTGTTCAGAGTTCCAAAATGAGGGATGACAACGAAAGGATAAAATAACAAATGGGAAGGTTAGTATAGGTAGGACAACCCGAACGGCATGAGGGACGCACTAGGACCGGGTTGGTGCAAATCTGGAAAGCGTTCGTACTGCACTTTAGTGGAAAATACACATCATCTTCACAGGATGTTACACAGTCCAATAAGTAGGTGAGGTAGAAGTAAATCCTTAATTAGGCAAGGCTGGAAATAGGACTAAACTGATAGAAGACTGAATTCCGCTGGAAGCAAGGACGATTGCTGTAAGAAGAAAACTGAAGACTGAAATTCCGTTCTCAGCAGTGAATGGCGTGCTGAAAACCCAGCAGAAGGACAGGCTGAGCGGGGAGCTCAACAGGAGCTCGGCAGTGTAAAAGAGACTACGAGCGGATTCAAAACCAAGGCAACCGATACCGAAGGACAAATCCAGGAAGCAAAACAGGAGACAGAAGCCAAGGTCTGGTAACGGTAGATCAAATACAAAGCAGGATACACGGAGGGTAATCCGAATGGAACAAGCCGTAGGAAGGCTACGAAAAGGAACGCTGTAACGATCAATTAGCAGCAAGCTCCCACGGCTAACCGCTTTTAAGGAGCAAGGAGGCGTGGCTTCCGTGAAAGCGGGGCACGTCTGATCAGCTGACTAGCAGATCTACGTGACCCAAACAGTTTCCAACGCAACTTGTAACGCTGCCAGAGCGAATTCCCTGATTGCGAGATATTCCGTGGGAACGATCTTTTCGGTAATGTCCTTTGTTGCTGCCGTAGTGTAACAGTGCAGAAAAACTCTATATGAACTGTGAGGCAGGCATGGTTTCAAGAGAGACACAGACTCAAAGGTAACAGTTTGAAAACCTTTATTGCAACACTTTGTTGGGTTGGTATAATGCATAACTGACCCCAACTCTAAGAGGGTTGTTCCCATAACTGATGTTTCTAAGGGCCGTCGATGTCCATTAAGTCCAAAACCAAAGTTCGTCCGTCAAAACCTATACATGCCCTCCCTCTTAGCCAAAACGTGATAGGGGGTCTTCTTAAAGGAAAGATTATGGCTAAAAAAGAAATGTAAACCAAAGCTGGTTTCAGGTAGCCTTACCATTAGGTGTAGTTCTGCCAGTTCAACAAAATAGGTCAACTCAAAAGTAGCCAGGTTCAGCTTTGCCAGTTCAAGTGTGTCCTTGGATCTTCCAGGTAGGGCTCTTGCAGCACAACAATACAGTTCACAATGTCCCTGGTTCTCTTGGGTTGCCTTCCCCATGCTCGGACCCCTCTGGATCCAAAACAAAAAGTCGCAGTTCTCTCAAGGCCTCTCAGGGTTCCCTTCCCCAAGTCTGGGCCTCTCTGGGTCAAAAGGTTCACAGTTTCTCACTTTACAACTCAACTGAGGATTCACAGTTCCTTTCAGGCCTCCTGGGGTTCCCTTCCCCAAGTCTAGGCCTCTCTCCTTTAAACAATGTCCTTCACACTTTTTCGATGGACTTGTCGTTGTTCCTTTCCCCAAGCTCAGGCCCCTCTTGTCTCAAACAAAAAAAAGTTCACCAAAAAGTTCAAACACCAGAAGTCAGCAGTGGGCAATGTCAGAGACTTTAAAAATAAAAAAAAAAAGCTTTTTTGGCTCCTCCGAGGCACGACCACTCTGGCCACTGACCCCTCTCTTTATACTCGCCACTTTGGTATCTGACACCTTTTCTTTCTTGTGCCTTTTCCCTCTGTTCTTACTTTCTTTGCACTTTCCGCTTGGCCGTGCCGCTTGCATAATCTCCCGCTTTCTCTGTGCTTCTTGCACACTTCTGTTCCACTTTACTGTGTACTCTTGCACCTTTCCTCTTTGTCATGCTTCTTGCACACTTCTAGTTCATTTCCGGGCTGGTCGAACCCTCTCTTTGCTTTTCGCTCCTTGATTTTACTATCTTCTGTTCTTTTTTGCTTTCGTGCCGTTCGCTCATCTGTTTTCCTCCTTGCTTTCATCTTTTACACATTGCCTTGTAGCTGCGGTTCCCGCTCCAGCAACCGGCACATTACTGAGTTTCTCTCCTGAAACTCACCCATAGCGCAGCGCTGGCAGGCAACCTCGTTGGGACTGCCTACTGAGATCAGGGTCTCACCATCTGCCCCTCAGCCACCCCTGGGACCTGCACACGTCCCAGGGGAACGGGCAATGGCCTGGACCCGGCCAATAATTCACAGCTCGCCCCAATACGGCTCCATGGAGACATGGCTCCCTCACCATGCTGCAACCCCTCTGACACACCGGGTCAGCGTCCTGGCGTCCCATCTCCTTCCGGCTTCTGTGGGCTTCTCCAGCTGCAGCCTCATGCTCCCTGACTTCTCTGATCCAGCCAGCATCCACAGCTCGCTCATTTCTCCTGGCAAAACAACAACTTTTATAGTATACCTTTAGAGTCAAGTGGAGTCAGGTGTATGGTTGAGGTAAAGTGCCTGACCCTATTGGTGGGACAGCCTAGTGGTGAGATGTAGTAGGCCTCTCCTTGCATCCCCATGCTTTTCCTATGGGTAATTAGTATTGCTCTCAATCGCCTCTTCCTCGTCCCAGTACTTATTGGAAATGGGAGGGGGCGATGGGGTAAGATTGGAAATACCCCATAAAGGCTGAGGGAGAGTTGGTTGGTGTACAATTGCTGAAGGGGGAATACCATGTCTCGCCCCTAGGTACTCTCCTCCTAATCCCCTGCAACCCTCCACTCAGGTGATCCTCCCTCACTTGTCCACCCCAGGCGCTTCCCTGGGCACGTGAATGGAAGATCCTGGGGCAGTAGGTGGGAGAATACCGTCCGGTTTCTCACAGTACCCAGCTAGACCAAAATTTGTAATTGGTTGTCGCTGTATTTCTAATGGCAGAGGTGTTGAGGCAAGTCTGATGTTTCAGTGCGAAGCGGTTATGTGACCAGCTAGACTGAATTTGTCGCAGCTGCATTCTAAAGTGCGTGGATGGATAGCCGTGCCTGCAGTAGATGTCCACCGAAATAGCGCATTTATGCATACCTTAAGCTCAGATGAAGCTTATCTTTAATGTCGCTTTGTCATCTGATCTTCTGTGGGAAGAGAAAGCCAGCTACCTTTTATAGCCTTTTCTAGGCACTGTGGACAGGCTACCCTCCAGTCTACCAAGTGCAATAGACTGGCTGTCCTAGAACTTCTTATAGGCAGGACAGACAGGCTACCATAGAAACTAGGATCCTACAATACCGCCCACATTTTTTACATTTCTAATGTGCATGTTTGACTGTGGGGACCCTCACCTTTCCACTATATAGGAGCCATTCATTCTTGCGATGAGAGCCTCCATTGGGCTGCCCTGGGCATCACCTGTGAACTTTTTGTAGCCACAATATGTTTGAATGCAGGAGTCCATTCTCTAAAGTGCTGCAACAGATAATTGAAACCACAAACCTGTGCTACGACTCTTTCACATATCAGTTTAGGTGTCAACTGCAATGTTGGTGGAAGGTGTGTCGACACTCTTCCCCCGAACCACAGAAGCCGAATGAAGTCGACCCTCCACCCGTGGTTGGCACAGATACCTGATATATATAAACACAGGCTACCACGTGGCAGCCAATGGGGGGAAGAGGGTTAGGAAGAGGTTGTGGACGGGGAAGGGAATGTTAGGAAAACCAGATAAAGGGTTAGGAAACACCTAAGTTGGACAGGACGTGGGACGTAACAGGGAAAAAACCCTTCACTGCCTAATATGATGGGGTACCATAGAACCTAACACAACCTCAGGTCACCAATAATGTCCCCTTAATACAGACCACTACAGCACCTTCCTAGTGTCCCTGCAGCTCCTAGTACCCCCTTGATACAGGTACCAGTAATAATACAATTACATGGACTACATATATGCAAGCACAAAATGAGCGAGTATCCCAACATGAAGAACATAACACATGGCCCTATCGGCAAGCAGTAGCACATTTACACACATAAAACACGTAGGACCAAGTGGTCTTGGTATCAACACCTAACATAGGACTGTATTCCAGAGAATCCACACAGGGTCAATAGTTAACAGCCCTAACACTCAAATGCAGGCTGTACTTCTTGCCAGGTTTTAGTGCCTTTTCAAAATACAGACACCAAGTGTTCACTTCAAACTATTGCTAGTGACAATTACAGAGTTCAGTTCTGCCCATATGCAATGCCCGATGAAAGCAAACGAAAGAAAACCCAACCAGCACTTATCTGAGTGTCTGGGAAGCTCGCAAGCCTTCCCAGACGTAAGATGATGACGCCGTAATCGTAACGCGGGTCAGTCCTCCACCGCCTCGCGTTCCCCGTGTCAGTTTCAGGAAGGAATGCAGAGCGGCATGGAAACCGCGCGTGACCTCGGTGCGCTGCTATTCCCTTATTCCAGGTGCCTGCTTGGAACTGCAGGCATGCGTGACTCCGCTTGATCCTCCGCCATGGCTTCGCCTCGAACACCAAAATAAGCCAGACCTGCCGTGGGCCGTTGGGCCCTTGATAAGCTGTTACTAATTACAGACAGCTGGCTCAACGTGCGCACGGCAAGAACTACACAATACCCAGAGGCTGCTGGGAAAGGTAGTTTTCTAGCCATTATCACGTTTTTAAGCATTCTGAAGACCCTGACTCCTCTTCCACCTCCACCACCCCACATTCCTGACATTACCTCCTCTCCCAGGCCCCTTCCAAGGGCCTAGTTTATCCGGATGTTGCCGACGAAATTGTCTGACCAACCTTGGGGCATGTACCTCATCTGCGGGTTCCCAAGAACAGTCCTCTGGTCCATAACCTTTCCACTGAATCAAATACCAGAATTTACGATTCCTTATCTTTACATCCAGAATACGTTGAACTTTATATTCCTCTTGGCCTGCTTTCATGATAGCTGGAGGTCGTTTCGTAGTCATGCCCGGAGCTGCAGGTTTAAGTAAAGAAACATGGAATACCAGGTGTATGTGCAAAGATGTAGGCAAACACAATTTCATAGTAGTTGCAGAGATGCATTTACTAATCTCGTAGGGCCCAATGAACCGAGGTAGAAATGTTCGTGACCCTATTAAAGACACATTTCGAGTAGACAACCAAACTCTGTCCCCCACTTTATATTGAGGATCTTTCTGTCGGTGCTTGTCAGCTTGCCCTTTGTACTGCCTCTTGGCTCTCTCCAGACTTTCTCTTGCCTTCCATCTCACCTCAAGAAGTAACTGTTTGCGCTCCTGTAACACTGGCATATTCCCCATTTCTGGCAAATGTTCCGGTATAATATTCAGTTCATGACCATATAAACATTCATTAGGTGCCATTCCCAATGAAGTGCGATAGGTGTTGATATAGGTAAATTCTGCCAACCATAAAGCCTGCACCCATGAATCCCTGCCATCACTCAGATAACCATTTAAATACTGCTCAAGAGTTTTATTCACTCTTTCTGTCTGTCCATCTATCTGGGGGTGATAACTGGTGGAAAGAGCACAGTTAATTCCCAACATTTGACAAAAGGCATGCCAAAATCTGGGGGTAAATTGTGAACCTCTATCCGAGACAATACTTTTTGGCAACCCATGCAGCTGTACCACATGTTGCAGAAACAACTCAGCCAATCTACCTGCCCCAGGTATTCCTTCACAAGGACTGAAGTGGGCTTGTTTTGACAGGAAATCTACCACTACCCATATGGTATCACATTGCTTATCGAGCGGCAGATCAGTGATGAAATCCATAGAAATGTGTGTCCATGGTTGCTCAGGAGTGGGTAATGGCTGGAGTAAGCCTCTTTTCTTAACATGCTCTGCTCTGTTACGTGCACAATTCTCACATTATTCCACATATCTTTTCATGTCCTGTTTTAAGGAAGGCCACCAAAAGTATTTTTTCAACATGGTCTGCATTTTTCTCAACCCTGCGTGTCCTGCCAAGGGAGACTGATGACACCAGAATAAAGCCTTATCTTGTAGTTCTTTCGTTGGTAAATATAGTCGCCTCTGATGATACGGCAACCCTTCCCGTATAGTTCGTGCCGGATGACTGTTCCGCCACCATAACATTTGTCGAGAGTTTAAAGCTTTCTTGACTAAGTCAGTGACCTGTGTGGTAAGGGCCCCAACAATTTTATCTGGTGAAATAACTGTTTTAACTTCACCTACTGTATGATCCAAATTTTGTTGTCTAAAATGCGCATCTGCCTTTCCATTTTTGCTACTTGGCCTAAAAATAACCACAAAATCAAATTCATTGAAGTATTGAGACCATCGCAATTGTCGAGGACTAAGTGTGTGAGCTGTTTTGAAATATTGCACATTTTTGTGGTCAGTTACCACCACCACCTGATGTCTTGCTCCCAGTAAATAGTGTCGCCACTCAAGGAATGCAGACCGAATCGCCAACAACTCTTTATCAGTTATAGAATAATTTTTGCTCACACCCTGACAATTTTCTGGAATAAAATGCTACCGGGTGCCATACCTCCTTCTCATCTTTTTGTGACAGAATGGCTCCTATCGCCACATTACTAGCATCTGTTTCAACTTGAAATACTCTCTCAGTGTTGGGATGTTTTAACACGGGAGCAGTAGTGAAGGCTACCTTCAACTCCTGAAAGGCGTTCTCCGCTTCAACACTTCAAGTAAATTTCACCGCCTTTTTTAACAAATGCGTGATTGGAGTAACAATTTTAGAGAAATTGGTGATGAATCGCCTATAAAAGTTGGCAAAGCCTAGAAAAGATTGTATGTCCTTGATGCATTGTGGCGAGGGCCAGTCTCTAACTGCTTGCACTTTCTTAGGATCCATCACAATTCCTGTATTAGTCAAAATAAATTCCAAAAATTCCACCTGTGTCACATGAAATGCACATTTCTCCAATTTGACACACAGTTGACAATCCTGTAACCGTTTTAATACTGTCCTTACATGTTGTACATGCTGCTCTGGAGATTCAGAATAAATCAAGATATCGTCAATATAAACAATAACAAAAACATCAATGAATTCCTGCAAAACGTCTTGCATAAAGAACTGAAAAGCGGCAGGGGCATTGCATAAACCGAAAGGCATGACAAGATATTCAAACAAACCAAATTTAGTTTTAAAAACGGTTTTCCACTCATCCCCCTCTTTGACCCATATCCAATAGTATGCACCCCTCAAATCCAATTTGGTGTAAATCTGGGCGGGCCTCACTTGATCTAACAAAACTGAAATCAATGGCAATGGAAATCTGTTCTTGATAGTTACCTTATTTAAGGCCCTATAGTCAATACAAGTGCGTAAGGTCCCTTCTTTCTTGGGAACAGAAAATAACGGTGATGAAACTGGGGACGTGGAATGTCTAATTAAACCCTTAGTCAAAATCTCATCCAAATATTCTCGCAAATACTGATTCTCATTTTCTGTAAGCGCATAAATTCTGCTGCAAGGCAATTTTGCTCCTTCCTCCAAATCAATAACATATTCAAAGGGTCTATCCAGAGGAAGTTGTTCAGCAATTCTTTTATCAAAAACTTCCCGAAACTCTCTGTACTGTGCAGGAATTCCCTCTGTCACTGCTCCCACAATCTGCTCTTCTGACCTCTTTTCAACTAACCAGGTTGCTGGTCCTGCTTCCGGAAAAATATGCTCTTGACATCTCTGCTCCTCAAACCACACTGTTTTACTTTCCCAATCAATCCTGGGATTATGAAGCACCAACCAGGGCATTCCCAAAATTAATCCAAATTGAGGGGCTGCTATTAAGTCAAATGTGATTTTCTCTTTATGCCCAGGTCCACAAATAATTACAAATCTTTCTGTCTGCTTTCGTATAGGCCCTGATACCAAAGGTGAACCATCCACTGATTGCACTCCTTCCACCTTGGTTTTGTCACACAAAGGCAATCCTAACTGCTCTGCCAAAGTAATATCCACGAAATTACCAGTAGCCCCTGAATCCACCATTGCCAGAACCTCCTGCTTAGACAAAGCAAAACATAACGTCACTAATATGTATAAGTGAGAACTCTTACCCCCCACTGTGTTTGTAACCCATCTGGGGAACCTGATCTCCATCGGGCCTGTCACCTGTGGTCCCCTTAAGGCCGGCCCATCTCTTTTCCCGCTTCCTTCGTACTCTTATCACCTCCTCCACCTTTCTGTGGGGTATTAGGACATGTATGTATGAAATGTCCTGCTTGTCCACAATAGAGACACAATTTGTTAGCCTTGCGCTGTTCCTTCTCTGCTGCTGACAAGGGTCCCCTTATACTACCAATTTGCATTGGTTCCACTTCACCTATCCAACCTCCTCTACTTCTGTCTAAACGCACAAAGGGCCCTGCTTCCAGTTTCTTTTTATCTCCTTTCCTTTCATTCATACGATGATCCAACCTTAAGGCTAAATCAATCATGGCTGTTCAAATGCTTGGATGCGGCTCCACTTGGGCAATTGCATCCTTCAGTACCTCGCGTAATCCCTGATAGAATAACGCTGTTTGTTTAGCCACTGGCCACTCGGTCTCAATTACCAACCTTTTAAACTGGGTAACGTATGTGACTAAATCCCGACTTCCTTGTCTCAATCCCAACAACTCCTTATCTTGAGCTAATGAAACCTCTCGGCGATCAAATGACCTACCAAATTCTCCTAGAAAGCCATCCCAATTGTATAATAAAGGATCGTCTTTCTGCACCAACCGCATAGCCCACGCAGCTGCATCCCCTGTCAGATATGAAACTACAAATGCCGTTCTAGCCTGAATGGATTTGAATGTAGTAGGTTTACACAAGAAATGAAGTTGTCATTCGGTCAAGACTGTCATGTACTTCCTAGGATCACCTGAAAAGCTCTCTGGTGCTGCCAATGGCACACTACTAGGCGGGTGGACAATGACAGTGGGATTCTGATTCTGAGAACCTCTCGCCGCACTAGCCCCTTCCAACGGGGTTAGCTGAGCTACCAAACTCTGTACTTGGGTTTTTAAGGTATCAGATTCCTGTCTTGCCTGTACTAACTCTACCTGAATATCCTGAAGCGCCTTAAGCACGTCTACCAAGGCCGGAGTGGTCGCCTCCCTTTGGTTCGGGTGGTTGTAAGTATCCCAATCGAGGGGTGGCTTATTATGTCAAACGCAATGTTGAAGGAAGGTGTGTCGACACTCTTCCCCCGAACCACAGAAGCCAAATGAAGTCGACCCTCCACCCGTGGTTGGCACAGATACCTGATATATATAAACACAGGATACCACGTGGCAGCCAATGGGGGGAAGAGGGTTAGGAAGAGGTTGTGGACGGGGAAGGGAATGTTAGGAAAACCGGATAAAGGGTTAGGAAACACCTAAGTTGGACAGGACGGGGGACGTAACAGGGAAAAAACCCTACACTGCCTAAAATCTGATAGGGTACCATAGAACCTAACACAACCTCAGGTCACCAATAATGTCCCCTTAATACAGGCCACTACTGCACCTTCCTAGTGTCCCTGCAGCGCCTAGTACCCCCTTGATACAGGTACCAGTAATAATACAATTACATGGACTACATATATGCAAGCACAAAATGAGCGAGTATCCCAACATGAAGAACATAACACATGGCCCTATCGGCAAGCAGTAGCACATTTACACACATAAAACACGTAGGACCAAGTGGTCTGGGTATCAACACCTAACATAGGACTGTGTTCCACAGAACCCACACGGGGTGAATAGTTAACAGCCCGAACACTCAAATGCAGGCTGTACTTCTTGCCAGGTTTTAGTGCCTTTTCAAAATACAGACACCAAGTGTTCACTTCAAACCATTGCTAGTGACAATTACAGAGTTCAGTTCTGCCCATATGCAATGCACGATGAAAGCAAATGAAAAAAAAAACAACCAGCACTTATCTGAGTGTCTGGGAAGCTCGCAAGCCTTCCCAGACGTAAGATGATGCCACTGTAATCGTAACGCGGGTCAGTCCTCCGCCACCTCGCGTTCCCCGTGCCAGTTTCAGGAAGGAATGCAGAGCGGCATGGAAACCGCGCGTGTCCTCGGTGCGCTGCTATTCCCTTATTCCAGGTGCCTGCTTGGAACTGCAGGCATGCGTGACTCTGCTCGATCCTCCGGCATGGCTTCGCCTCGAACACCAAAATAAGCCACACCTGCCGTTCGCCGTTGGGCCCTTGATAAGCTGTTACTAATTACAGACAGCTGGCTCAACGCGTGCAGGCAAGAACTACACAATACCCAGAGGCTGCTGGGAAAGGTAGTTTTCTTGCCATTATCACGTTTTTAAGCGTTCTGAAGACCCTGACACCTCTTCCGCCTCCACCACCCCAAATTTCTGAGATTAGGGAAGCCTCAGCCACAAGGAACTTCTCCTCTACACTTCTAAAGACTTCAGCTCCAGTGGACACTCTGGGGTGTGTACGGGGTGGCTCCCTAGTTGGGATCCACCATAGATGTGTTAGCCCATGCCCTTTAACAAAGTCGCCTATTTCGAATTTAGAGGGACTGGTTGCAAATACTTAATTATGTTTTCTGGGAATACCACGAGGTTGCAGTGCCCTGAGTATTCTAGGAAACTGGTTTTCTCACCCTCCTTCTGAGACAGACATGAGTGAGAATAGTTACCAAAGCTTAATGCTATTGATTAGTCCCTTGGGTGCGGATCCCCTTTCTTGTCACTTGAGAGCTCACTCTCAATCCCATTTACTTAGACTCTTATGTTGTGTGGCTTGTTCATGGTAGAAACCCACTGTGGATATCCCTTCCAACATGTGACTGTGAGGGTCTACATTGCGAAAAGATAATCAGGGTATTTTGGGAAGCCTACTAAGGTTCAGCAGTCCTTCAATGGAACCCATTTTTGACTTTTTCCCACAGATGACCAGAATGGGGGCCGGGTATCCCATCCGCCGGCCCCCAACCATCATTTGCCAAAACTGCTGCATCTGTGGACCCAGAATGTTCACTGTTGGGTAAGATTTTCATTTTAATGCTAAATCTCCCCCACACATGAGACCCCCAGAACTTTTTACTGGACTTGCAAATTATTTTTCTTTGTTCCTCAGTGAGTGGGAACCTTTTCCCCCACTCACCCTTTCTTTTACTCTTTTTATGGGTGTCACGTTTTAGACTCTTTTTTGTTACAGCATTTTCTGTGCAGTGTTGCTGGGTTGCCCATGGGTTCCACCTTATGTGGAGTGTTGGGGAGAGCTTCTGTAGCAGTTCTGTTACAGTGACGAGCTTAAACTAAATGGTTGATGGCTTTCTACCATTTCTGTGCAACTTACTCGCAGGCTGTTTCCACAGCTGCACTAAGGCACCCTTGGGTGACCATTTCCCCAAAATGGCTCTGTCTTCTTTTTTTGCCATTTTCAGTTTGCTTGTCCTTTCTTGGTCCTTCCCCCATAATTTAGGGTGCGGAAGGGGTTTGTGTGAGTTCTGTCTTCGGTGGGTTACCTTGGACAAGCCTGCCCAGGCTCCAGAGTCTGGGAAGACAGGAATTGTGGCAGGAGTCTGAAACTCCACAGCCCTTTATCTTATGGCATGCCTGCCTGCTGGAAGCAGTTCCAGCTGGGAGGCTGGCTGTCTTGAAAGGACAGCCATCCCTCAGGTTTCAATATTGCAAGCCTGTGTAATTGGCTGGGTTCCAGTATATAAAGTTCTGACCCTGGGAGCTGAAGAGGTAATCGACCACTGGACTGGAATCCAAAGAGGAAGATGAAGAAACACTGGCTAAAACAATTTCCAGCGACCGGAGAGCCTGCTGTCTAACCGGAGCTTTCGGTTACCCTTCCTTCCAAGCAACCTGGGGGTCCCGAAAACAACAACCCTGACCCAGAGGCTAGTGAGAACCACTCGTCCCAAGAAGATCTGCAGCTAGAGCAATCCCTCGACGTGCTGTGACCTCGCTGGGCTGCAAAATGCGAATTTCAGCGGACCTCGGGCCACTGTGCGGTGCATGGTCTCCCGAAGTCCGATTTTTGTCAAATCTTTGGTGGACTCCTGCTGGACCTCCAGAGACACGATTCGAATCCCAGATGTCCCCTCACCAGAGTGCAGGACCGAGAGAGTAGAGAGATTCGACCGGCGATATTCGTCGTTCTTCTGGTTCCTGTAAAAGGGTGCCAAAACCACAGAGCCACCAGATGCCTTAAAGAAACCTTTGCCTGCAGTCTTCCCCGTTGATCCCTGTTGCAAGTTTCCATCCATTCTTTAGTCACACGACCAAGAATCCAAGGACCAGGTCCTGTGCTGCCATATTCTGAAGACGTCCATCTGCAAACTCCTCTTCTCTGCTGAGGTACTGTGTTAGCTTGGTTGTTGCTTACCTTAAGTCCTGTGTAGGATTCCTGTGTAGCGTTAGGGGTGATTCATGTGTTTAGTCCATACCGTTCGCCCAGGCATAACTCTAAACACATCTAGGGTGTCTTCTGTGAAGTGCCTGGACCCTTTCTGCTAACTCTGAAGTAAATACTTATTTGTTGGAAGAGCTATCCTCAGGAACTCTGCCATTTCTGCATTCTGTACCTATCCTGACCTGCAAAAAGCTGGCAACTAGACCACTAGTGTCCGCCTTCTGCAACTGAGAACACTCATGCTTCAAGAATAGGGAAGGACTTACAAGGTTTGGCCTTTGCCTTGAAAATATAACAAGTGTTTAAAGTACTTACTTGTGAAAGAGTTGGTTTGGTAACGGTATCTCTGAAATGTAATTAGTTACACAAGTGCTTACTTACCCTTGAATGTGTTCTTCCTTTCTGAAAAGTATAGAATGTTATTGTACTTGCCTGTGAATTGGATCCCACTCTTCTAAAAAGTAATATATTTAGGTTTCACTTTATTATTTCTGTAATAGAATAATTGTTACAGTTCATCAACAAGGTCTTACTGACCTTGAAAAACTGTGTGCCATTCTAAATAAGTGTACTGTGGGTTTTGCTTCCCCTGATCTGCTTTAGATCATATCTAAAATAGTCTTACAAATCGTTTGCTTTCCTTAGTCTATGTTTCCCTTATCTGAAAACCAACTGTAATAGTTTATTACAAGATAGGTTGTACTCACCTTGCATAACTGAAGATTATCCTAAATGTAGTTAAGCGTTCATACTGATCACTATTCTACAAGTATCTGAGTTAGTTGATTATCTCTGTACTGAGTTATGAAAAGTAATCAGTAACTATGTGTTAGGACAGTTTCTCTGAAGTCCAACTAAGGGCTTAGTAAAACCATAGAACTGAGACAGTACAAAACTCCACTCTTAGTATAAGGCTGTACCACCTGAGTATTTGGTAGCATAGACAGAGCAGCCAGGCTTATCTAAGAATGAGAGAGGGCTGTAGCTTGGTACAAAGGAATTTTAACATGCATATGGTCCAAAGAAACACTATGTATTGTAACAATAAATGTTTTATTTAAATACAAGTAGGCCAAGATGAATCTTGGGTAAATAAGTACTATCACATTATATATAAACACAATTATAAAACCAACTTAATACCTAAGGGATACAACCCAAAGTATAACCTTATTAAGAATGTAATAAGTAGTCAAGGTAAGTCAAACGTATTTCACATTCAGAATGCAATTAGCTATTCTTGGGGTTTAAAACTAGGTTATATATACATTTTGACTACAGTCAGTATTTCAAGGGTAGTAGACCTTGTCAGTCATGCAGTGACACTCAGTTATGAAATCGCATAACAAACCAACTCTGTTACAAGTATTCCTTGCAACCTTACTTTTTAGAACTCAGTTCAGAGTTAGTAAACAACTCATATGCCTTCTGGAGGGGCCTTAAGCTGCTCAGTGACAAGTATTAACACACGCCAACTATTTTAGAATGCACTAAGCCAATCAGGGACAGTAAAATCCTATTACACTTTTGTTTTTGTTTATTAATTTTTATTAATCATATTAAAGTATTAGTACAAGAATAGCATAAGTACCAAATAACATTTTAAGAATAAAACCCTATTACACGAAAGACAGCAGTATTTCAAGGTAAGTAATGGGACCCTGTGACTATTTGGGAAATGCTCTAAGCAGATTCAGGGGAGGAACCCAGTGTTACAAGTATACTTTTCTGAATAGTGGAACACAAATTCATGGAACTGTATGAATCTCCTACTACATTTAAGATAACCTTCATTTATGCTAGGTGAGTAAGACCTAACTTTGTTATAAACTATCCCATTTTAGATTAGTGGAACACAGATTAAGGTGAGCAATAACTCTCTAACTTATTTTATGGTGGCACTAGGCAGACCAAGTTTAGTAAAACCCACAATACACTTATTGAGAATTTCACACAGCTATTCAAGGTAAGTAGAACTCAAGGCAGACCTACTTTAAACAGGCTATAAAGCATGTTGGGGGAAACAAGACCCAGTTGGTAAACTTATACACTTATATTCTGAAAGAAATAGTTAGGGGAAGCCAACAGCATTACTTTTGGGAACAGGGGGACACAATTCACAGGTGAGTAAAATAACCGCATATATACTTTTAAGAAGGGCCAAACACATTCAAAGTAAGAATTGTTGTAACTGCTCATATATCAGAGGGGCAATTACCAACCAACTCTTTCACAAGTAAGTAACTTGTTAACATTTGTTATACTTTTCAAGACCGAATGCTTTTCTTGTCCAGTCCACCCCTAGTATATTGCAGGAGTTTTCTCAGTGGCAGAAGAGGGACCCTAGTGGTCTAGGTGCCAGCTGTAGGCAGGTTGAGATAGGCGTTGGTTGCAGGCAAAGTCAGAGCTCCTGAGGAAGTCTCTTGAAAACAAGTAGGTAGTTCACTTTAAAGTTAGTTTGGGTCCAGGGACTTCAGAGAATACTGTCATGCAATCTGTCACGAATACTGATTGCCTTCACTCTAGTGCCCCCTCTGATTCCCTTCATTCCATTTCCCCTTCTGCACACTTACCCTCGCTTACCTGATTAGGGCGGCAGCAGTGTGGTACCCGTTGGCACCACCCATGGAAGCAGACGGGCATCAGTGGTTGTCTGAATCGCCTGCGTCCATTCCTCCATTGGCAGCTGCCTTGGCGTCTCACCACGGGTCGTCTCGGGCGCCAGCTCGGTTCGATCCCACATCATGTGACCCAGACAGTCTGACAAGCTGTTAACACTACGGAGCACGTGACGCGGAAGTCCCGAGTAGGTGCTGTAGGCATGCATCACGTGACGCCAAAAACTCGATCACCTGACTACTTGGCAACAGGCTAAAAGCGGCGAGTACGCATTTGTCAAGTGCTTCACAGCTGTTCAACCCGGCACTGTTTGGCGTACTATTTACTTCGATTCACGGCTTTTTTGGGATTACAGACTGCTTCACGGATTCCTCTCGCCTTCTCCCTGGATTGTTTGCCTACATCCTGTTGCTTCTAGTTTACCGACTTCTGGACTGCAATAACTGTTTTTTCTCCTGATACTCCTTCGGATTTGTTATTGATTTGAACTCTCTGGAACTTGACCTCGGAACTCATACGGATTGTTTTTGGATTGTCCCGTACCATTGCTACGCTCGAGTCTGCATCCGCAGCTCTTACAGGTATTCCAGTGTGTGAGCACCTTCCAACTGAGCACTGCCTGTTCTCTCCTCCCGACTGCTGCCGCCGATCACACACTGAGGTTGCTCTGCATGCTCCTCACTCTGCCTCCCCAAGACCGCTGGTTGAAGTCCCACCCTCCTTCCACCTAGGTAAGCCCATTAGTGGTTCACAGCCTACCTTATGGTTACTGCTTGTTTGACATTGTAGTAATTACCTGCTTGCCTTGCAGCGGTTGGGGGTTTCCGGCATTCCTGGTTCCTGGCACTCCCGCACCTAATACCTGTGGCCTCAAGGACTGCACAGGGAATTATTTGTGTATCTCCCTGTGTGGTACTTGGGGACAGAGGCTTTCATAATCTTCACGACCATCAAGCTACAACAGACTGTGAAGCCTGTTTGTCGTCCGGATTATGGAGGCCTCGGCTGGAGACCCTGTGGCCGCTTTAGTCCAAGCTGTCACCGTACTAAGGGCAGATATGGCTGCAGCCACCACAGCTATCCATCACCGGCTTGACACCCTACACAGTGTACGCCATCCCCTACCATCTGATCCCGAATTTGGGGACGCAACCCCACAGGCGCCGGCTCCCACTAGTACACCGTCTGCCCCCGTCCCAGTGGTGGTTCCTACCCCTTTTCCACTGGCAGCCCCCGAAAGATACCACAGTGACCCAAGAAATTCTGCATGTTTCTGAACCAGTGCAAACTCCACTTTCTTTGCAGACCTCTGGCGTTCCCTGATTCCACCACCAAGGCCGCCTTTATGTTGTCCCATTTGGCCGGCATCGCAGCTTCTTGGGCGAACGCTCTGCTAGAAAACGACCACCCGGCCCTTTATGATTTTGACCTATTTGTGAGCAAAATGTCCAAGGTGTTCGACACCAGACATAAGGCCCAGTCACGGGATCTAGAGCTACTTGACCTTGCCCAGGGAAAATATCCTCTTATAGAATACATAACCCGCTTTAACCAGCTATCAGTGGAAACCTCATGGCCTGAGAGCAAAAAGGCTGTGGTGTTCTACAGGGGATTGAGTAACCACATGAAAGACGCCCTTTCTGTTGTGCCATTGCTACCGGCATTCTATCCCGACCTGGTTGATCTGGCTTTGCAGGTAGACGCTCGGAGAACTGAATGGAGGACGGAATTCGGGTTTTCCGGTACACAAGCCCATCTTCAGCCTCCCAAATCACCCAGTGAACCCATGTAGGTCGGGGGAGTACGTAGCCCCTTAACCACCACAGAAAGGGAACGTCGGAGAGCGGACAATGCCTGCTTTTACTGTGGTCTTAATGGACATTGTCAAAGACTGCCCGCGCCGCCCAAAGCACAGGAATCAGGGTTTTCCGAAAGCTCGTCCCTAAACTTGGGGGCTAGGGCAAGCACTCACCAGTCCCCCTCCGATACAGCTCCCGCATTTGGGTCCGTAAGACCAATCATAGTCTATGCTCTTCTGAAACCAAACTCGGACACCTCACACTCCGGTCAGATAGTTATCGATTCAGGGGCCACAGGCAACTTTATTGACATAACCTTGGCTAATACCCTCAATTTAACTCTGGTAACCAAGAAATGTCCCGAACCGGTGTATGCCGTGGATGGGACATCCCTTACTTCCGGTCCCATCAGGCAACAGACCGCCCCTCTTGAAGTAATCATCCAGGATACCCATAGGGAAATGCTTACGTTTGATCTTATATCCACCCCCCAGTTTGGGATCATCCTGGGTATACACTGGTTATGACGGCACAACCCGCTTATCAACTGGGGGACCGGTCAAGTCCTTTTCGAATCTGATGTCTGCCAACACTATTGTCTCATAGAGGCCGAAGGGGTGCCTACCCCATCACGAGCACTAGGGGCTGTTGCGCTTCTTGCTGTAACTGAAGTAGACGCACCAGTCCCACATACGGTTGGCGCAGTCATGGCTAGCATCCCCACAGCTTATCTTGATTATCGGGCAGTTTTCGATGAAGGGACCGCGGAGGGCCTACCTCTGCATAGGCCATACGATTGTCCCATAGATTTGGTCCCCGACTCCACGATACCCAAGGGGCGGGTCTATTCCCTTTCTCCCTCCGAGGACCTGGCTCTAAAGAACTACATTCAAAAGGCTCTGCATTTGGCCACATTTGGCCCTCCACCTCACCCACAGCAAGCCTGATCTTCTTTGTCCCGAAAAAGGAGGGCAATCTTCATCCTTGTGTTGATTACAGATGACTAAACGCAATTACGATTAAAAATCGTTACCCGATTCCACTCATAACCCCGTTGCTGGATCGGTTGCCTCACGCTTCTATCTACACCAAACTCGACCTCCGAGGGGCATACAGTCTGATCCGTATCCGCGAGGAAGATGAGTGGAAGACGGCATTTTGCACCCGACATGGTTTGTACGAATACACAGTTATGTCCTTCGGGCTGTGTAATGCCCCGGCCACGTTCCAACGGTTTATGGATGACGTGTTCAGTGATATCTTGGACACTTATGTCGTTGTCTACCTGGAAGAAATTCTCGTGTTCTCCTCCTCCTTAGAGGAGCATGTGTCACATGTAAGAGAAGTCTTGTCCCGGTTGCACAAGAATGCGCTCTTTGCCAAACCAGAAAAATTCCAGTTCCATACCAAGGAGGTAGAGTTCATGGGCTTCCATATCTCACCGGGAGGGTTGACCATGAATCAGTCCAAGATACGTGCTGTCCTAGATTGGCCTGTTCCTGCGAATCTCATGTCCCTACAGTCGTTCCTTGGATTCGGTAACTTCTATCGGCGGTTCATCTCGGGATTCTCTTCTTTCGTGGTACCTCTTACAGCCCTGACTAGCCCTCACATCCCCTTCACATGGTCATCAGAGCAGCAAGCTGCTTTTGAGTCGCTCAAATCCTCCTTTACCACGGCTCTGGTTCTCCAACATCCGGACCCGGAATTATCCTTTGTGGTGGTGGCGGATGCTTCATCGTTTGCATTGGGGGCTGTACTTTCTCAATCATGCCCGTCATCTGGTCGCCTACACCCTGTGGCATTCCACTCACGCAAATTCACTGCCACTGAGTCTCACTATACCGTCACAGAGAAGGAACTCCTGGCTATCAAAGACGCCTTCCAGGTATGGAGACACCACCTTCTAGGGGCTAGACACCAAACAACTGTATTCACAGACCATCGTAACTTGCAGGACCTGGCTTCGCTCAAGTGCATCAACAGCCGGCAAGTGCGATAGCACCTGTTTTTTGCTGCATACGACTTCCAGATTAAACACAAGCCGGGTGTGAAACATGGTAAAGCAGATGCATTGTCCCGCTCTCCTGGGTGGGTGTCCCTTCCGATCTTGCCAGAAACCGTACTTGATCAGGGCCATGTAGTCTGCCTTTGTACACCCTCGCAGCCTTTGTTGTCTGCCATTCGTCTCTGAGTTTCCCAACACCCACACCAGCTATCACAATGGGATCCTGTATATCGCGATGGACTGCCTTTCGTACAGGAGAGGTTAGTGTTGCCCACCAGTGATACCCGAAACCTGCCACTAGAATGGTCTCACGATGCCATCATCAGTGGACACCCTGGTCAAAGGCGTACTCTAGCCTTGCTTAAACGTTGGTGTTGGTGGCCTTCGATGAGACGTGATGTAGAAAATTATGTCAACACATGTTCGGTTTGCGCCCAATGTAAGACCCGCAGGGGTCGCCCTTTGGGTCTGCTCCAACCACTACCTGTACCCTGAAACCTTGGCATACCCTCACAATGGATTTTGTTGCAGACTTACCCCGGGTGCAAGGTGGCGACACAGTTTGGGTAGTGGTTGACTCTTTCACAAAGATGGCTCGCTTTATACCCTGTTCAGGGATTCCTTCCTCCGCTCCCGTCCTGGCCAACCTGTTTTTCAAGGCTGTTTTTTGCTTGTTTGAGCTGCCTTCAGTCTTGATTTCTGATAGGGGTTCGTAATTCACGTCCCGATTCTGGCAAGCTCTTACGAAGTTGCTTGGTATTGATGCCCGTTTCTCCTCTGCATACCACCCGGAAACAGACAGGCAAACGGAGAGGGTGAACCAGGCCATGGAGCAATGTTTGCGTTGTTTGTCTTTGCAACATCAAAAGTCTTGTCTCGGTTTGTTACACCTCGCTGAGTTTGCCTACAACAACGCTTTGCATTCCTCCATTGGCTTCTCCCCGTTTTACTCCCTCTATGGCCAACATCCTTGAACTCTTCCTTTCCCTGACCTTTCGTTGTCAAACACTCCTGCTGCTTCTGCTTGTATCCGTGACCTTGCCACTGTCCATGCCCACACCATTGCCCATCTCCGGGAGCTCCAGTCATCCATGAAAGCTGCGGCTGACAGGAAAGGGGCTGTGGCGCCGGAGTACTGTGTTGGGGACCGTGTGTGGTTGTCTACTCGTCACCTGCACCTGCCTGGTTGCCGCAAGCTCCTCCCTCGATTCATTGGTTCCTATCGGGTTTCCAAAGTCCTGAACCCGGTTGCCTATCGCCGCTCGGTCCCTTGTAGTTGGCGTGTTCACCCGGTGTTTCACACATCTTTGCTTAAACCCTGCCCTGACCCAACCCTTATTGTCTCCTCCTGCTCATGTGTCTGTCGTTGCCCCCGATGAATGCGAGGTTAGCGCCATCCTGGGTTCCCGCTTCTGTAGGGGGCGGTTATAGTATCTAGTGGACTGGTTTGGAGTATGCCCCTCGTCTTGTTGCCCAGTTCCATCGGGATTGTCCGTCCAGCCCACGGGGCCGTGGGCCATTGGGGGGGGGGGCTCCGTCATGCAGTCTGTCACGAATACTGATTCCCTTCACTCTAGTGCCCCCTCTGATTCCCTTCATTCCATTTCCCCTTGTGCACACTTACCCTCGCTTACCCGATTAGCGCGGCAGCAGTGTGGTACCCGTTGGCAGCACCCATGGAAGCAGACGGGCATCAGTGGTTGTCCGAATCACCTGCGTCCAATCCTCCATTTGCAGCTGCCTTGGCGTCTCACCACGGGTCGTCTCAGGTGCCAGCTCGGTTTGATCCCGCATCACGTGACCCAGAAAGTCTGACAAGCTGTTAACACTACGCAGCACGTGACGTGGAAGTCCCGAGTACGTGCTGTAGGCATGCATCACGTGACACCAAAAACTCGATCACCTGACTACTTGGCAACAGGCTAAAAGCGGCCAGTACGCACTTGTCCAGTGCTTCACAGCTGTTCAACCCGGCACTGTTTGGCATACTATTTACTTCGATTCATTGCTTTTTTTGGATTACGGACTGCTTAACGGATTCCTCTCGCCTCCTCTCTGGATTGTTTGCCTACATCCTGTTGCTTCTGGTTTACCGACTTCTGGACTGCAATAACTGTTTTTCTCCTGATACTCCTTCGGATTTGTTGTTGATTTGAACTCTCTGTAACTTGACCTCGGAACTCATACGGATTGTTTTTGGATTGTCCCATACCATTGTTACGCTCGAGTCTGCACCCGCAGCTCTCACAGGTATTCCGGTGTGTGACCACCTTCCAACCGAGCACTGCCTGTTCTCTCCTCCCGACTGCTGCCGCCGATCACACACTGAGGGTGCTCTGAACGCTCCTCACTCTGCCTCCCCAAGACCGCTGGTTGAAGTCCCACCCTCCTTCCACCTAGGTAAGCCCATTAGTGGTTCACAGCCTACCTTCTGGTTACTGCTTGTTTGACATTGTAGAAATTACCTGCTTGCCTTGCAGCGGGAGGGGGTTTCCGGTGTTCCTGGCACTCCAGCACCTAATACCTGTGGCCTCAAGGATCGCACAGGGAGTCATTTGTGTATCTCCCTGTGTGGTACTTGGGGACAGAGGCTTTCATAATCTTCACGACCATCAAGTTACAACAAATACAACCTAGAGTGATTCCAGCATTGGGCCTGGGCGAACTGGATGGGAGGACTCCCAATCACATGAATCATCCCCAAAGCTTCACAGGAATCGCACAAGGCTTAACGTAAGTAATATCCCAGCCAACACAGTACCTCAGCACAGAGGTAGAGTTTGCAGCAGGACATCCTCACGATCTGCAGCCAAAAACCTGGTAGATGAATTCCTTGTCATTAAGACTGAAGACAGGACACTGGAAGGGATTTTGCAGCAGGGATCAACAGGGAAGACTCCAGGCAAGATTTGTTTTGCGGCTGGATTTGACCCTGTGGTTTTGGCGCCCTTTTCAGGAGCCAGGAGAAGACTTAATATTGCCTGTAAGATTTTTGTCACTCACTCGGTGCAGCACTCTGGTGAAGGGACTGATGGGATTCATATCCAGTCCCTGGAGTCCAGCAGTGAAATTCGGAATTTGGAAGACCGTGCACCACACAATGGCTTGCGGTCCCAGTGTATTCCGTTATTGCGGCCCGCAAGGTCTCAGCACGATGTAGAATGGCTCAAAATGCAGGTCTTCTGGAGTCGAATGAATCTTAACAGTCTCTGGGTCAGGCTCGTTGTTTTAGAGACCCCCAGGTTGATTCAAGAAAACTTGCAATTGTAACAAAATGCTACCAGATAAGTAAGAAAGGGGATACATTGTATCCCTCCAGCACACCACATAAGGTGGGGGGGTGCTGGCACACTATATAAAATGTAAAGGAGGTGAAAATCCCTCTTTACTACTTGGGAACAGTAGTTCATCCAAGTATACTAAAGAGAAATTAACAGGGGATCCCAGATGGGCAACCCAGCCTAAGCCCATAGTTATAGGAAACTATAACTTCAACCATACACATTTTCACATAAAGAGACATAAAAAGGTCACCCATAAAGAGTAAAAGACTGGGTGAGAGGCGAAAAAGATTCCCCTTTGCCTAGGGACAAGGTAAAATATTTACCCAGTCAAAGCAAAATGTTCTGGGGTTGACACAGGTCAGGAAGATTTATCATAAATATGAAAATCTTACTGAACAGGATCCATTCTATTAGTAGAGGAGGTTACATTTGTTGCAAAGTGTATATTTGTAACTCTGTGGTATAACTGGTTATTCTTATTTGTATAACACTGAAGGTTATTACCATTAGGGTCTACTGCCCTGGTATTACTGAAAGTAATAAAAACGTAACTGATATGGTTTTACTCCCCATGAATGGGTTTGTTCTATTCTAAATGTGTTGTATTAGGTGTAACTTACCTTGAATCACTGTTGGTAATTCTGAATAAGGTTTATGCTTTGGTCTGTGTATCCTAAGCATTGTGTTGTGTTTTTATATTGTGTTTATACTCTATTACTTCACCCCTTGGTCTACTTGTATTTAAAATAAACCTTTCTTTTTACAATACTTCTGGGTGTAAGTGTTTCTTTGGAACCATATGTATACTATAATTTCTTTGTACTTTCCAAAGCTCTCTCTTCCTCCTAAGATACGCCTGGCTGCTCTGTCTACACTGCCAAATGACCTCAGGTGGTACAGCCTTATACTAAGAGTGGTGTTTTGTACTGCCTCCGATACAGTTTTATGAAGCCCTTAGTTGGACTTTTGAAAAACTGTCTCTAACACCCACCATCCCACAGAGAACAAGCAAGGAAGGCGCTTACATTGAGCAGAACCTCCATCTTAAATGGGCCTGGTTCATTCATACCATTGGTGCTTAGATGCTGTGAAAAGTGGCTGACAGGCCTGCACCCAGCTCCCAACAGCATCTGCCGAAGCTGCTGCCTCTCAGGATCAGGAATGCCTCCTCCCCCATCTGTTTGCCTGCAAAAAAGTGCACGGACAGACATGTATCTTTTTATCACCAGTACACTGCAGAGCAACCCTTGAATGCAAGTAGGCAAGGCAATGATTCACACAGACGCACGCAGTTAGAAGATAAGTTAGCTCTTATACGGCTATTTATTCATAGTTAAGCATACATAAAGGAATAAACTGTAATGGAAATAAATCACAGAAAAAACAGTGATCTAAAAATATACTTCACCGTGGGTAAAACTTCATTCCTCATCTTGCCAGAAGCAGCTGTGAGACCCCGCAATGCAGCCAGGCACAGTGCACAGCAACCCACAGGTTCGGAACGAAGCGTTGCCCCCTCCGACTGAGACCTTTGCTTTCTGTCTGACCTTTCCAGAGCACCGCATTATAAGCCCTTCACAAAGGGGGTGGCATTTTCTCGAACCTTCTGGCATGAGAGTCTGCGCGTTGACGGCTAACCGTATTCTCCGGCCGGAGCGTCCGACTGTAACCCCAAGGAGCAGATTGCTTCCCTTTCTCAAAAGAACAAGCAAAACAACTCTGTAACTCATCCTCAATTTTGACAGTGCCCATAACAACCTTTTCTTATCAGGTACCAGCCTGCACCTGCGGATCCCAGCTTCTGCGAGCACCGTGTCCTTGGATGAGCCATGCAGACCAACATAAGCAACAAATAACGTTGAAAACATGTTTTTCCAGTAAAATACTGCTAACAATGCTGAAAATCTGTGTACAAGTGCAGCTTTCACTGAGGCATGCAGCAAATATCCATTTATGGCTCTGAGTGCCCCCAGAATGCACTTCACACCAGGGCCATATTTGAGCTCAAGCATTACACCATCCCAAAACAATCAAAGTGCATGGATTGGAGCATGATGACATGAGCAACCCTCGCCAAGAAATATTCCTTGCAGGTATCCCGACAAAGGGCAGTCTGGCTAGGGTCATAACCTGTTTGCATGTTTGCCTGGCTCGCCCCCTTGCCTTGACCCTTCACAAAATGCTGCCAGTCTTGTGGACCAGGATCTTGGCTGTTAATAAATCCATTCTGTGTTTTCCTCAATGGTTGACTGCTGCACCACGTGCCTGGTTATAGCTCCTCCACCTCTTCCACTTGCAATCCACCAGTGCCCCTGAGGTTCTCCCTTGGGATGGTCTCTTATGCCCTCTACTCCACTTTCTGGTCCCTCATGCCCCTCTCCTCCTATCTCGCTGGTCCTGATGCCCCCTCTGCTAGCTGGTCCTTGATGTGACTGTGAGCTTAAAACTCTATTGTACAATTTGCCTTATTTTTTTGCTTTTGGGATAGTATCGTTTTTCTATATTTAGTGGTGTCTAGAGGATAGGTTCTTATTATTTTGAAATATTCCCTGGTCGGGACATTTGCTAATCTTAGATTATTTTTGCATTGTGCCTGTTGGTTCCTGCATCCCTCATCAACCTCTGCATGTGTTCAAGCACGGTAAAGTTACTGAAAGTAGAGCCCACTAAGACTTGGCTCGCCTTTAGGAATAACTGAATTCTTGTTTATGTTACGTTGTCTTTTCCCTCACCAATTTATGAGAACAAAATACAAAGTCCTGGAATGCTTTGTCTCGCCAACACCTGTGCAGTGTCGAGCACTGCATACATCTTTGCTTGTTGCGATGGCAGTGCTTCCTTTTGTGGGTCTTAATATAAAGACTGGGTTTCCATATTTTCTGTTGCATTGTGTTTCTTGTAAAAGCTTAGCCCTGCTCCTGCTGTCTAGTGCGGGCTTTAAAAAAGGACATGCCCCTCTTATGATTTCTTCATCTTATTCCAGGGATGTTGTGCAAAATAATCATCTAGTGATCGATGATCAAGTATTGAGAGTGATCTAGTGTCCAAGAAATCTGAATACCCCCTGGACACACCCCATCTCGCATGAAATCTTATCGTTATTAACAGTATGGGCAGGCTACTTTTAAATTGATGCTTTTATAGTTGAACAGCAAAACAACTGTGTACTTTTTTTTTCAACTTGTTTTGTCACTTAAACACTTTTATTTCTAGCCCACATAATGAACTATTTTATACTGTCTGCTCAGTTGTTTCTTTTTTAACAATGGTATCAAAGTACAGTTTTGTTCAGTCCACTGAACACTTAATTTAGGATATTGTAGAATAAAGCATATCGACCAAGTCCCCAAAATTTGGTGGAAGAGTCACACATTTTTGTCCAAAATGTCGATACATTACCCCTTTTTTTTTAAATCTATCCTGTCTGAAATGTACTTTCCTCCAATGCAAGTCAGTGGGAAAAAAAGCATTCCTCTTCCTTGTGTAAATGTCCCCCCTTGAGTGTATTGAAAGTGTTCAACAGTATAGATTGAAGGCCAGTTTACAACATGTTAAATCTTGTTAATCAATTTGCGTGAAAAATGGAACCAGAATAATTCATTTAAAGACTTAAAAAAAAAAAGAAAAAGTGCATGAAACGTACAATTTAGAGAAACTAATTTCAGAGAATTGTTCGGTATATTTGGTTAAGTGTAAAGCTCTTTCCCGACATATATATGTTTATACTTGGAGCTTTGCTCTACCAATAGGATACATGTTTATACAGAATGCATGAAAGGAGGCATTTGAGAGTTCTTCAGTGGGGGAACAATTCATTTTTACTTTTGAGCCACATGTTTTTTTCTGCAGGCTACATTTAATAGGAAAAATGTATGTTGGAAGGAAGCTTTGCGGGTGGTTCTTTCTAGAATTTGAAAAAGGGGGGAATTGCATGTTTTAGAGGTAGGCATTCTGCCCAGATTTGCAACGGTCCTCGTAGCGACCATAATATTACTTATGCTTTCGTATGGAATCTGCATGGTTGATCGGTAAATTAATTCTGAGTGTTTTTTTCTCGCTATTGTTACTTTATCAAGTTCAGGCATTGGGTACAATTTCAGCTTTGCCGCCCCTCAAACTATTGATATAAAGTGGGATGATGAATCCCCAGAAACCTGACACAATTGAAGCACTGATGGGGTGTCGGAGACTAAGAATCCTCTGGCCCTTCCCTCAAATACACTGAGCCCTGCAGAATGAAAAGCATGCACCCCAGATTGTGTCATTTCAACGCATTGGGAATGGGATGTGGCCGTGCGTGAATCTTCTTATATGTTCTCATTGGCAGGAAAAAAGCAGGAGCACAAGAAGAAATCCTTAGCTGTTGTGAAGGTGTGCAAGTTCAGACCTTCCACTTGAAGGACCATTTGTTAATGGCAGTATTTTTTTTCATTGCTTCAGAAATCTTGTTCCGGGAGCTGGAGGTCCGACAAGTAGCGCTTCGGCATTTCATCCATTTTCTCAAAGAGATGGGTGAACAGCAGCTTCTCCTGGATCTCCTGAGGTAAGAGTCTGCTCCTACTCCATGGATTACTCCCAGTCTCCTTCTGTGAAAGTGCTTCATTCCGAGGTGATGCCTGGGATTTCCTTAATGGGATCTCTCCTCCTCATGTGGGACAGTTCCTTTATCCATTGAGACAGTGGGTCTCCCAGAGACTGTAATACACTGAACAAATATAATACTGTTGCAATGATGCGTTTTTGTCGGAGGGGAGCTTAAGCCCTGTTTTCTAACAGGGTACTGTCATGACCACCACTACTCTCTGCACCGTTACCGTCTTTGCTCACTGCAGTAATATCTAACTTTTGGTTGTTGAGTGCATCCTCTTGCATTCCTTTTGCAGTCAATCACCATAATTCTTAATAAAACATTGACACCCTTGTTGACTGATGTGTAGAGAAAGATCAAGAACTCAGTGGGCGTAGAATGTGCACTCCCCCAGCTATGCAGTCATGATGCACACTGGTAAGAAGCGTGAACATTTTCATAGCTGCGGGCAACCATAAACCCTATAGGGATCTAAATCCAACACATTTCCCCAGCACCCAATTTCCACCATATCATCTTCCAGGCATCTATAACAATGAGTTCACAATGTTTACTAGACAAATAACAGACACTGTCAGTCCTGCTCATGTGAACTCAAACCATCAGTACCAGGTTTCAGTTATGCAATCTCTTTTTCACTTCTTCATTGAAAATCACTGTATCAGTTTATCTTTTTAACCCTCTAGGCCTAATACACTTACCTGCATTTATACGCCAAACTATTTTGGCGGCAAAGATGACCAAGATTAGACATGAGTGCAAGGACAAAATTATTTCCAAGTGACTTGAACTGTATTACGGGAGGTCTTGTGCAGGAGTCCACTTGAAGGTTCCTAATTTGTAATTGGGCAGACCTGCTTTTGCTGCTGTCATTTGTTCTCTACTGATTGTTAAGTAGACTCATTTGTGTGCTAGAAGATTTGTACTAAAATACCCTCTATGTAAGTCCGAGTGGCATACTGCATACCTTCCAAGTGCAAAGTATAGCAAGTGGCCCTGCATCTCTGTTGAGGATAAAACGCCAAATAGACGGGTGGGTCACTTATGCCTATCGCCATCCTTGAGCTTAGTTCACTTCATTCTAATCACATATGTCTGCTTCCAGTAACCCAGCCGTGAGTGCCTGTGATATGTGTGAGGATCTTGGGCAGTGGGCTGTGCAGTAAGCGAGTCCTGTGTTGCAGAACCCGCCATACTTTCAGTGCATACTGCTGCCTTAATTCCTTTAGCTCAGATTGCTTCTCTAACCAGGAGTCCCAGCTCCCACTATTATAAATTCCACTTCCAAACCCTTCTGGCCTAATGCGCTTTGGCTGTTTCACTGGTGATTGTGTCCAAGCATAGGACCTGGGAACAAAAAAATCACTTGCTAAAAAGAGACAGACTCAATGAAGGGCATTCTCTTGTCAGAACTGGATTCAAGCAGACTTACTGGAGGACAAAGACATGCAGAGTTTCGGTGCACTCCCAGCTTCATGTCCTCCCAGACACGCTGGTGCCCTCCAGTGGGCTTCCCAATGGAACCCGGCAAAGACAAAAGAGTGAGCCGGACCTCCCCCACCCAGGACGGCAGAAGAAGGCTCAAGAGATAAGTCATTGAGTTGGTGAAAATAGAAGACAAGCACCATTTTAGTACAATGGTGACCCATTTTCTTTTCTTTTAACTGTTTGCTTGTTGGTTGCTTATACAGTAAGTAAAATACTGTTTAAAAGCACCCACAGTGCGAGGGGGGGAGCAAGGGGATGAAAAACATTACGAAACACAATCTATATTAAGAGTAGTGATGGGACAAAGGAAGAAAGGACAAACCTTCTATGCCTTGTGAGTATTCAGAACGTGCAAGTGCAGCAAAGAAGAGGGCAGAGGGGGTAAGTGCTGGGGAGTCAGAGTTCACGGAAAGCCACAGATAAAGTACTTGGGTTGTTGAGTACTATATGGCCTGGGGCCATGATAGAAGTAAGTGTAACTCTCTAGGACAGGAGAGATGCAGTCCATAGGCATAAGGCCAAGGTTACGTCTCGCTGTCCTTTTCTTGGTTAGCTGGAGGGGTCGCAGAGTGGAAGATGGTAGATTCAGGAGCAGGCTATTGCAATAGTCAAGCCTAGAGAGAACCAGGGTTCTGGTAACATTAAGCCTCTGGGGGAAAGTTGAGAAAAGGGAGAATTCCTTTGAGAAGGAAGAGCTGAAAGTGGGACTTCTTGGCAATGTCCTGAGTGTGAGGGAGGAAGGAGAGAGCACAGTCAAAGATGACTCCAAGGTTTCTGGCTTCAGAAGAAGAAGCAGAGGGAGAGCCCAAGGAGGAAGGCCAGAGTGAAGGGAAGAAGGAGGGGTCCCGATGGGAAGGATCTCAGTTTTACAGGCGTTGAGGCAGAGATCGTTGGAGGTGCACCAGGACAAGATGGCAGATAGGCAGTCAGTGATGATGGAGGGCGCAAGAGGGTTAGCAGGAAGTTTGAAGAAGAGCTGTGTCATCAGCCTAGCACTGGAAGTTGGATGAGAAGGATGAGATGAGGCGTGCAAGCAGAGCAAGTTAGATGTTAAAGAGCCAAGGGAAGAAGATGGAACCCTAGGGGACACCACAGGTGGAGAAGCTAGTAGTAGACAAGGTGCCCAGGATGACTTGGGAGGGGCGGTCAGTAAGGAAGGATGACAGCCATTCCCCTTGCCCGTTCCGAGATACCAAGGGTATCATGGATCCTTTGTATGAGGATGGAATGGTTGACTGTGTCAAAGGCAGAGAAGGGATCGAGAAGGATGAGGACAGCTGGGGAGTTGGAGTCCAGAGATACGAGGAGTTCTTCACGGGTGTTCAGAAGAGCAGTTTCCGTGCCTCTGGATGCTCGATTGATGGTCGTTAAGTTGAGTTGGGGCAATGCCAGCTTCTCAAGCAGCTTCCCCAGGAAAGGGGTGATGGAAATAAGGCGGAAGCTGGCAGGGCAGGTCAGGTCAGCTGGAGGATTTTTTTAGAATAGGTGCACAAGGGAGTGCTTCAGGGAGGAGGGGAAAGAGGCAATGCCAGCTTCTCAAGCAGCTTAGTGTTCCTTACCACAGCTGCGACGCCAGCCTGTGTGTAAATTTCACAAAAAATCGGTAGAAAACATCCACTGCTACCAGCCGCTCAGATGAACTTGTCGCTGTAACTAGAAAGATATAGGAAAAGGGATACATTGTGTCCCCTCAGCACTCCACATAAGGTGGGGTGTGCAGATTCCACAAAATAATAGTAAGGTAGGATAAAAAATATCCCCTGTGAGGAACCTGAGGGCGTTGTCACTTCTTTTGCCCCGGTATCCTCTTCTCTGGTGGCCAGGGAAAGGCGATCGCTTTTGGATCTCGACCCTGGAGGTGGATATACAAGTGAAGATCACGTGGGTGGAGGAGACTTGGGGAGTGGGGAGAGGACGTTCTTAGGTGAGACATGGTATTAATGGACTACTGCAATGTACTCTTTGCAGGTACATCCAAACAAAACATTAACAAAATGCAGATAATCCAAAACAATGCCCTACGCTCTGCACTCAACATCTCCAAAAGAGAACACATCTCGAGAAAGGATCAATTTCAAAATGCTTTCCATCACTCACACATACCTTTCTGACACAGCCCCAGCGTACCTGACACAAAAAATGGTGAGAGCCAAAACCTTCAAACCAGAGAGGTCGATGTACTCAATTGACTTGTGATACCTAAATGTAACCAAGTCAAAGGAGGAGGCTCAAGTTTTCTCACTCTAGCAGCTAAGCACTGGAATTCCCTCCCTGCCTCCCTATGAGCTGAGGAATCCTATTGGGCCTTCCATAAAGCCCTTAAAACTCTGCTGTTCACCGAACTGTGAACCTGGCTACACTTCCCCCTGCCAGACCTGAGCAGGCCAATGTGACTTCACTTAAGATGTTTGTAAGGTTTTATTTTCATAAGATGTCAATGTGTCACTGGTCTTGAAACAGTGCCTTGATGCCTCCGGGCTTAGGCGCTTTACAAATGAAAAGAAAATAAATAAATAGCATTTCCCTTTCACCACAAAACCCTCCATCCCTCAAGCCTTTATGGTCTTTGGTCAGCCCTTTTTCAATGACTCCCCTGAAGTATTCCCCAAATGGCACCAGTATGGTACTGGGAAGAAGACACCCAGATCAACAAATCCTCACTTATCAAGCCCGGCCAAGTACTCTGACGAGGAGGAGGGCAACAAGAGTAAAGCAGGACTACCACTTTGATGATGAGCGGTCTAGTCCTTTTTGGAATGAGAATGGAGGTGTGAGCTTTAAAAGCTGGAATCCTGAACGAAATGGAGTCAGCTGTGGGAGAACGCCCACAAACTGCTTGGCGCAAGCAGATCTCTCAGTGTGGCGGCATGGCAGGAGGAGTGCTAGAGACCTGTGGAAAAATGCAGAGCGTATTCAGCAGAAAGCAAAGGTACAAGGTACAGGCCGGTTGCAAGCCGTAGGAAGGAGGCCGAAGAGACCGAGGGAATGGTTGTGTAAGTCCTGCTTCACAGAGGAAGCACTGCTGGGTGTGCGTGAGTCACAAGAAAACCGCTGTGAGAAGACGTGAGGGATCGCATGGAAAGAAAGAAATCTGTGGCGTCAGAGGACCTCGTGAGGATCTGTAAGACCGACTGGTGAGTGCAACCAGAAGTGGGGAACACCGGGCTGGCAGGCGGTCATAGAAATAAAGCTACGGACATTCATATAAATGGAAAACACGCATTGCAATGCCAGTTAAAGCAATTGTAAAGCATTTTGAATACCAAACAAAATGAAAGCAAGTTGGTAATACTCTTGCATCTTGAGAGGAGTAAAGGAAAGTCTGTGAATCGTACTGAAAGGAAGCTTTTGAGCTGCATTGAAATAATGAACTGCATTAACTGAAGTAAGTGTTAGAAAAGCCAAGAGATCACAAAGAGTTGTATGCATGATATGAGAAATCCAGCATTGGTCAAAGCCAAGAAAGTGTAAAGGACTGTATATTATAAAGAAACCAGCATTGGCAATTGCCAAGGGAACATAAGAACGTGTATCAAGTGCATGGTGGCCAAACAAGCCGCAATACAGTGTCAGAAGAGTGTCACACATATGACTGAGGCAAGCCTCACGGCTGAGGAGAAGCAGTGGACTGGTGTTAATGAAAAAGCAGTCAAGGAGGGGTACCGGTTGAGGGGGGTGTGGCTACATGGCCATGTAAGCAGACGTGCTTATCGTGAGGCTCCTACTGATCCTACAATCATCCGTTGAAAAGGTGCAGTTGCCCTGGCCTGGCGAGCATGGAAATGCAAGCAACAGCCTATGAATGCATGTTGAGCACCCGTTGTTAATCTGGAGCCCGCAAGACCTTTGGAACGGCTGCCAGAGGTGCGTGAAGTCCTGGGGAGATGAAGACCTGAAAAAAAAAAATGGCGACCTTCCGAGACAAAGAAGACGGGATGAGCGGATCGATGGAGGCGCTTAATGGGTGATGGACACTGGAAAAAACGATGCATTAGGAGAGTGCACCCTGAAGCGTGCCACCGGGGTGTGCAAGTGTCCCACGTGGCTCTGGGACGGCCGAAAACCACTCCAGGTAGCACGAGACAGAGGGGCTGCCGGCGCTAGGACCACGTCGGAGCCGTGCAGGGCAAAGCGGACCCTGCGGGCCGAGTGGGTTCGGTGCCCCGAAGTATCTGGAGGGCAAGGGGAGAGGTGGGCCCCGGCCCTGAGTGGACCGCTGTGGACCGGACTGCGGCGCAGGGACTGAGGCGCCCGCCCACGGGCTCTCTCCAGCCTGCGTGCAGAGGTACGAACTGAAGAAGGGACCATGACGGGCAGCGGCCCGGTTGGATGGTGCAGGGCCTGCAGGCTGAATACAAGTCGTAGCACAAGTAAGCAAGTGCCCCGCGTAGCCCTTAGACAGGCGAAAAACATTACAGGTAACGCGAGATGGAGGGGCTGCCGGCGCAAGGACAGTGCGGGAGCCGGGCGGGAATAAGCGGACCCTGTGGCCCGATCGGGATCGGTGCCCCGAAGTACTGATGGGCACGGGGAGAGACGAGCCCCGGCGCCGAGTGGACCGATGTGGACCGGACTGCGGCACAGGGACTGAGACGCCCGCCCATGGGCTCTCTCCAGCCTGCGCACAGAGGTTCGAACTGAATAGGGGACCGTGACGGGCATCGGCCCGGTTGGATGGTGCGGGCCTGCAGACTGAATACAAGTTGGAGCACAAGTAAGCAGCTGAACAACGGAGCAGGCACAGCGCTCCACATAGTGAAGGGATCCGGATGGAGGGAGCTGCAAAAGCAAATGGGGGCAAGTCATTAGACATGCACTGAATGGGATAAATGCATGCATGCATTCTATAATTTGGATTAGCAATATACAAAGCCAGTATTGAATCCGTGAATCTGTGAATTGACCACAACAACCTGCACCGCATCGTGATACCCTCTGGCACAATTGCAACACACTCCATGGCGCAAATCATAGGGCCAGATGCATAACCATTGCTAGCACCCTGGAACTGGCCCAACAGCAAGAAAGAAGGGAGGGGAGCGAATCGGCTGGCCATCGAGGACACAATGTTTCCGATGGGCGCGTAGCCCTAGGAATTTATAAGAGACAAAGAGGCCCATGAACAAGAGGCCGCGCGCTAGCCGGCCAGCAAGCCCAGTGCATGGTGACTTAAGAAGAGAATAGTGGCTACAAGAACCATGTGTGTGGCCTGGCAACTGACATTGGGGCCTTTAATTGTAGCAGTTACCTGCGGGTGATCCGGACACGAATCATAGGACATCCCTGTGGACGCATAAAGGTATTGAAGAAAGGGCTCATGTAATTACGTGGGAGAGCACAACCCATTGAGGCGAATAAAAGCTGGGCTTGGTACACTCCTGAGGTGGCCTCCCTGGACGCAACAGACTGTAGCAAGTTGCCCCTGCTGGAACTGCAGACATCAAATGGCGGGACAGACCCACGACTCATAATAATAGCGCCATATCCAACAAACCACCTAGATTCAAGGGGAAGCAGCCTACATTGGACGAATACGCCAGGATGCCGCCTGGCCCGGAAGGTGCCAAGAGCAAGGACAGGCCTCCTGTGAGTAGCATGGCCGTCACGGGAACGAATCAAGAGGTCCTAGCCGCAATTGCAGACCTGAAGTTGGCCTGGGAAGCCACGCTTGAACTGGCTGTGTCCGAACTGAAAACAGCACTGGACCGCAAGGTTGGAGAGGTGCAGGAATAGGTGAACCTTCTCCGGCAAGATGTCAGGTCATTGGCGGAGCGCACTGAGAACCTCTAGAAAGAGGTGAGCCCGAACACAGCGGACTGTGCCTCACACAAGTCGGAACTACACGCCCTGGTGCAGCGGGTGGGCAATTTGGAGATTAGGGCGGAGGAAGTGGAAAGGAAGCACCCGGAGAAATAACATTTGCATTGTGGCCACAACCCCACAGAATTTATTGAATCCATGTTGTTGCAGGAGATACCTGGAGGGGCCCGGTCTCAGGGGTTCGCGGTGGAAAGGACGCATAGGGCTCTGACGAGGAAGCCGCCGCCGGCCAATCCGCCTAGGCCAGTGATTGCCAAGATCCTTAATTACCGGGATCGAGAAAAGATACTGGAGCACTTCCGCAAAGGGGGAACAATTCAAAGGGGGGCTGCAACTATAACGGCCTACCCAGACTATACCTTGATGGTGCAGCGGAGTCGAATTAACTTTGGAGCGGTCAAGAGGAGATTGAAAGAAGCGGGCCATAAGTATAAGTTGCTTTACTTGGCGAAATTGAAAGTCTTCCACAAAAACAGATCCCTATTTTTTGATACTCCGGAGGATGCCATGGGATGGCTTGATACGCAAGGTTGCCCACAGGAGCCGGACATCCAGACGAAGGGTGGAGATGGAGGAGATAAGTAATGCGCAATAGGGGCACCTGAAGGGGGTGCGGGTTGAGACTATGGGACTTGACAATAGTCAGTGAGGCGGCCCGTTGGCCAGTAAACTAGTTTGGAATAGAAAATGAAACACGAGCACTGTGATTGATGCTTCATTAAGGAGTCTTGCAGAGCTAGTCTGTACACCCCCATCTAGAGATTAGTATGGTCACCAATAGTGTGGTGACACCCTGCTGGGGTCTTGGCCTGGGGTTCCAGGGTAGGTCCAAACACGGGGGAGCCTGAGGTCCAGGGATGGAGCTGGGCATTTTTTGGGGCAGGGTGGGGATGGGAGAGGCAAGGGGTTGTGTGCGGTGGCGTGTTGTAGTTGAGGAAAGGGAAGCGGGGGGGAGAAGGGAAGGGGAGTTTGTAGTGTTTGTAGTTTTTAGAAGTTTGAAGTGGGAAACGAGCCTGGGTAGACTAAAACGGAAGTGGGATCTGGACTGCACTGGTGGGAGGGGAAAGGGAACTCTCATAGACCATGGGGGATCTTAAGATAATTACGTGGAATGTCAGGGGACTTAACAGTTATCTGAAAAGGAACAAGGTGATGTTGTACCTGCGCAGACAAAAGATAGATATTGCACTGCTGCAGGAGACTCACTTGACACAGGAAAAAATGGAAACGATTGCGAGGAAATGGAAAGGGGTTGTGGGGGGCTCAACATATTCTGCTTACGCTAGAGGGGTACTCATCTGGGTGGCACCGCACGTCCCTTTTCAACTGTTGGAGGAGGTGGCCAAAAAGGATGGGAGGATGGTAATATTGTGGGGACTATTGGAGAATAAAGAGATCAGTATTATTAATACATATGCCTCCAATCAGAATACGGCAGCGTATTTCAGGACCTTGTGCAACAACCTTAGCTCGTGCATGGGTAGCGCAGTGATTTGGGGAGGGGATTTTAATTGTGTACTAAACCCCAGGGTAGATAGGTCGGATGGCAAGTTTGAGAGGCCCACTCCAGCGGCAAAAGCGTTGCAGACACTGCCAGACGACTTTGGTTTGGCAGATGTATGGAGAACGAAACACCCCCAAGAAAGGCAATATTCACACTACTCCGCTCCGCAGCAGCTGCATACGAGGCTGGATTACGTCTTTGCCACAGCGGAAGTATTGATGGAGATTACTCAGGCAGAATATAAAGCGAGGGTCCTCTCGGACCACTCGTCCCTGGTTCTCGGGTGGCAATATTGCCCTCCGAGAGCAAGGATCCCGACATGGCGCCTCCGGGCAGAGGCGCTTAAGGACCCGGTGTTCAGGGAAGATATATACAAGAGGAGATTATACATTATTTTGAGGAAAATATGGGTAGCGTTGACTCGGCAGGCACATTGTGGGAAGCCTTCAAGGTAGTGATGAGAGGGGTGGCCATAGCTAAATCAAAATGCCTGCAAGTGGGGATTGTGGCTGAACTACAAGAAACAGAAAGGGAACTAGAAAGGGTATTAAATAAAGAGGGTGGAGAGACGGAGCTGATACTCAAACTGCAACAGAAATGTTCGGAACACTGGGACAGGCTGTGCAACCTTAACTATAAAAAATATATAGAGAGACAGCATGCGGGAGGTGATAAAACAGGAAGGCTTTTGGCATGGTTATATAAGAGTGAGACTCCCAGACCCACGATCAGAACGATAATTAGAGACGATGGTACTGTAGCGGATACCCAAGAGGGAGTTAATCAGGAGTTTGCGGATTATTACAAATTATTATACGAGGATTAGGAGGGAAGTAGTCATGAGGAGATAATGGAAACATTAGAAGACATTGGACTGCCTAGAATAAGTGTTGTGGAAAGAGAAGAGCTGGATGCTCCGATCACTTTGGAAGAGTTAGAAGAGGTGGTGAAGCAGCTGCCCACGAGTAAAACCCCGGTGGCGGACGGGTTCCCTAGCGAGTTTTACAAAGTCTATAGGGCAGAAGTGCTCCCCCCAATGTTGGAAATGCTGAATGAAGCGTTTGAGGTAGGACGGTTGCCGGAGTCACTAAGGGAAGCGATCATAATGCGGCTTCCCAAGCCTAACAAGCCGGGGCATAGCTATGGCTCTTATAGACCGCTGTCGATGTTGAACCAAGACAGCAAGATACTGACGGCGGTCTTGGCAAACAGACTGTGGAGAGTTATACACCCTGATCAGACGGGCTATGTCCCGAACGGAAATATAACACACAACCACAGACGACTCCACCGGATCATCGAATGGGGAACTAAGCATGAAGGCAAAATGGCGATCGTGTCACTAGACACGGTTAAGGCCTTTGATTCGGTCAAGTGGCCATGGTTGCTAGCAGCCCTGGCGGGTTACGGAATGGGACCAGGATATGTAAGATGGGCGAAAATGCTATATAGTGAGCCGCTGGCGAGGGTTAGAACAGGGGCAGTGATATCTGGATGATGGCAACTAAGTAGAGGCACCAGACAGGGATGCCCGTGGTCTCCAATGCTCTATATATTAGCCCAAGAGCCCCTAGCAATATACCTGAGACAACAATACGACACCATAGGTATTGAGGTGGGAGGGGAACGACACTTGATTTCTCTATATGCGGATGACTTGTTACTGTACATGAAGTAGCCGGAAGAAAATCTCCAATATATCCTAGAGGTGATGGAGAGATACACCTCTGGGATAAAGGTGAACCCTCAAAAATCTAGTATGTTCCCGCTAGGCAGTTACAGGGGGACTCCTGGAGGGCGACTGCCGGTGTTACAAATACCATGGGCGGTGAGTACCTTTCGTACCTTGGGATAGATGTGTACCATACGGTTGAGAAAGAACATAGGCAAACTACTGAGGCGGCCATTGTGAAAATCGAGCAGTGTATGAAATTTTGGGTAAAGCTGCCCCTGGCGATGATGGGACGAGGGGCAATGCTGAAAATGGTGGTCCTACCCAGGCTCATGCATTATTTTGGGAACATTCCATGCCTGATACCCAAGAAGTTTTTCACTAAACTGAACAGCTTGTGTAGGGACTTCCTATGGCATGGTACCCGGAAAAGGGTGGCGCTGTGGAAACTGCAGAACTTTTACGAAAAATGGGGGGTAAAACTGCCCAATTATGAGGTTTATTATGTAGCGAGCCAGCTGTAGTACGTGGCCAAAAGGCTCTCAGACGAAGGGGCCCCCAAATCTAGGCTATTTGGTCATGATTGTGCCCCATTTTATTTAAGAGAAATTATCTGGCTTCCCAAGGCAGAAATGGGAGAGCGCCCTGAAATGATGAGGCTTGGGTGGAAGATGTGGCGCCAGGCGTGTCGGATGATGGGGAACCCCTTCCCATGCTCCTCGCAGATACCGTTGGCTACACTGGCAGGGGGAGATAAGCAATTGAGAATGATAATAAGGTCCCACTGGGAATCGGCAGGGGTGGTAACGATGGGAGATATTTGGCAAGATAGGGCTATTATGGATTTTGAAGTACTAGGAGAGGAGACAGGATTACATACGGGCCAGTAAATCACATATCACAGAATGGTGCAGAAAATTAAAAAAACATGGCCCGAAACAGTATTGGAAGAAGAACCAGACGCTATTATAGATGTAATATATGAAGGGGGACATGACATTTCTAGACTGTACGAGATGATGATGTCAAAGGTCGGGAAAGAATTAACGCAGTTGAGACTGGACTGGCAGGCGGACGTGGGGGCCTCGGTAGATGATGGGATGTGGGAACGGGCGCTGGGATACCACAGGAAGGTTTCTAGGAACGCCAAACTGAAACAGATACAACTGTATATTACGCATAGGGCATATATGACACCCCAAAAAATATTGAGATTCAATAACGCCGGACGACAGGCATGCCCCAAATGTGATGAAGAAAATGCTGATATGGTACACATGTTTTGGTCATGCCCAGTGATTGAGCGTTTCTGGGGTGAAGTAGCACAGAGACTGGGGGAAAAAGGGATCACTATTGTCATAGACACGGCCTGGGCCTGCTTGCTAGGGGGGTTCCCTAGAGCACAGAAACTTAAACATGTCAGTAAACTGAAGGACCTAGCATATGTGCTTGCAAAAAGGACGATTGCCATGGGATGGAAGACATGACACAGGGCACGAGTAGAGGTGTGGTGGAAGGAGTTGCAGAAATGGGCAGAAGCAGAAACTACAGTATGGCAAGAGGCAAACAATGTAGGGGGAGAGGAGGAGGTGGGAACCATGAAGGCATGGAAATCATTAATAGGGGAATTGTTTGGAACAGCACAAGGTCTGTCGGAATCCACGGAAAGTGAGAACCCACCCTGTGAGGCAGACACGGAGTGCTTGGAGTAAATAAGCTCGTAATGGGGGGTCAGATATGGGGTGCAGTGACCAGAATTAAATTATGAACAATCAAACTTTTGATATATGCAGTGCGTGTTTGGTTTGTATTGTTGTTGGTTTGAATAAAATGAATAAAGATCTTTAAAAAAAAAAGGAGGGGTACCGGTTGCGTGGCCTGTAATGGGTGGACCGTATGGTCCAACAACTGTGACTAGACTGGGTGGCGCTGAATGGAAAAGCCACTGAAAACACCAGTACCGAAGCTTGTGTTCTACAAAGACCTTTTGTGACTTTAGAAGTCAAGTGTTGTTTTGAAAGCTGTAAGATTTGAACTCTTGGGGAAAGAAACCCCCTGTGTTTTTGTTTGAAAGCTGTAAGATTTGAACTCTTGGGGAAGGGAAACCCTGTGCTTGATGAACTACTTTGAACTCGAGGGAAGGGGAGCTGATTATAAGACAAAGAGCTAGAAGCAGCTCCGAACTTTTCTTTTAGCACTATACATTTTTAATGCTGACATCCTTACACATTTTATGCTGTTAGTTGGGAGGGCAAGTATAGGTTTTTGGACACAGACAGTTGATTTACTTTGGACTTCCCGTCACAGACTATCCTTAGTTTTCTTTAGGTAGGGAAATCCCACCTTAGCATAGGGCAAGTTAGGCATTACTCCACCCTGCCTTTTTAAGTGAATACACCTTTGCTGAAATAACTTGAACCTGTTGTCTGTGTCTGACTCGTGATGCCTCCACATCCCCTATCCTTGGAAACATTTATCAAAAGGAAAATAAAAAGGGCAGCTCATAGAGCTCCCAGCAATACTGCACCTAAGGTGCTGTGCGCTGCAATAATAAATTGCAGATACCTTAAAAGGTGTAGGACAGCATTACTCCAAAAAGTGTTGGAAAAGGTTCCCAGCGAGTAACCCACAACCATCTTTGGATTGGTTCCTTTTCTTTTTAAGGGATTTTTTTCAAGAGATCTTCAGGGAGTTTTCTCTCCTCTGTGCCTAAACTATGTTTTTTAGCAGGGTTCTCTGTAGAGGGTCCTAAAGTTTCAGAGTGGTCTCCAGAATGGGAGACCTTAGGCCTCACATAAATCCTATCCAACTATCTTCTAGAAGCAAGTTGGGTTACAGGCTTTTGGGTAGGAGGTTAAGGGGAAGATCTACTCTTAGTCTTCCTCTTCCTCTGGGGTTTGGTCAGTTTTTCAGGCCTAAAGGTTGCCCTCTAGACACTCTGAACCAATAAAGGAGGTGAGTTTAACCTCACAGCTCCTGAATTAAGAGTTTAATCTCTGAAGATATCTCTCTTCTCTAAAGGATTCCCCAATGCCGTTCCGCTAGGGGCCTTTTCTTTAGGGTTGACAGGAAGAGCTAACTTCTTGTCAGTTATTTGAACCTCTGCCACCTCTGAGTTACCAGTATGAGGATGTTCAGGTGGTTCAGTCATCTGGCCTCAGCTGAAGGTGGAGTCATGCGAATTACCTCAATTATTCTGGGCCTAGAAGTTTGGTTCCTAGTGGAATTCTGGGTTTTTAAACCCTTTTGCTCTACAGAGACAGATACCTTCTTCCTAGTCTCTTGGGAGAGGTCCGTAAGGGTGGCCTCCCGAGTTAGAGCCCTCGTCTTTTTACCTGGGGGCTCTGCTGTGCTGAAAACGGCCCATAAAGGTTTAAGGTTATTACCCAAGAGCACAGCACCAGGCACTTCTGACTGTATATTGACAGGTATCCTGACAGTCATGTTGTTACACTGAATGGTAATGGGCATGCCAGATAGCATTTGTACAGGGCATATTGCAAGTCTAATGGGGCCCAGAGGAGTTTTGGATACTTCCTCTAGGTTGAGTAAAGACTCCTCCACCATGGAAATGCTGGCCCCAGTGTCTCTGGAGGCGGGGGTCTCCTGTCCATTAATAAGAAGACTGTTTTTAATACACTCCCTAGTATGTTCTGGGATATATGAAAGATGGGTCTGGTTGGTTTGACTTCCAGAATCTAAGTCTACAAAATGAACTCTTGCCTGAATTATATAAGATTTTTGGGACAAGGAGTGAAAAAATGTACCTGTCACTGGCGTTTTCTCCTCCTGAGGGAAAGCCAGAGAGTCTGTGGGGTTCCCCGAGGCCTTGCCTTTACATTTGGGATCTCCCTTTACATGATCACTAGCCCCACAAACATACACACTTGCCTTGGTAGAATGTTTTTTTTGTATACCCTCTGTAAAGGCATCCTGAAGTACAATGTGCAGTTGCACCTGGAGCGTTCCAAGTGCTAGATGGAATTACCAATAAATGATCTTGGACACAAATAACAGGACATACTCAAAGAATATGGCAAAATACTACTTTATTATCATCTCAAATAAAGTAGGAAAACCTGGTGAACAAACAGATGGCAGCTCACGCACTCTCAAAACATTTCAGATCTGCAAAAGATTATATACCTCATTATACGTCAGCTATGACGTCATCCTACGTGGCACAAAACAAATCGAAAGGAGGGATTGGTTAAGGGAACTACACCTGCACTTTGTTTAGGTGTTAGTAACATAATTGGCTACTACTTATCAAATAAGCATGCCTTAAACTACATCTTACTACATATAATGCAGGTTAATAGCAGAATAATAGTAACGGATTGGCCTCTGCAACAATGTATGATACATTCGGTACGGTTTTCTGAGAGCATAACGTCTCTCATAACTTCAATGCGGTATTGGGATAATACCTGGTATCACACACAGTGCTCTCTTGCGGTTCTTACAATAAGATGGAGTTGAGGGGTGGGCTCCATAAGTGACGATTACATCTGCTTCGATTCAACGACACAGGCAACAGACTTAAAAGTTCAAACAAAAGATATTTATTAACTTAAATGTCAGGATAGTTGAAGGCCTAACTTGCCCTATGTTAAGGTGGGTTTCCCTGCCTTAGCATCATTCTTCACTTCGTACGGACTCACCAACTCTTTAGGTAGCTTGGGCTTCCTGGTCCTGGCAGCATCAACAGCAGAGGACCCTGAAATGGAGAAAGAGCCATCTAAGGACACTATCCTCATTTCAAACTCATGTTGCATTTCCTTTTCTCTGAATCAATGGTTGATTTTGTTTTCGACTTCTGTTCCATTTTTGTATGCTGCAATTCTAATTTCATTTCTGCAATTTTTGCCTTTTCTTTTCAAGCTCCAAAAGCACTTCGGGAGGAATAGGAGGAAAAGGAGCATAGGCCTCTTTCCTTACACAGATCTCTAAGTTGTTCTACTCTGAGGGAGCTAAGCGCTTCCTGCTTGTATAAATCCATACTGTAAAGCAGTTTTCTTAAAACAAAACCTTTTGTAAAGCAGCCCTAGTGGATAGTTTTCTTGACCACTGCTGTCTACAAGACTCAGTGTTTCTTAGCCCACACAGTATCCCCCCCCTGCTGTAACACCAACCACTTGTTAGGGAGTCTTACTAAAGTCCACCTGCGGTAGGACTAGAGAAGACTAACTCTTATATGTACAGGGCTCCAACTCTTTGCCTCAACTACCCAAAAGGTTTGACGAGCAGCCAGGCTTAGAATCGGAGGGAGAAGGGCTGTCAGTAGGTACAAAGACCTTAGGGCACACGTATAGTCAAGAATATACTTATACAGTTGTTTTATAAAAAAATATTGTTTGTTTATTATAGAGACCAAGGCAGCTAACCCAGTATTAGAATTACAGGTAAGTAAACGTATTCAAATTTGTATACATTTGTATACAGTAAGATTTTTATTAAGCATTACTCATTTCAAATGGTAAACTCTTAGATCAAATAGTAAACTCTTAGCTGATCTACAGGTAAGTTGTTAGAATAGCGTTCAAGTTTTGCAAATCATTTCTTATAACCCACATTTAAAGTAAGCAGCACAGATACTGGTAAGTACTTTTAGGCAACCTGTACTTTAGCAAGTCCAGCCCTATCTGGGAATGAGAGTCTCAAAGTCAGTTGGAACACTGGTTGAACAGTGCCCCTGGGCAGAAAAACAAATAAAAGCAGACGCTGTAAAAGTTGTCAAAATAGCAGGTTTCTTCTGTGTTGCAGGTAGGCAAAATGTTTAGTTAAAAGGTGGTTCATTGAGGTCTGGCAGCCCCCCTGGTGGATTTAAGACCAAAGGACCAGTGTCTTTAGGCCTGGGAGAACACAATTGGGTTGTCACCCAAATGTTGCTCTGAAAGCTCAGGAGGAGCCCGATTTAAACATAGAAAGCACCCAAGTGAGTGCCTTGGGGCGGGAAAGTACCTTTTTAATGAAGAAAGAAGACTGTCACCAGCGGTTACTCAGGTCATGCGACAGCAGGTCCTGTTCGGATTCTTGGCCTGGAAGCTGAAGAAGGAACGTTTGGCAGGAGCAGACGGCCCGCTTCTTGCGATGGAACACCCAGCAGACGATCTTCCAGATACTGACTTGTTAGGACTCGACACGGCAGACTTCTCCCCATTTCTCGCTCCCCGACTTTGAAGGGGATTCTTCTCAGGGCGGGAAAGATTCACTGTAGTAGGATAACCATGAAGTTCCAGCTGAAGAGGTGCTTCAGAAGATAATGCACAGTAAATTGGTACAGGGTAATGGGAAATTGCCGACCAGGACGGTCATAGCTCTTCTAGGGATGGCTTAAAATGCAGGTTGTCTCGTGGCTGGCTTGTTCCACAAGTCCAGGGCAGGAAGTGGTTCAGTCTGGATCTTCCCTGTCGATCGGAAAGAGGAGGTTGGAGCAGCAGCGATCACTCAGCACTCACTGGCGGTTGCTGGAGATGAGTGAGTAAAAGACTGAGTGAGTGTTACCACTCACTCAGGAGAACTGATAAAAAATCCAAGAGTCTAGGAAAAAGTGCTGGGGGACTCACAAGTGGGGTGAGTATTGCACAAAATGAAATTCTACCTAACAGCACAGTGCCTGACAAAGGGGTGAGCGAGGCCAGCCAAAGCAACCAGAAAGAAGTACAGGTCTGGGACCTGCACACAGTTGAGCAGAGTATCACACATCCTTTTTCAGTGCAGCACACGGCAGGAAAGTGAACCAGGTCTGCCAAGGGAAAGCAGCAGATCCTAGGTGTCTGGGACCCACACTTACAGATCAGTAAAACAAGGTGAAAGGAGGAGCAGGGGAAAAGAAGCATACTCCGCGGTGGAGTCGCACTGTGAGAATACAGTACCAAGAGAAGGGAGACATTTCTCTGGTACACCAAAGCCAGGGGAAGGGAGTCATTTCCCCTTGCGTTGTAAACTGCCTTAGAAAGCCTGAGGAGGACCTGGGGAAGGGAGACAATCCCTAGCCTCCGTGAACCTTGATAAAGAGCCTGAGAAGGGCCTGGGGAAGAGAGTCAGTTCCGGGCCTTCGTGAACTGGGGTAAAGAGCCTGAAAAAGGACTGGGGAAGGGAGTCAGTCCCCCGACCTTTGAGAATGTTGGTAAAGGGCCTGGGGAAGGGAGACAATCCCTCAGCCTCTGTGAACTTTGGTAAAAAGCCTGAGAAGTGCCTGGGGAAGGCAGTCAACCCCCCCAGCCTTTGTGTATTCTGGCAAAGAGCCTGGGAGTGACTAGGGGAAGGACGCCATACCCACTGGTGTTGTGTACCACAAGGCCAAGAGAGATCAGGGGAAAGAAGCCATTCCCCTCATCCCCCGGTCGTGTGTACCGTGAAACCAGAGCCAAGGAAGGCCCATGGAATGGAGTCATTCCCTTGGCACTCTGAAAGTATTGAGAACAAGATACCTGGAGAACGGAGGCATCCGCCTGGCACCCAATAGTGGAGGAAACTATGGGCAGTAAGGAACGATGTTGGAGTTGGAACTCTGCATTCTCTTTAGTTTGAATTTAGAAGAACACCACAAGCTGGAACTTTGTTTTGTATCGTGGGAAAGGAACTGAGACCTGGAGAAGGGAGTCATTCTCTCAGGCGAAGATCCCACCTCCAATTGGAACTATAGACCGTCCATTGTGTAGAGCAAGGAAGCCATTCCTCTGGTCCAAGAAGATCCTCTACCTCTTTTAGTATTAGTTACAAGTGTGATGGACAGAAGTAGGTATTTTGACACACGACGGTGGACTCTTCCTTCTGACAGAATCCTTAGTTCTTTAGTTAAGGCAGGGAACCCCCTCTTAGGGTTAGGGAGGGATAGGTTTCCTCTTTATGTTTACTAAATCAAAGTTTATGCGAACAAGCATACCACCTGTGGGTCAGCCTCCACCTTCTGCACCCTTCTACTGTCTAAACGCATAGTTGAGATGCACTGCAAGAAAGAGGGACCCCTGTTTCATTCACATTGGTTGAGGAAACAGGAAAGGGCTAGGGCAGAGCTGAACGGGAAGTTTAGGATTAGTAAATGGTGGGGCGGGGGGACAATCTGTATGACACGGCATAGGGTATAAGATGTCAAAGATTGTTCTTCTGGTTTGAAGCCTTCATGAGAAGGGAACATTGAGTTTAAAGTTGCAGTGTATCAAATGGGGAGGTTCTGCATTAGTAGGTTGGGAGGTGGGTGAAGAGGTGGGAAAGGGAATGAAAATCTGGGAAGATAAAGCAGTGTAGAAAACTGTAATGCAAACTTGGTGAAGGAAAGCACTCCAGTGAATGCGGATGCTGGTAGGCGTAATGAATGGACTGCAAATTCTGTTGGGTCCAAGTAAATGGGAGACATTTTCTTTGGTAATTGTATTTTTCTAATATGAATATACTGCAATAATTGTGAATCATCAGTGCTGTTTTATTAAAAAAGGAATAAAGAAATAATTTGAAAACCTATTTCGGTAATATTTGAAGACAGAAGTAACCTTCTGAAATTCTCATTGGATATTTCATGATGCTATATTTTTATCATTGTTTCAAAGGATATGGACAGTTTACATTTTTGTGAAACTTAATGAACTACAAATAGAAATAAACATTCTTTAGTGTAATTTGTGTGTGTGGTGCTGATGATCTTTCTTTTTATGTGTCCTCCTGCAGGTTTCTGGAGCGAGCAGAGGAGCTGGCGGTAAGTGCCAGGGATTTTGTTCCGTCTAGTGCAAGCTAGGGAGCAGCCTCCCTCTCAAAGGCTGGACATTATTCTGCCTTGTTACTGATCGAATGTTACTCCGCTCCAGAACTGAACATTTGTGTAGTAAAGTGAAAAATATGCAGATCACTGCTTACCTTGGTTTATGGAATGATTCTTTCCTTCTTAGATTTGTCATTTGAAGGTGCCTTCATGTGCAGTCCTGAGTAAACTCTTTCCTTAGAAAGTCGCATGCAACTGTAAAGTGTCTATTGTTTTTTTAACATTCATGAAATTACAAACTCATTTCAATATTTTCAGTGTTCCTGGTGGCACAGTAAACAGTTCAAACCCTCAAAGAACCTCAACTCTGCTCTCAGGATACCCTTGCTGCTCAGTCCTGAACAAGCCCCACCTGAAAAGCAAAATGACAGACACTGAGGGCTCTTGCATCCGACACAGTCCAAGGCTACTAAAACGCAGAACAGGCTACAGCGAAGAAGAAACCCAGAAGTAATGTTGGAACTCTGAGGAGTCCCATCTTCTAGTCGATCTGTGTCCGCTGAACACATCTGCACCTTTTCAACACTTGAGCCGTGTCTTAAACGAATTGGATAATGTCTCTGTACCTTACCTCCACCAGTTAATCTTCACTTTAGCCCAGGATTCTCCTCATTTACCCAGTGGTGACCTCACTTGAACATACTCTTCAACTGCACCAAACCGTCCATGGATGACCAGAACACAGGAGCCATGACTGTTGACCTCTCCCGGCGGGAAACCGAAAGTTGACAGCCAGCCGCTGGAAATTGCCAAATGCCTCAGGCTATGAGATATTGAGCACCCAGTTTGCCTTTGGGAAGGACCCTGGATCCCAAAGCAAAGTTGTATATATGAAATTGAGCCCATCTTTCACATTGGGAACCCTTGCTGCATTGGGAACTCCTGCACCATAAGGATAAGTATACCCCACAGTTTCAGAATCCTGTCCATCTCTCCCACTGTTTAATAAGAGAGACTCTTAAAACTGTTTCTTTCCTTCCATTGTTCAGGGGATGTGAGGAACTTCTGCACCGCTGGGCAAAAGGGTTCCTGCAATATTTTCCTGGCTCACTAGTGTTAGCAGTGTGACAGCACTCCAGGAACTGCTATGAGTGCAGTAGTGTAGTTTATGAAACAGTATGTTACAGAAGATTTTCTTTTTGCTGCTTTCCCGCCTTTGTGCTCCTTTTTATGGGGAAGAGTGATGAGTCCATAAGACTATCAGTGCTAAGAGACTAAGCTTCTCTTTATGGATTTCTTGTATTGTCATAACTACACACATCACCTTAAAGTGAAGTGCAGTTAGGGTACGTTGTATCCTTATATCTTATAACTTTCTGATTACAATTGCAATGTGTCCAATTTGGGCTGTGGCAATGGATGTTTTCCTGCTGTGTTTTAAACTTTTTACTTGTGCACTTTTGCAATTACCACAGATGGCTATTAAATGTGGCTAGAACTCTAAAATGGCCTTCCCACAAGATATTTGCCTGTCCTTTGGCTATATTGTTCTTTGGCCTTCTTACTGCCCTCCAAGCGTCAAAATGTCCATATGTGGAATGCCCGTTCCTGGGTAAAGCTGCTGCTTTAGCAGGTTAAGTCGTAGTCTGTTTGTGTAACTGGATGTGGATGCTGGCACTGTCTGGTCCCGTCCACATCGTGGGGTCTGAATGTCTGTTGCTAGGCAGATTGTGTGGCCAGCGGCTATCCGTGATTGTGTAGCCACTGCCAGTCTGAATGGTGCAGATCATTATCATTGGTGGACCTGGATTAGCTTCCATTCCAAATCCTTGGTAAAAGGAGGAATCGTGACCAGCACCAACTCCAGTGAAGTCCTGCTACTCTGATCTCAAGAAGACCCTTGTAGGTGTGTTTACTCTTGGAGTAGTGAGAACAACCAGTCTCTACCGCTGCTCAAGGATTTGCGCCTTTTGAGCCTTCGGAAGTGTCACTGGGCCAACCGATGGACTGATCAGCTCTCTCCTAGGCTACCTCAGTACAGCCATCGGCGTTCTGAATGCATCCTTGGACCTTGGAGGATCTCTAGCTTGTACTACTAAAGTATTAATCTTTTCTTTGCAAAACTGGAAAGCTGAAAGGTGCTTGGAACAGAGAGTCTTGCACTGTGACCAGCTGAATCTAGATCCTTGTCCAAAGGTAGTCTATGCACTGCGACCCCTGGTTGTCCCTTGACCAGACCAAGCACAGAAGATTGTCTCTTCAACGGATTCCGGAACCTCAGCAGTGGTCTCTGAAGGAATTGGAGTCAGGGGTTGGGGGGCGGGGCTGGAAGTTAACATACTGGTTATCCCCCATCCACCTTAGATTTACATGGGTGTAAAGTCTTCCCCCTGTCCCTCTCTTTCCTGGCTTAGCTTGGTGGTAACCTGGTCAAGGACCTCTTCCAAGGCCTAGCCTAATGCAGTGGGTTTGAGTTACTTACCTGAACTTCCCTTAACTTTTTACATTTGAATCTTAACCGCTGGCACTGTCCAATCACACAGTAAACCTACCTGAAATGTATAACTTTCGAAATGATGACTTTAGAGCATAAGGACTTAAACCATTTTAGGGCTGGACTTACTAAGTGCTAGGGAATTGTTGGTTGCTCTCGAGTGTTGTTACTCAACTTTATGCACCTGAGTAATACCTGTTTACAGTGGTTATTGAATCAAATACTTTCTATTTTCTTCTAAGGATGAATGTATGTATGTGTTTTATAGTAAGTGTGTTACAATAGGTGCCTAGAGCTTTCATTTGCTTAATGTATATTTTAAATGCCTGATAAATCATTGTATATTTTTGTACTTACCTGTCTAACTGGAATTATCTGTGTTGTTCTGTGTGGACTCATTGTAGCCCTAGAACACTCTTGCACTCCTCCGGAGTCTAAGCATCCCCCGTTCTTCTACCTACCCTGATTGTGTTTGGGTAGACTTTTGTTTCTTTCCTGTTACGCCAAACTAGGTCAGCCTACTGAAATCCTACACCAGGTGGACTTTGGAAATCCATCTTGAAACGTTAGGAATTCATCTTAACACATCTTAACACAGTATAACACACTTATAACATTCAATAAGGGGAGGTCCAAAGGAAGACTTTATGAATGATAGTACTATATCCTATGAGAAGGTAAGGAAGATGTTATGCAGGTTACAGGTAAAAAAATGGCCCTATCAGTTAAGGCCACCAGCAAGGCACAATGCTAAGTGGATAATTTGGGTGCTGAATTTGATAAACGCAGGGATGAGCAGCAAGGATTTCCTGGAAACAGTGTATTCTTATTAATGAATGACAGTCCAGCTGTGTCCACCCAAATAGGGGAACGGACTACTGGTTCATTTGTTTCCTTCTGGTTTCTGAGAGGACCAGTATCCAGAGACGTTGACAGAGCTTTCTGGTCAGACTGGTCTTTGCAAGATGAAATTCCACAGCAGTGTTTCCTCTCTGTCCTTTTTAGTGTGTCCTCTACCACTTTTGTTTGCAACTTTGACAAAGTAATGATTCAGACTTGCAAGTTCTATTAGAGAATTGGACGCTGAATGAGCAATCCGGTTCCATTCACAAATGCGCATCGTTTCAAACTGGGGGTTAAGTTCAAACTATCCTAGATTTCTATTAGGGCAGAATTTCATTTTTTCTGGGTTTCTGCAGTCTCTTTTTAGGGAACCCTAAGCGTTTTCCTTTTCCCCTAAGGGGTTTCTAATTTCCCTGATCTCTTTTCTGGACAGAGGGACTTCTACCGAAGTCCACTCCCCACCTGCAACCCTTTTAGAATATATGGTTGCATTGCAGCCCAAAAGTCTCCTGGGACAGAGGTACTTTTTAAGCACCCCATTTTGGACCCTGGGTAACTTTATCACCCTGCTTTGGCTATAGGGAGTAGGATGCTGACACCCATAATTTAGTTTTGGCTTCACCAAGGTTGCTAATCATGTTACTGCATTAGTATTCTAATTTCCCTTTTCGGTAGATATTGGGGTACTAAAATGTTTAGTTCTATTCAACTCTGCAGGTTTACTTAACTGCTGGAGAATGTTGGTAGCAAGAAGCCCCTTGCTATTTTTTGAGACCAGGTTAGGCTTGTATCTCTCTCTCCTAAACGCCTGTTCTGATTTTTGGCCGCTGTACATTATTCCCGGGCTGTTATCCTTTTTACCTTGGTCCTCCTTATTGGCATTGTCTGGACTAGGACTTTGGGACTGGGTCTGTCTTTGGGGCTTTTTACCACCATCTTCCCATTTTACCACCTTGGTCATCCACCTTTGTATTGAAAGCTGCTGTCACCCAGAAGGATATTGTGCCCCCAAAACCTCAGCTCTTCTCCTTGTCTGCGTTGTTCGGGTCATCCCTATCATGTTTCTCTCAGTGGGACTGTCCTGCTTTTGTGCTGCCTCTCTTTGCCTGTCATATCATTTGAATCTGTTTTGCCGTGTTACCCTGTCCTCCATCTCTGTGAATTCATTCAATTCTATGTGGTGAGTCCCACTCCAAAGAAGAGCGCTTGTTCTTCGCTTTGGCCATCTGGGTTATTGGTAGCCCAGGGTTTAGTCCCTAGGTGTTCATATCCCGAAACTGCATCTCTAAAAGTAGAGCTGTACTCAGTGGGTGGTTATGGGCACCCAGAACCAACTTTTTGGGAGCAGTGACGTTGTGTACTTACCTCTGGGCCCTGCTTTGGTGGGTTATTCATGATACTTACTCTCAGGGACCCTCAGGGGCCGGAGGTTTCTGCATGCCCCCTTACTGCCCATTTGTTTGGATTGGTGGAAATCCTGCTTGGCTACATCTCTTCCGAGGGCTGCTGGGTCTCCAAACCTGACACTTGGCTCTTCGAGGGCATCACCTCTTGTGTTCCCTGAACTGGTCGCCATCCTCGCCACACCAGTGGGATAGAACTGGAACTAGGACCCCAAAGTTCAGGCTACACTCAGTTGGTACTGTGCAAGGATTATGTTTAGTTAACGGTGTAGTACTGCTAGGGATGGCGTGCCAGGCTAGCCTGAAGTCTGGATAGATCAGAAATAGCTAAAATAAATACACCATACACCACGCGCAACTCCCTCTTGATTAATCGCTATTAAGAGTGATACATTATCTTTACTTGCTTCAGAGGAGTCTAAAAAGACCAGAGAAAAATGTGTTGATTCTATGGAGCTCTTGTTTAATCATAATGTTTGATATCATATGGCATTTGTAACGCGCCTATACACAAGTGTTTCAAGGCGCTAATGTATTCTTCCAATACATGTGAACTTCAAGTTAATAATGGCTTGATACAAAATGTGCCTCTTGTAACACACTAAAGTTCAAAAACACATATTCCCATGTTCCTCTTACATGTTAATGTTAAAGGACATTTGTACCGCGCACTACCACCGCCAAAGTGGTCCCCTGGCGCTCTGGCGGCTCTGAAAAAGGGGAGGAGAGGGGGTGGGTTAGTGGGAATAAGCTGGAAAAGTGCAAGAGAGCAGTGATGTGCTGTTGGCAGCCTCAGCCCGGTGGGTCCGTTGGCTGGGCTTGGGGTGTTTTACGGTTGATAGTCGTTGTGTGCTGTTGTGGAAGTCTATGTGTGGTTTGTTTTGTTGTTGTGAAGTTTGTGCGGATTGCTGCGTTTAAGGCTTGTGGTTGTCTTTGGTTAGAGTTTGAGAGGTGTATGCAGAGGGATGATATTGTTAGTTGGTTGGTTAGTTGGCATTGCTGTCCCTGCAATTATGGATTCCATCTAGGTGCAGCACATGCTGACATTCACATTTCTATCTAGATGCGATGCAAGCTAGGGTTCAGAATTCTAAGTGTGGTGCATGTTAAGAATAGAATACTATCTAGATGCGTCTCGAGCTAAAGTTAAGAGTCCTGAGTGTGGCACATGCTAACAGTCACATTTCTATCTAGATGCGACGCAAGCTAGGGTTCAGAATTCCATACGAGTGTGGCACATGCTAACAATCACATTTCTATCTAGATGCGACCCGAGCTAGGGTTCAGAATTCTAAGTGTGGTGCATGTTAAGAATAGAGTTTCTATCTACATGGAAAATATAACAAATGACATTCGTAAATCTGTCCTTTAATCAGTATGTCTTATTAGAACACAATGCTCAGACCAAAATGTGTTGCCACTAGGCCAACACATGTTTCAACCTTAAATACGGTCTTTCACAAGGCTGGGCTTTTACAATGAAATAACAGTGGAACAGAAATGACTGTCAATATTGATTACATGCGTTCATGTTCAAATCAAAGTAATCTGCAAAATTAAAAGAAGAATTGCACAGATAAGCAACACACAATGGGATGTATTCAAGAAGAGGCTAAGGGCCTGATCACAACTTTGGCGGTAACCCTTAAATCCGGCGGTAGCACTATTACCGCCGGATTTAAGGTTCCGCCAAATCAGGACTTCGGCGGATTTCGCCCCAGCTCTGAGCCCAGTGGGGAATGGGGCATTCCCGAATGGGCTCAATGGGGAATGGGGATTAACATTACCGCCGAACTCGTGATCCGGCGCTATTCGCGCCGGGGGTGTTCGGCGGTAGGGCTAATACCGCCGGCGGTAATACCGCCGGCGTTAATACCGCCGGCGTTACCGCCAAAGCCGTGATCAGGCCCTAAGTCTAGAGTAATCAATGTTGTGCCAAGTCAACTGATATCATTATTCATAGTGGATCCTATGTCAATGGCAATTATATAACTTCTAGTTTTTCGATCAAAACATGTGTATAGTCTTTGCCATTATTAAGAGATGAGAATCCAGAACTCCATGCTGTTATCTAGTGTTTGGTGGGCATTAGCCGATTAGTTACCCTATCAAAGTGTAGTTAGTTTGATGGTGAAATTTAGAATATATATATCACCGTGGTGGTTTTCAGTTTGAAAATACTCTCACCTATTTTCAAATTCATCATAAATATTCCCAGGTGTTTTGATGCAGCATTCAAATAATAGGCTTTAATGCTACAAATGGGCAAAAAGCATTTAGCTACTTTAACATCTATGCTGAGATAGAATGTCCTTTAAGCTATGATGCTAATGAATAGGAGATCTTACCTTTCCTCTGGGATCAGTAGTAATGCCTTAGAATTCAGGCTGTTCTCATTGGGTTACAAAGTTGTCATCTAATAGGAGTGAACTCCACTTTACATAGATCCACTGTGGATAAAAGTTATGCAGGTCAGTGTATTTATCCCCTAAATAGTGCACTATCCCGTATTAAGGTGCATTTTTAGAGAACTTACCCTTTGTGAGAAACCTGAGGGTATTCTTACTCCTACTCCTCTTCTATCCTCTACGCAGGTGGCCAGGAAAAGGCCATCGCTCTTGGATCATGATCATGGAGACAAGTGAGGGAGAATCACCTGGGTGGAGGGCCCTTGAATATTGAGAGTGAGATGCCTTCAGGTGAGACATGGTACCCCCCTTATCCTAATGTCAATCAACCTAGCTCTCACACAACCTTTTATGGGTTATTGTAGGTCAACTTCCCTTCTTCCATTCTTCCCCCTCTTGGGACACCTGATGGTACTGAGATGAGGAAGAGACAGCTAACAAGTATAAACACCACACACTCTGGATTAGTTGAAAGGGGGCGAAAAGAGGAAATAGGCAGGTTGAGGAAGAGGCTATTGCAGTAGTCAAGCCTAGAGAGAACCAGGACTCTGGAGACATTGAGCTTCTGGGTGAAGGTGAGGAAAGGTAGAATGCCCCTGAAGAGATGAAGCTGAAAATTGGACTTCATGGCAAAGTCCATGACGTGTGGAGAGAAAGAGAGGAAGGAGGCAAAGATGATCCCAAGGGTTTTTGCCTCGCATGTGGGTGAGGGGAGAGAACCCAAGGAGTCTGCCCAGAGAGTGGAGGGGAAACAAGGAATGAGCGTCCCAATGACAAGGATCTCTGTCTTACTGCCATTAAGACAGAGATCATTGGCAGAGCGCGATGCCTGAATAGCAGTCAGGCAGTCTGGTATGAGGTAGGAGGCGGAGGAGGAGGTAGGGGAAGGCAGCTTGAAAGAGAGCTGTATGCTGTCTGCATAACACTGGAAATGAGAGGAGAAATTGGAGATCGGGTATGCCAGATGGGCCAGGTAGATGTTGAAGAGCCAATGTCGATAGGATAGAGCCCTGAGGGATGCCACAGGTAGAGAGTGAGGTGGAGGAGAGAAAGGGACCCATTTGCACTTAAGGTCTGTTTGAAAGGAAGAAGGTCAGCAACACCAGAGCCCTGTCCGTGATGCCTAGGGTATCATGGAGACGGTTTGAGGATGGGGTGGTTGACTGTGTCCAAAGCAGAATAAAGATCGCGGAGGATCGAGAGGGAGTGTTAGAGTCCAGGTTAGAGAGTAGCTATTCACAGGTTTCCAGGAAAGAAGTTTCTGTGCCATTTCTGTGTGGAGGGTCAGTTGGGGGATGACCAGCTTCTCCATGAGTTTGCCCCAAAAAGGGGTAATGGAGATAGGGCAATAGTTAGCAGGCTAAAAGGGTCAGAAGACAGATTTTATTAGGAGAGGGTGCACAAGAGAGTGCTTAAGGGGTTGAGAGAAGGAGCCTGTGGCAAATGATTAGTTGCAGAGGTCGGCCAAATCTGGAGCGAGAGAGGCGATGTTGTCCTTGATGGTTCTGGAGGAGCAGGGGAGCACCTGCTCAGTGGAGACCTTACAGCGGACAACTCTAGAGATCTCATCTGGTGCAATGGAGAGAGAGGGTAGTATGGGGGCACAGGGAGGCATGGGGGTGAGAAAAGGGTGGGGGTGGGAGGGGGCAGATGACAGAGAGGATAGGATGTCAAAGGTTTTGGAGGAAAAGTGGGCGGTCAGTGCAGAGCAGAGGGCCTGAGAGGCAGGAGGAGAGTAGGAGACTGCGGTAGGATTGGCAAGTTCCTAGCGGATTTTAAAGTGTTCAGCCGTGTTATTTGTGGCTCCAGAGATGTGAGCTTTGACATGAGCGCACTTCTTGGAGCAGATGGAGAGACCGTATTACCTTTGGAGTAGGCATCAGGCCAGTTTCTCGGAGGATGAGCTAGAAGTCTGCCAGTTATGCTCTGCAGCTTTGCACTTGCATTTCAAAGTGGCTTAGTCTGAGTCATACCAAGAGTTGCATTTGGAAGCAGGCTTCATGCAGATCCTCATGACACGTGCAAGGATGTCCATGGTGTTAGAGATAGGGAGAGGTTAGTTAGAATAGAGTCAGAAGAAGAGTCCAATGAAGGGGGTGGAGGAGCGATGAAGGAGGCAAAAGCAGCGACTGACACGCGCTTCATCGGTCGAATGACGGAGCAGGGCACTGGCAATGCAGGCGGTGGAGTCTGGGGGAGGTCATGGAGGGAGGAGAGTGGTCAGACCAGGAGAGAGGGGTACTGAGAGGGTTGGAGAGAGGGATGTCTGTTGAGATGAGACCTTCCAAGGTTTGCCAGGCAGAGTGGGTTGGGCAAGAGAGAAGGATAGTGAGGGAAAGAGTGTTGTAGAGGTCGCCAAAGAGAACAGTGGCCACGTTAGAGGAGTCGAGATGGATGTTGAAATCCCCAAGGAGGTTTGGGGGCGGAGGCAAGAAGAGAGGAGGACGGGTCGGCGCATTCTGAGAGGGAGAGGGAGGTTGGTCTGGGGGGCAATAGCGAGAGTGAGAAAGTAGGCGAGACAGACAGCCTGCAGACAAGGCTTTTAAAGGATGAGTAGGTTTGAGTGGGGATGATTGAGGCTGGGACCCACTCAGGGAAGATCAGAGTCACTCCACCACCAGACCCAGAGGGCCTGGGATTGGATAGGATCTTGTAGCCCTGAGGGAGAAGAGTGTCAAAGGCTGTCATGCAGCTCGCCTTGAACCACGTCTCAGAGCAAGGACGTCAAAGTCAAGGTCTTCAAGGAGGTGACAGATGTCAGAGGAGTGTTTGATAGCAGAGCGAGAATTGAGGGTAGCGAAGTGAAGCTGGTTGCCCCCTTCAAAAAATGTGCGAGAGGGGGGCACGTGGTGGGGTGCCACCATTGGGGGGAGCAAGAGGGAAGGATGAGGGAAGGAGGGGTGAAAGGGAGAGAGTGGGAAGTTGAAGAGAAAAGGACGATGCATGTCAAGAAAGAGGAGATTGGGCTGAGAGCCCTGGGCCATCATAGTGCCATTATGATGGACATTAATGGTGCATTTGGAAGATGCAAAGTGAGCCAAGAGCACTTCCCATCTGGTGTCGCCAGTAATGGGAGAGAAGGAGAAAGGGGATAGGACAGAAACCATTTCCAGAGGTAGAATGTCAGTGATTGTCTGGAGAAAGCATTGATGTAGGTGTCTGCGATGGGCAGACCAGGGTTGGATCTCAGGAGTGCCTTTTTTAGATTCTTGCTTCCAGACTTTGAGAGAGCGAGGATAGGAGATGGAGAAGCACAATCCAACAATAGAGTCTCACCAGGCGGCCAAGCAGACCGAAATCAGTGGGTATACTGGAAGTGCCCAGAATTACAGAACATCAACAAATTGGTAAGCACACCTGAATTTCGAGAGCACTCAAAAGCAATACAAAATGGTGGGTGCCCAGTTGGAAGCATATCTGAATTCGAATTTAGCAGAAAGCACTCAAAAGCAGTATTAAATGATGGGGCACAGTAGAAAGCACACCAGAGAAAAGAAATAGTTATGCATTATTTGATTTTCTTTTTTCTTTTGCAGCAGGGCATTTAGTGAGCAGTAGAGAAGCAGTCAGTGTGAGGCACATCACGATACATAGTTCTGGTGAAGAGATTAGAGATTACATGTTAGACAGGTAGGAAAATGAGCAGGCAGCAGTTTGAGGAGTCATATGTCAAGGAAGGTGGGTGGACCAATGAGATACATCATTGCTTACCAGGGCAATTGAAGTCAAGATTATGTTCTTGGTCAGAGTGTGCAGAGGACCAAGTCCATATGAAACCATTAGGAGTTATGCTGAGTAGCTGCAGGCAGAGGTGCTCTCTCCAGCTCCAGGCAGGCCAGACAGGGGCCTCTGTGAGTGGGCCGGCTCCTGGTAGGCCAAGAAGAGAGGCCTCACAGCCGATCGGGCGCGCAAGCAGCAGGCTCCATGGCAACTTCAGGAGGTACTCCGGTGCCTAAGGTAAGGGTGGCCATATTTGAAAAGTAAAAGGCAGCCGTGAAATAAGTTTGAGGATATAACCCCATGCGCTTTCTTGATTTTAAATAATGCGGGCTGAATGGAAAACGTAGCGCAGCATTGCTTGGCGGTGTTGAGGCCAGCTGATACTAATTTAATAGCACAAAGGTGGGCAAAGCAGCCAGCAAGGGGTTTTACCTCGTAGAGATGTAGACATTAAGTAAAAGGAAGTCGCCCTGAATCGGCGTGATGGTAGGGGGAGTGGGGCAGGCCAGTGATCTCCTCATCGCGTTGATGTAGGAGAACCTCTGCAGTGAGCTCTTTCTCATCCCCTTTGCCTGTTTGTGTTCCTGCAGGCTCTGCTGGGAAATACCGCTCACTCCTTTTGCCAATTCAATGTTATTTCTGTAGTTCTGCAAGGAGCTCTTGCTCTACTGTTTGCATGTATGATTTCTGTTGCTGTAAGCTGCTCTTCAGGGACCTCCCACTCATGGCTTGTGTTTCTGTAAATTCTAATGTGAGTTCCCTGTAAACCCATGTAGCTCTATGACTTGTGTTACTCTGTACCCCTCAAGAAGCTCACATTAACCCATGTGCCTCTGTGAGGAGGTGATAATCTACGCTCTGCAGTATCCCCCCCCTTCACCAGCACTTTTATCACTTCTGTAGTCATAAGCACAGTGGAGCAGCTTCTCTCTCCACCAGACATATCTGTACTGAGTTTTAAGTGTAATCTGAAGATGAATGCCTTTTTGTATGAGACGTGATGGATGGACTCCCACTAAGTCAGGCTTATTACATTTTTTTTTCTTCCTTGCAGCTTACGAAATACAGGGAACACTTAGATATTCACAATGCAGAGGAACGGCGGGAGTTTTTAAAAACCAAGTGCATCGGGTAGGTTGTTGGAGCTGTCTCTGCATCCCCAGAGTGTGCGTGCAAGCTTTGGAAGGGATAGTGAAGAAATCGCTGATGTCTGAGGACACAGCTAGAAACTCAGCCAGAGCAAGTGTTTCCTTGATGTGTCTTCCGCCTTCAGAAGCAATATTCGGACGTCTCTGGGTGAATGCAGCGATACAATCCTCGTCAGGGTGTAGTCTCATTTGAAGCTATCCGACCTGCTTCTGTAGCCTAGACATCCATAACATCTCGTAAAGTCTTGGCTGCTTATCAGCAGCTTTCAAACTTAGTTAAAGGGGGACTGTACTTTTTAATTGAGGAATCCATCCTGGGTACTCTGGGTACAGACACAGGTCTGGCCTGAGTTTGAAGGCTCTTGCAATGCCATTTTTCTGCTTTCTGAAGGTCACATTTTATTTTGGTCGATTTCGTGCGAGCCTCAAAGCAGAAAAGGCACATGACTGAGGCATTTATTTTTTTTATTCGGGGGGGGTTCCCCACCCCTTCGATTTAGAAAGACTGCTCTGTGCGGTCACAGAAAAAGGTCTTTTGTCCAAATACTCTTGCAAGACAATGATGCCTATGTTTGCAGGGTGTTGGGATTCTCTGCATGCACACAGCACATCATTTTCTTAATTGCTAATGGTTAGTGGCAAATGCCTGAGGGTGTCAAAGGGAAGGCACAGAGCTGTAGTCTTTTAAGAAGGTCCAGAGGTGGTCATGCAAAAGACCCTGTTAGGTAGTGTTCTTAACCTTGCATGGTGAAGCAGAAGATGCAGGGCTTGAGTGTTCTATGAAAGTGTGATGTAAAATATGTGCTCCTGGGTGGACTGCCTCTAGAAGGCTCTGACTATGTCATGGAGAAGGTACAGGACTTTGAAGGTTTGATGAATTCTCAGTACTGTCCTGTTCTTAGGTAAAAGGATATTATGAAGATGGCACAATACTGTAATGTCTTTAGGTCGGGAGCATGCGATCGACAAGGTGCAGGGCTGTACCGACGTTACGTCTAGAATATGTGATATAGAAGGATAAAGGCTTTCATGTCCCTGGTCCCTGGGGAGTGTGTCATGAAATGCAAATGTCTAGTCTTCTTGTAATCAGACCGTGTGATCTTGTAGATGTAGGGCTGTAGTCTTTTCAATTTTCCTCAGGATGTGATGGATACTTTACAGGGCTGTAGTGTTTTCAGATTTGAAGGATGTGATTAAGAAGGAGCTGGTCACTTAAGGTTCCTTGTTGATCAGAAGGTATAAGTATGTTCTGTATTAGAAAGAATGCTGTTGCTACACATTACGGACTGTGGAATGTATTTGTTTGTACTGATACATATGTTTTTTGCTTCTGGTCAGGTTACCTTTTTTGGCAGAGGATGCAGCTCATGTACAGGACCATTATACGTTACTGGAGCGACAGATTATCATTGAGGTATGCATCCCAGTCCTGTTCCTTCACTCTTATTATGAACTGGTGCAGTATTCATCTCTCTGCAGATCTCCACATGTATAGTGCCTATGCTTTAAATATGCAAACTGGTTTCCGATTAACAAATTCCTCCTTTGAAATGCAAACCTAAATGATATTGAAAGAAATATACATATTTGCCCAGCTGACACTCCTAAGAACATTAGGAACTTCCATGCATAAATGGCAAAGTGCGCTCTAAGTTTGAATCCTACTCGAATGATATATTAATGTGTTTCTTTTATCTTTGCCCATAGTGCTATGCGTAAAACCGGTCATTTTAGCTGATGTGCTTTTAGCATTGTGGGTCCTAGGTGCAAATGTATGCCCCCTCCACTGTGCCCATCTGCGCCACTTCTTGTTCCCCAGGTTTAGTCATCGGATCCTCCCTCTGCGTGATCCTCTAAGGACCTTCTTCTAATAGCCTTTGAGTCTGACTCTGAGCTTCTTAAACACTTCAATCGAAACCATGTGCCCGTAGTCACTTCTCTGACTGTATCTGAATGTTTTTCATGCTATGCATATTTTTCCCTCAAAAGCCTATGCTTTAATCAGCCACAACTACACTTGGTTAAGGATGGCAGGCACCACTGTGAAAGTTGGCAGCGCAGTTACTGATTGTGAGCAGACAAAATCCGGGAGTCAGAGTGTGCAAGATGAAATGTGGGAAAAGTAGTGAAAGGGGAATGATCATGCAAATAAGTAAAACACATAAAGGGAAATAGTTGAAGAAAATAGTGCAATAGAAAATGTAAGAAAATAGAGTGCTATGAGAAAACAGGAGAGAGTGGAGGAAAAAAGCCTGGATAATGAATAGAGGGAGAATGTGGCAGGAAAACAGAAACTGTGTGAGGAGTAAATAATAGCAAAAGATGAGCCAACGGGGAAGAAGTGATTCTCCATGCTGCCTCTGCAATGCGTTCAAAGTTGTGGAAGAGGGCTTCAGGATTTTGTCCCTCCAGAAAGGTATGTGGCAGAGTCACAGGTGGCAGTAGTGTTCGACTTTGTAGTTGACCCATGAGAGTTGGACATCCTGTCAACAGCCTTTTCAATGGGTAGCCAAAGTTGGCACTTCTCCCTCAACTGAGGCCCCCAGTCACAGCGTTTCACCTTCCATATGCATCTTGGCGAGACTCCAGGAGGCTGGTCCCCCTACTGCCGGCGTCTGTGACCTTTGGAACACTAGATGTTTGGGACTACGAATCTCATCATCCCTAGCCAGTATAGTAAAGTAGAATATCATGGGAGTAGTAGTCCAATACATCTAGAAAGTTGTGGTGTGCAGACACATGTCCGATTGGATATGACCCCTGTTTTTTCACAATAGTGTCCCTCGGGAAGCGGGTGGGATTGTCTGAAGATACTGGTTACTTGGATGGTTTAGTTCCACCTGCTCTTTCTGGCTATCACTAAATTTATGTTTTTGTATTCTTTCATGAGGATTTTGGGTCTGTTCAGGCTCTCATTTGAGGAGATGGTCCATAGAGATGGCTTCTGTGCCTGCCCCCTTCCAGGAAACTGGGACCAAAAAGGGTAACTCAGGGTTCCTGCCCGGGTCATCGTCCTCTGGCTCGGGGTGACACCAGCTCCCTGAGCCAGAACCATCTCCAGATACCACAGTAAGGTGGGGTTAACCCAAAATTTGGAAGTTTCATTATTCAATAATCTCTAGACGTATACATTGCTCTGAGTTTTCCCAGCTGCACCAACTCTCCCAAAGGCATATATTGGTTGCCCTTTAAATGTAAACACAGCTCTTGTATCTTGTGTGTTGGTCTTTATGCTTGCCATTACACAGACTATCCCTCGTGGTTAGTCTAGTGTGAAGGAATCATGAAGTAAAACACAGACAACAGATTAAACTTTCTAAACAAAGTTTTATTTATCTTAAATGTCAGGATGGAGTAAGGCCTAACTTGCCCTATGCTAAGGTGGGATTTCCCTACCTAAGGAAAAGTAAGGATAGTCTGTGTCAGTGAGTTCAACTCAAAGGTTTGTGTCCAAAACCTATACTTGCCCTCACAACTAACTCTATACAATGTGTAGGGATGTCAGCAGCAAAAGAAATAGTGTTCAAAATAAAGTTCTGGGCTTCTTCCAGCTCCTGGCTTGTTTTCAGCCTCCCCTTCCCCAAGTTCAAAACAGTTTCAAACAGGGCTTGTGCGAACACCCCTCCCAAACCCCCCCCCCCCCACCCAAGAGTTCAAAAACAGTTCCAAAAGGGCCTTGGGGTTCCCTTCCCCAAGAGTTCAACACAATTCACAAAGTCGTGTTGTTCGCTTCCCCAAAAAGTGAGCTCTTCCGGCATCAAAAATACAATCCGTTCAAATCTCCTAGCTTTTCAAAACAGTTCCAGTTCAGTTTTTAAACTTCCAGTCTTATCAACAGTTCACATAGATATCCTTCTTTCTCATTAACTTCAGCAATTGTTATCAAATACAGCTTCTTTATATTTGCTTTCTTTGGCTCTTTTCAAGCAGAGGTCACTCGGTCTAGGTGCAGTTGTCGGGCCACACGATCCACCCATTATAAGTCACACATATGATGACCCTTGGCACTTTCTTGTACTTCTGTATTCCTTTTGATTCTCCTTTGCCATCTCTTGGCTTGGCCACAACTTGTGTCTCCCACAGCTTTGTATCTTTGGCCCACAGTTATTTTATATTGTTCTTGGCAGTCTTTCGGCTGTGCCACAACTTCTATCTCATACAACCATATTCTCCTTAGTAGTCTTGCAGGCTTTGCCACAACTGGTATCTCACACAGCTACATTTTCATTGGCAGACTTTTGGTTTTGCCATAACAGGTATATCATCCAGCCAGATTCTCACTCTGTGGTGTTCACGCTTTTCCCCACCACCTTGCTTTCACATTACTGATAGTGCTCATTACTTGCTTTTCATGTTATTCATAAATGCTGATCACTTGCTTTTGTCTATTGGTGTGTTTTAACCTGCTCATCACATCTTTCCTTTAGTTTGGTATTCAATATTACTTGTTGCACTCTCAAAAGTACTTATACCACTTTGCAGCATGTTCGGCATTCAAAAACCCTTAAATTTGTGTGTTACCTTTCTTACACTCACCAGTAGGCTATTGCTCCTTCCGGCGTCCGGTTTCTCCTTCCCAGCTTCCTTGCACTCAGCTTGTTCCTCACGTGAGCCCTAGCGAGCGGCGCTCGCCGTCCTTGAATCTTGCTGCGCGTTCTGCTCTTTCACAGTGGAAGCGGCCAGCGGCGCTTGGGGGAATATGGGTGTCCCACGGCTCCTGCTGTGGACACCGCGGAAGGCGGACTGCTGGCTTCTCAACCCTCTCGCGGCCAGTCTTGACCCCGACGTCTCTTGCCTGCTCAGCCTGGCTTATTTCCAGCCAGTTCCTCTCTAGCCTGCTGCACTTCTGTTAGCCGCGTTCTTCTCTCCAGGCCGTCTCTCCCCAGGTCAGTTCTCTCCAGGCAAGTTCCGCCTCATAACTGGGTGGTCCTTCCTTTTATACACCTGAAACTGGTTAAATGGTTGTAGGTGCAAATCCTTCACCTCAGTTGCCTGACCATAGTTAGGCCTATTAACTGGACATGCCTGGCGAATTACAATTGTACTGCTGCACATTCCTCTTCCTCGTCGCAGTACCAAAGTGGTGTGAATGAATGGAAGTGTGAATAGCTCCCAGGTGTTTCTTCCTCGTGCCAGTCTTAAAGTGAAATGGTTGTGGGACGTTTTGTGTGTATGAAAGAGGCTAAGACTGACAATAGGCTATAAAGAAAGGTGAAATCTGGGGTGCCTTTTGATAAGGCAAAGGGGGATACCATGTCTCACCCAAAGACATCCTCTCCCAACTCCCCACGTTTCCTCCACCCAGGTGATCCTCCCTTGCTTCTCCACCCCCAGGGTCAGGATCCAAGATCAATGGCCTTTCCCTGGCCACCCGAGCAGAGGATGCCAGGGGAAAGTAAGTGAGGACAACCTCAGGTTCCTCACACTACCTAATCTCTATTGTATTCAAAAAATAATTTTATTTGTCATTTGAAGCTTTTATCTTTATTTTTAAACACTTAGAGCTGCAAGTGTCCCCCACACAAGATGCAAAATGCAAGTAAATTAGAATATGGGTGTTGGGGATGGAGTCACCGTGCTCAGGGGCAGCGAAGATAGTTTTTGCATGCATTTTTTATACAGCTGATTTGGCACTGGTGAATAAAGGGGAGAATATACTTACAAGCCCAGCAATTCCAGGAGTGGAATTGCCTGGCAGATGCCTTCAGCCCGCATATTCTTCATGAGCATGAACGGGAAGTGAGTAAACATAGACCAATATTTGCCCAGTGGGAAGCACTGGACAAGCCTTGTACAAACCTAAAAGGCCCCAACTTTGCATCCAGATACCCGGAAACAGGGTCTCTTGTCAATGCCTTGTGGATGACAAGGTCGGGGACGTTTTCGTACACCTTTCTGCCATACTTCCCATACACAGGGTGGTGCACGAGCATCTAAACGCAACTCTCATCCTGATCGTTCCAACAAGGGCACTGCACGTGTTGTACCCACCCTTGCTGCACACAGCAGATGAACCCTGAGTCAAGTTGCGTTCAGTTCAGAATCTGTCAAGACATCAATATAGATCGCACACACACTTCCATAATCACAGAATTTGGCAGATTGACTCCTGAAGTCATGGAGTTTGGCCATTTAAATTTGCCTCAAAGGTGCATGGCATGCAAACCAAACTCTGGCACATGCTGCTTCTACAAATGGAAGAAGCTTGTCATTTGGTGCAACACGCATATCAGCCCAGTGCAATGCACTGCAGCGGGTGTGGTGAAATATTACCTTAACCTACTAGACTTTGGGCTTGTGCACAGTTCACTAAAGGTACACAGCAGCACTGGTTGCATACACTTCATCACAGCATAATGTGACATGGTAGGAGTTCCCAGTGGTTAACGCCTTCATGAATAGGAACAAAAGAATACACTCACTCATCTCAGTCCCAGGAGCAGGCTAATGCAATCCAAATTTGTATCAAATCACAAATGCATGCTTAAGCATCTTACTTATAATGTGGCCTGCTTGTCCCTGTCACCTCTATCAGCAATGTCCATGATCGGCAAGGCACTGTTGGTACATGGGCCCTTTGTAGCTCATCTACCGACAGTGCTTTTCCTGAACAAGGATGCATAGGTTTTTCTGGATGTGATTGCACAGTCTGACTGTCTGCAATCCTCTGGCTGGAATCCACATCCCCAGAGATTTCCCAGGAGAATGCACATGAAATTTGTGTTCAGCTAGCACTGGTAGTAGGCTCCCAGAGTTTGAATGGTACGTGTGTATGTGATTAGTAGTTAGGGCTACTATCTACCTTCTGGTTTTTGATAAAAACGGACACTATGCACCAGCCAAATGTTAGGATTTGATCTGGAAGGACCTTAGGAGATGACTGGCTATGCGCATCCGTGGAAGCTCTACACCAGCATCTCAAGAAGCTCTGCAAATTTGACAGCTAAATTCTGCCTCTCTATTGACCAGAAGGACCAGTGTCTGGTGCTTATTTCCTCTGATTCATTGGGGGCAACTGGAACCATTCTCCAGGCAGCATTTTTGTAGTTCTTCACCTTGCATGGCTTACCTGCGCTGCTTGAACTCTGCAACCAAGCACTGCATTCTCCTGCCGTCCCAGAATGAATGTCTCATGTGATGAATCTGATGATGTCATCACTCCTTTCCCAGGGATAGCCTCCGCATGTGGCCAGGAAATGGCAGCAGCTCCCTGATCCTGACATGGAGTGGGGTGGATATTTGAGGGAGGACTACTTGGGGAGGCGAACCTCAGGGGCGGGGGGTTTGGAGGACATCATCAGGTGAGACATGGTATCCCCCTTTACATTTTAGGGATATTCCCTCCTTTCCCCATTTCCTGATGGCATACTGCCATGATCCCTTCCACAACTTGCCAAGTCTACTGACAGTACTCGTCAATATCAAATAATAAACAAAATGAACAAAGTGACTGAGACAAGGAAGAGGCAAGGAGCAATGATGATTACTCCCAATGAGAACCAACACCACCAGTCTAGTAGAATACCAGAGAATGAAAAGTATGGAGTTCGTCTTCTTCTTCATCCGGGTGCAGCTTGATGACTCGACGGGAACGGGAGATCCGACTGGATAGATTCTGCTGGAGAAACCCAGCTGTGGTGAGGTCAGATGAAAAGATAGACCGGGAGTATTGTGGCTGGCGGCAGCGCAGAAGACGGAGCAGCATGGCAGAGCAAGAAGGCAGCCTGGTGAGCGACATTCCTAGAGAACCTCCGTGGAGGCTGTGGCAAGGTGAAAGGAAGCAAACTGTGCTTCCTGACAGCCGAGGGAGCTGGGACGCTGACCGAGGACTGAACACCAGCTGGAGGTGCCCCTGCAGGGTTAGAGAGAGCCACGAGAGCGGAGAAGCACCTGATTCGGAGTCAGACAGCGAGAGAGCAAGAAAGCAATCGGTGAGGCCAGGGAAAGGGTTGGGACACCAATGCACTGTTGAGCATGGCATAGGGTGCCCAGGACAGTGGGACTGGGGTCAGGGACCCACAGTATGAACTTGGGGAAGACCAAGTAGGCAAACAAAAGGAGCATTGTGTGCATAAAGAAAGTCCTGGAAGGAGAGTAAACCAGGCAAAGCAAAGTGTGTGAAGTGAATGGCGGTGAATCTGGAAAGGGACCTGGCAGGAGAGTATGCCAGGTGTCTTGTGAGTCTGGGACCTGCACCCAAATTGCATCAAGGAAGTATATGAGAGCACCTAGCAGGAGAGTATACCAGGTATCAGAGAAGCACAAGGAAGATGCATGCCCTTTGGATCGTGGAATTACATTGAATGTGGAAAAGACCTGGGGAAGGAAGTCATTTTCCAGTAAGTGAATTGCGACACCAAGAGGAGGGGGTTAGCCTCTTGGGCTGCAAAGAACTTGGTTATTCTTTTTGAACTTTTGTTTTGGTGGAGAGAAAACCGGGCCATTGAGTCATTCTCTGTAACGGTTGACATTACGCTATTTCAAACCTTTGTTGGATTTATACCTTTTTGTTGAACTCACACTTTTCAAACCGGAGACTTTACCCTTTTCCCCTTAGATTTAGTTAGGTAATATTTTCATAGCAATAATAAATATTCCTGGGCTGTGCCAACCCCAGAACTTTTTTGCTTTACTGATGGATTATTTTTCCCTATACCTCAGTGAGTGGTAACCTTTTTCCACATATAGGGCCTCAGTACGAGTTTGCCGGTCCGGATATAATGGTTCCAGTAAGCTTGACGGTAGCGTTGTACCCGGACCGGCAAACTCCGAGTTGTGCTTGCGGGAGACTTTCATTCCGCCAGGTCTGTCCTGCCAGAATGAAAGGCACCCGCAAGCACAGCATGCCTGTAGCACAGGCACCGTTATGAACAGTGCCGCTGCCACAGGCATCCCCATTCCCAATGCGCCCCATGGGGCTCAAATGGGAATGCGGATCACCCGATTCCAGCATCCGCAAAAGGGCACTTAACGGATCCGGTGGGGCTGTAATACCCCGGTAATTGCCCATTCGCGGGTGCTGGACTTTCTTGCAAGTTTGGACCGGCAAGGCTACCTCCAACCTTGTAATGAGGCCCATAGTATTTTACTCTTTTTATGGGTATCATTTTTAAGACTCTCCATAGTGTCTTTTTTAATGTTATGCTCTTTGACAACTTTTGGTGTATACATTTTTATTGTTGCAGGGTTGCCCTTGGGGCTCCCCTTTTAAATTTCTCTGATTACCTTGTGAAAACTACAGTTCCCAAGGGTAGAAAGCATCTTGGTATCACTTTTATATTTTGTTAGGTGAAACCAGCACACCCCACCTTATGTGGAGTGCTGGGGAGATACAATGTATCCTCTTTCTCCTTTTAACTGTGATATTTCTGTTACAGTGACAAGCTTACCTTTAATAGCTGGAGGCAGGGCAGTGAACCTTTTTACTAATTTGGTGCACCTTTACCGCAGGCTGTTTCCACAAAGGCACTCATGGGGGCTCATTTTACCAAAATTGCCTGGTCTTTTTTTCCCCGCCATTTTAGTATTCCTTGTCCTTTTTTGTTCCTTCGCCTGACCTCCAGGGCGGGAAAATCCTTTGCATCAATTTTATCTTTGGCGGGAGACCTTGGCAAGCCCACCCATGCTCCAGAGTGTCTGTGAAGGCAGGAAGCGAGGGAGGAGTCCAAAACTCTGCAGCCCTTTGTCTTCCAGCCTGACCGCGAGAATCCAGTTCAAACTGGGAGGCTGGCTGTCCCGTCGACCACTGGAACTGAAACCGAAGTGGAAGATGAAGAAGAAATGAAGGTCGTTTCCCGCAACCAGAGAGCCTCTTGTGTAATCGGAGCCTGCTATATCCAATCGACCGGGGATCCCGAAACGGACGACCCTGACCCAGAGCCTGTTGAGATCCACTTGACTCAAAAAGAGGCACATTTTGAGCCCTCCTACATCGTGCTGCGACTTTGCGGGGCTGCAACACCTTGGGATCTCGAGCCATTTTGCGGTGCACAGTCTTCCGAATCTTGCAGAACCTTTGTGGGCATCCTGCTGGACCTCCAGAGATGTGGGTAGAGTTTGAAAAGTCCTCTCATGAGAGTACTGGACCTTACAAACAACGAGAATCTGACCAGCGATATTCTGTCTTCTTCTGGCTCCTGAAAAGGGCACCAAAATCCAGATCCCCCATATAGCCGCGATGAAAGTCTTGCCTGGAGCCTTCCCCGTTGATCCCTGCTGCAGAAGCACTTTCGGTGTCCTGCCTTCAGTCTTCATGATGAATAATTCAGCCATCAAGTTTTTGGCTGTAGATCCTGAAGTCTCCCCCATTGCAATCTCTTCTTCTGTGCTGAGTAAATCAGGCGAAGATCTTCTTGGCTAGAGCCTTCACCGTGATCCCTGCTGCAAAAGTCCTTTCAGTGTCTTGTCTTCTGCCCTCATGATAAATAAGTTTGACGTCTGGGTTTTTTGCTGCAGATCCTAAAGTCTTCTAGCTGGAACTCTTCTTCTGTGCTAAAGTACTCTGTTGGCTGGGGTATTTAATTACCTTAAGCCTGTGTAATTTCTGTAAAGCTTTGCAGCGTTCTTGTAATTGGGAGTCCTCTCAACCAGTGCACCTAGGCCTCTGCTGGAATCCTCCTGGGGTGTCTTCTCTGAAGTCCCTGGACCCTAACTTTGAAGTGAACTACTTACTTGTTGAACAGTCTTCCACAGGAACTCTGACTTTTGCAAGCAACAGAACCCTATCTCACCCTGCCTACAGCTGGCTCCTAGACCATTAGGGTCCTTCTTCTGCCCCTAAGTGAACTCATGCAATAGAATTGGAAAGGACTGGATAAGTAAAGGATTCTGTCTGGAAAAGTATAGCAAGTGTTTAAAAGTACTTACTTGTTAGTTAGTAACTGTAACTCTGAGAGTGAATTGTTACAAAAGTTCTTACCTTGAATGTTTTCTATCACTTGTAAAAGTATATGTAAGATTATTTTACATATCTTGGAAGTGTTCTGCCATTCTGAAAAGTTTATGTAACGTCTTACTTTCCTTAGAAGCTGTTTCGCCATTCTAACAGAGTAGATGTAAGGTTAATTTACTCACCTGTGAATTGGTTGTGCCTCTTTCCCAAAAGTAATGCTCTTGGCTTCACTAACTATTTCTTTCAGAGAATGTGTGTATGTTTCCCAACTGGGTCTTGCTTCCCCTAACTTGCTGTAGAGCCTGTTTAGAATAAGTCTGCCGTAGGTTTTACCTACCTAAAATAACAATTCATGCAGTGTAACATTGAGTTTTGCTTTCCCTGGTCTGTTTTATACACAATGCTAAAACAGTCTTGGGGTTACACTCACCTTAAAGTTGCTAGTAGCCCCTTTACAAAGTATATAGGTTTTACTCACCTAGTATAACTGTGTGTTATCCTGAATGATAGTTATAGGTTTTTACTGTTCCTTGAATGAGTGTTTCACTATTCAGAAAAGTATACTTGCAGGTTAGTTTATTATGTGATTTCTTTGCTAAGCTTCCCTGCATAACTGACAGGATATACTACCTTTGACTTAAAGTAATTGCTGGATTTACTCCCCAAGAATAAGTGTGACCTATACTGAATGTGTATGATAAGGTTTGACTTCCCTAGAATTACTGCTAGGTATTTTGAATAAGGGTTTATGCTTTGGTCTATGTACCTTCAAGCATTGTGGTGTGTTTTTATAATGTATTTATGCCTCTATGGCCAGAACTTAACTCAAGATGTAACTTGGCCTGCTTGTATTATTATAAACCTTTATCTTTTTAATAATACTTCTGGTTGTCAATGTTTCTATTGAATGTTTGGTTTAGTACAGGTTCGATGTACTTTCCTACAGCCCTCTCACCCTTCTAAGATAGGCCTGGCTGCTTTGTCTGTGCTATCATATACTCAGGTGGTACAGTCGTATACTAAGAGTAGAGTCTGTACTGTCTCAGTTTAATGGTTTTACTAAGCACTTAGTTGGACTTCAGAAAAACTGTCTTAACATTAGTTTTAGAATGTTAAGGCTATGAAAGGATCTCTGACACACAACATTTTAGCTTTGGACATCTTGACACTTGACAGAGCCTTTGTTTTTTGGTTGAGGTAGGAAAATACCTAGTAGATTAGGGACAGTGAATCTTTTTCCAACCCCTTTATCATTTAATAAATGTTTATGGCAAACCACATGAGTCCTCTGTGTCCGCATCACATTCCTGGCTTGTCACACATCTGCTAGAGCATTTATTCAATTATACATCAGTGTCGTATTCACCTCACGTGGAGACCGCTGGTGACATGTCCTGCTGCACTTCACCTGAACCGTGACAGAGACCGTTTGAGGTGAAGGATCACCATTGCTGGATCTCCATTGCACAATTGTTGAGCTGCCATATTTTTGCTTGCACGTGTTCAGGGGGCCACTTGGCTACAGCTGGAAACCTAGCGCTGCTCCTCTAGCACGGCGAGTACCCTGCTGCATATCTAGATTCCCAGGCTGTTATACTGTGACCGTCTGCTGCTCCAAGGGCTCCACTGTGCAGGCTCTTCACTGAAGCATTTCCTACCTACTTCTTTTTTTGTGAGGATCTTCTGTTCGGGATCCTGTGACTCACCTGTGAAGGTTGTTTTAATTTGTTCATGGCTAGGGCGCCCCAGCAGAGCGGGCTCATCCACAACCAAACTCTGACCTTCAGTGCTGGTGAAGCCTTCACTCACCCGTGCCCCCTTCCTTCCTGGTGTTTTTGGAGTACAACTGTTGTTCTCGACTGCATCAGGTGAGCGCTTTGATCCCTCTTGGAGTCGTCTCTGGCTCTAGATTGCCTTTCCATGCGCAGTCCCTTTACTTAAAATAGCTTAACATTGACCCATTGTTTCCTTTGGCCTAAAGTCTTTTGCGGTTTAATGGTGTCTCTAAGGCTGTGTGTCTTAAAAAAAAATAATTTTGCACGTTTCTAAACCAGGTGAACCTTTATGGAGACGGCTTTCTGTATTTTTTGTATCATATTCTGAAAAGGTATTTTAAATGCTTAACATATACCTTTAAGTGAATTCCTATGTACACCGTCTTTATTTAAAGAATATATTTATACATATATATTGTGTTGACCCTCCCTTATGAGATAATCAAAAGTATTAATTGTACATTAAACCTGTTCACTTCTTCTGGATGGTTGCTTTGACTGCTCTGGCCAATTTTCTACTGGGGTTGGGTGGGTAGGCAGGGGGCGGAGAGGGTCAGGAACCCAAATGAAAACACTGGATTTGTCAAGTAGAGTGATCTAGATTGGCCCGAGATATACCATGTATTTATTTTATCTCAAGGATTGGCTGGCTCTCTTGTAAATATTCAGCCCTTTTAGAAAAATTGTCAATTGATAGACTATTTTTTATAAATCTGTAAAATTCAAAGAAGGTATTCACTGTAATAACAACGTCAAGCACATATCATTCACCCCACCTCTGAAGAAAATTCTGTGCAAACTGAAAACTTGACTTCATTAGGTGTTTGCAAGATAATTATGTGCATAGCTTGTCCCTCTGCCATACTCGGTTTTCTCCATAGACAGAATCACGCTGCACCTACTAATTGATTATGCATTCTAGAAACATGAGGTGTTTGCACGTCTGTTCCATCATCAGCATCAACTTAAATGGCCCTCCATTATTGATTGTCAAATCATTATATCTGCCTTCAATTTAAACTGAAATGAGCTGTATGCCTTCCGTAGGGAGCAGTAAAAAAAAGGGTCCACCTTTTTATGAAGAAAATAAATGTGCATCTCAATAAAACCTGAACTCATAAAGTTTTGAAAAGCTTTGGTACTAAATCAAATTTAACTCGAAGAATATTGTTCTCACTACAAACTTAGAGACCCAAGAGTCCTAAAACTGGTGTGCGTTTTCCTTCAAAGTGTGTATCATAAAGATTGGGAATGTTTTGGCACAGACCCACACCCACAGAAACAAGAATTGCATCATTCATTCAATTTTATTTTAAAAAAAATACATTACCATTACAAACCGCATAGTATCACTACAACCATCCAAAAGAAGCATTCACATTATTAAATATAATTCTAAAACAAACCAATAAACAGTCTATACACAATAGTTCTTAAAAATAACACAATCGGTAAAACTTTGTATCATAACAATTAATTACATTGTTGATTAAATAACTTACCTACTGCGAGAGCACTAAGCTCCATCCAGGAAATTGGCTAGATTCAAAATTAAGTCACTATTGCTCGCACTTTTATAATAATTAATTGCAGCTCTTACCTACCTACCTAATACCTTCCCTTTTCAAATAGGGTTTTAGACATTTTTCCCGAGATGTTTATAATAGGGACATAGTAATAGAAAGTGTGTGAGAATCTCCCTCTGGGTCACGCAATAAGGACAATTCTCTGACACTGTTATTCCATCATGCAGACACCGTAAACAAAGGCAGCGTATTTAATCAAACCTTTTTAGAAAAATCTGTTTTTTGCAAGCATTTAAAATCACATTAAAATACAGTTTTGCCTCAAAGGAAGTTTTGAAAGACAAGTAGTCATTTGACAGTTTTCCCAGTGACTTTCCTTTTATGAAATCACACCACGCCTATTCAACGTAAGCAAGCTTAATCTTTTCACTTACAGCTGGGGTTAATATACCACAGGTCTCCAAAGCGTATTCTTGTTAGACTATGTATTGTATTGTGTATTGTGTGTATTGGCACTTAAACTATAGTATTATCAATCTCAGTGATACTTGTTGTATCCACTTCAAAGGATGGTAGGGTGCATTCGTCCATGCAGGAATTGCAACCTATGACCTGCAGATTACATTGAACCTACGGCGCTATCCTGCCCATTTTCAATTTTATTACACAGAACAATGAGTGCTCCTTTGCTACCCCAGGCAGAAGGAGCCTTGTAGTTACCATGGCTGCAAGCTGGACCCTTCTCCATTAGTTTGGTCCACTGGCCTCTTCAATGAAAAGTAGATTAATCAGACTCGAAGGCAGCAGGGGAAGTGAGTAATGCATGCTGATAGCATTTGTCCAAGGGAGCAGGACGCACCTTCTAGAGTTCCGCTGGAAGTGTGAGTTGTCACATTTGGAGCAAGATCTGTCCATCATTATTCCTAGGGTAGGGGTTGCAGTTCTAGGGGTTCTATCCCAGCCATGAGATGCCAATGCAAGAAGAAGCACATTGATTTATTTGCTTTACTGATTGTAATTTCAGGCAAACGATAAACATCTAGAATCTTCTGGGCAGGATGAGATCTTTCGGAAGCATCCAAGGAAGACATCAATCCTCTTCATGCCACTCGTGACCACTCTGTTCTACTCCTGCCTATACCACTACAACGAAGGAGAGGTGAGCACTGGTTCTGGGACTGCTCCAACAGATCACTAAAATGGATGGAACAAATGTGCAAACTAGGGGGAGGGGGCAAAAGTGATCCTCACGATGCACCACTTTATAAATAGTGATGAAGGCAGCTATTACAGGATGTTATGTAATAAACCACTGCATGACAAGTGAGAGAGCAGAAAATATCTCATGCTGTGTCTTTTTGCATAATGGGAAAAGGGACTACTTCTGGGAAATCTATCAATGTACTGAGAAGAAGGAAGGGGAGGGCTGCTTCAGGGAACCACTCTGCTCAGACACATGAAGGTGTTGCCCCACTATATTGTGGGGGAGGAAGGACTGGTCCTGGGAATATACCACTTACTATATCCTGTCTTGCCAGCTTGCATCTGTGTGAATGCAACCCAGGGTGTCTGGCTGGTGTATGTAATGATGTGGAATGTTCTAGAGTGTTTGACCCCCATTATTTGACCTGTGTGTTGGTGGGTTAGATCTACCTTCCCCTGGTGTTGAATGCCAGGTATATTAGGGCCACATACCTTCCTCCAGCTGCCTCTCCTACCTACCAACTACGCCTGCGCCTACCAATAAAGATCGATTCCCTGTACAGGTGCCTGCTGGCACCCTTCACTTCCAAACTCAAGAATATTACACTGCTATTTTTAACAAAAAGAAAGGACTGATTTTGGACTATACCACTATACGAAGGGGAAGGAAATGTGTCTTGGACTATACCACTACATGTAGGGGGTGGCACAATCATTATGTCTGCTGCTATATCTCCAAACAAAAAATAAATGAGTAAGTATGCCTCAGAGTAAATGTAAATGAATGAAAAAGTACATGTGAAAAAAATACATTATAATTGTAATCCTAGTTCTCTGTATCCTTAAATGTATAAGCAATAAATATGTCCAACTGTATGCAGCATTTTAGAACACTTTCAAGAGAGACGGAAGTGTTTTTTCCAATATAGACAATTAGGAACACAAATCCTCTCTGGCTGAGTTTGTAAACTTTTTCAAATGCAATTTACTTCCAAAAAGCCTTCAATCTACCTCCCAAAAACACCAAATACCACTTTAAAAAAAAGCATTCCCTTAACTATAACATGAAAAAAAGAAAAACGTCAGGTTCTGGCATCCCATGATGCATCACAGTGGCAATTGACGCTCAGTTCAATTTGACATAGTGGTCAAGGAAGCCTCCATCTTATTTTGGGTTCAGTATTCATTTAATGAAGCTACCCATCATGGAGTTCATGGATTACAGGGAAGTACATTTTCCTTTCCCAACTGTAAGGAAGGCAGGTATTAAAGTAAGACAGACATAAGTGATCACAGTTCAAAGTTGTTTATTAAACTGTAAAAATGGGTGAGATAAACGCCTAATCTAAACCTAAATCCAATATGGGAGCAAGCTACGACCAGCAAATAATAATAATACAGTCCAAGTGGAGTCTAGTCAAATTAAAAGGGCCTATACTAAGGAAAACCTATTGCCAATCCTTACCACTATGCTACAAAAGAGTGTGGGATAATGTTCACAAGAAAGGAAAGAAGTGTTCACAAAATGATATGTCAGGGTGTTCTGGCCGGGTTCTCCCTTCCCCACATTTGTAGCACGAGACAAGGCTGGACTCTTGAGCACAGAACACCCCCGGGCTTCTCTAGCACGAGGTTACAGTTCCTGTTCCAGTATCAGGGCCTTCTGTGCTTAAGTCTCTTATCATGCAAAATCTCTTGCTTCAGACGACCTATGTGGGAAAAAAAAAAATAATTCCCATTATGTTGGGTGAATACGCTTCACCCTAGGATCCCCCTCAGCTGGGCTCCGATCCTGCTCTCACTCATTACCCTCCCTCAATCGGGCTCAGACCAACCAGTCACTGTGGATAGCCCTCAGTCGGTTTCATACTTGTCACAATGCTGTTCATTTAGCTTCATCACAACTTTTCTCTCGACGTCCCTCAGTCGGGTTCACTACCGCCTTTTATTCACAATCTCCTTATTTATAACATTCAAATGTCTCAATGTCTTTTTAAACAATCACCTAGGGTTAGATAGGACCCCCTCATCCGGGTTCAGACCTCCCACAGCACTTGCCGACTTTGAACAAAGAATTCCGAAGGGCGATCATGTCTCGCTGGGTCACTGTTAGCTTATGGCAAGTGCGTGTTTTTTACAAAATCACAGTTCGCACTGCGTTCCCCTTTGCCCGGCATAGACGCCTGTTTCACAGTTCCCTCAGTCAGGTTGACAATTTCACAATCGTCCAAACTTATACACATGTCAGGGACTTTCAAATGTACAAGGGGTTTGTCTCGACCCTCGTATGACCACCTTGGCACCTCACGCCGGCCTTGGCTCTGGCATTTTGGTACATGTAGTTCAATACCGTTTAAGTTCACCACAGTCTCTTCGTTCAGGAGAAGGGTACCAGTGAGAGACCTCTGCACGAACGCCCACGTGGCGCCAGACCACTCTATTTTTGGAACCAAGTTTGTTCACAAAAGACTTCTCTATCGTAATCTTCTTAATGTTGCCACTGCAACCTTGAGCCTAACACAGTCCGGTCTCGTATCAGGTTCTTCCAACTGGCCGGCTGTGCTGAACTCGTTGGTGTTTCTTTTGCAGCTGGAGTCAAGGATGGTTCCACAGTGGCATCCACATCCCCCCGCCCTGGCTATCAGTGCGGGAGGGTTCCATGTACCGCTGACATCCGACACACCATTTGCCAGCTGCGATTCCTGGACTTGTGTTCCCTTTGTCAGAGGCTTTGCGAGTCTGGGTTGAAAAGGACAAAGACATTTCCCTTCAGGTCTCGCTGCCTTTCTCATCAGCTTGTACTGCCGTCCTGGAATAGCTGCTTCCTCGTGCATTCGGCCTTGCTCAGAGTGTGACCTTATGCTCCACCTTTTATCCCTGTGGGGAAGGGAAAGGGCAGTCAGGTGTGTTTAGATGTCGGCAATTGCCTGACTCGGCCTGCCCCTTGTGTTGGGACATGTCAGGTAAATGGCTCTGGTATTAGTCCCTTGTCGCCCATGGTGTGAGAAAGGGTTTGTGTTGGAAAAGTGGGAGGAGTAGAGTTTCTAAATATCATACTGGACAGGATGGGGAAAAGGTGTGATAAGGAAGGGGAACCCGCGTCTCACCCTTCGGTGTCCCACTTCCGTTCCCCGAAGACCCCTTATCCAGGTGATCCCCCTGCACTGGTCCACCCCCAGGAACTGGATCCAGTAGCAATGGCTGTGTCCTGGCCACCTGGATGACAGATCCCTGGGGGACTAGTGAGTGAGACACCTTCAGGTTTCTCACACCCATGACTGAGAATCGCCAGGAGCACCCCAAACGCACGCAGCTTTCCCCAGTTACCATCTCTAAAAAGGAAGGGCACAGGGATGGAAGCTGAACACTGAGTATCCAAAGGATGAAGGAAACTGGTACGTCATACCCACAGCAATTTCTAAAAGGTGTAAGGTTCAAGAACTGCCTTCATATGCATTCTAAATCTATACTTATCTTGCAGACACTGACTCCATCTACAAGTGTTACCTTTTGTGATGATCCTCCAGATGGCGTCACTTCTCCCCAGGGGGGAGAACCTTTCAATGAGGCTCTGGAGGTGCAGCCGCTAACAAATATTCCCCTAGGGAAGGTAACATGTGTTTTCTTCAAACCTAACGTACTGGGCGGGAAAAGGTATTGCTTACCTTATTCCAGAAAGTCGCTCCAGAGTGTTGGCGTGCACATAGCAGTGTCCAGGGCAACTCCCTCTTACCTCAGACTCAAGCCGCTGCTTGTGTGCCTTTAGCGAGTTCTTTAACCGGGTTTACAACGTTGGTTAAGCCTTCTTGCATCTTCCTTCCTAGAGACTAGAAGGTATCCACAGGAACATTGGACTTCTGTTGCTTTGCAGGACCTTTGAGCCTCTCCAAACTGCCTTTTAGCTAGGGTTGCGTTTTGGACTTTAAAGGACTTGCAGTGAATTGAAATTGCCTCTAGAACCTGAAGCTCTACTAGGATAACACTAACCAAGTGTTTCCCTTCCCAAAAATCACTATTCTATATGGGTTTGCTGACTTTCCATTTCGAGTGCATAGTTGTGGAAAGGCCACATTCGGCAAAGTTTTTGCTGAGCCCTCAAGGACACTCCAGAGATCCGATCCAACTCGCCCAGACCCCCTCAGCAGAGTGTGGGACAGCAGGAACCGAAGATGATTGACTGGGTGAATCGCGTCTTTTGTTGGGGCTGCAGAAAAGGCGCCAAAACCCAGAGTAAGCAGAGAAGTTGATGAAAGCCGTGCCAGAGATCCTCCCTGGAGGCTGCTGCTGAGCTATCCCATCCATTGTCCTGCCTTTCGTCATCAGACCAAGGAATCCGAAGGTCGGTCCAGAGCTGTAATATCACAGAACATCCATCACAAATGTTTTCTTCAAACCTAAGGTACTGAGCGGGAAAGGGTATTGCTTACCTTATTCCAGTAAGTCGCTCCAGAGCGTTGGAGTGCACAAAGAGATCTCCAGGGTAACCCCCTCTTACCTCACACTCAAGCCGCTGCTTGTGTCCCTTTGGTGAGTCCTTAACAGGGTCTCCAACATTGATTAAATCTACGTTTATCTTCTTTCTTAGAGACTAGAAAGAATGCACAGGAACGTTTGACTTCTGCTACTTTTCAAGACTTTAAGCCTCTCCAAACTGCCTTTTAGCTAGTATTGCGTTTTGGACTTTAAAAGACTTGCTGCGCAAGGAAACTGCCTCTACAACCTGATCTCTACTAGGATAACACTAACCAACTGTTTTCCTTCCCAAAAATCACTATCTTATGTGTATATGCAGACTAAATACAATTGCTGTATTACTTTGTGGGTGCACGTTCTTACCGAAATAACTGTCAAACTCCTGTAACAATTGTATGCAATCAGCAACTACCAACTAAGAAGTGACCCTTTGAAAGTATTGAAAAGTATACCTATGTGTGTTGGTTTATGGTGCTAATTATATAACAGTAAGATATGTGTAAATAAAATAAATCTATTTTAATATGAATATATATGCAAGTGTTTCTTTGTTCCTTACTGACTGGCTTCATTGTACTTACCTACAGGTCACATCTTCCTTTTTAAAATAAGCATGGCTTCTCTGCCACTCTACCAAGTTCCTGGAGTAGTACCGACTGATACTAAGAGTTGGGGATCTACAAACCACTGGGATAGCTTACTAAAGTCTTGCCTCCAAGTGGGACTTTAGGAAAACTCCCCCAACACTGGTGTTACAGCTGGGGATTACATTGGCTCCTGGTTGTATTGTATTTCAAATAATCCATCCTCAGGGTTACTATACTGTAAAGTACTAAACCATGTTCACTAATGGAAAATTATATGGCAGAAGCTCTTATGTATCTTACTGTTGAAAAACTGAAAGTAATGTGCAAGGATAAATGTCTTAGTACTAAAGGAAAAAAAAAATGTTTATCCAAAGCGTGTTGGATTACCAAACTGCGCAGGGTTGTAACCCCTACTCCCAGAATTAATCTGGATAATAATGATGGTCAAAGTTTAATCCTTAGCCCTCAACTTCCAGAAAGTGAGGCAGTTGATGATATGGACAAAATGTGATTGTTAATTTACCTCCCAATCCACTGACCTCACCCCTTCCTGTATCTAACATTTCAGCTGAGTTGGTTCTGGAGATAGTAAAAATGAAAATACATTTTGAATTCAGCAAGCTGGAGGTTCAGTCTGAGGTGAGGGACAGAGAATTGATGAAGGAACTGCAACTCAGGGAGAAAGTGATGCAGAATGAGCTAGACATGAAAATGTTGTCCCTTGATTCCACTTCTGTTTCAGAATCCTCTTTGCCAGACCACTCCAAGAGCAGGAAGCCTCGTCTCCCCAAAGATTTGGTGAGGTTGTATTATGTAAAAACTGATAATCTTGATTGTTTGAGTACATTTGAATTGTATATGTGAAAGTGGGGTTGTTCCAAGGGTAATCTTTAGGCTCCTCCAGAATGGCTATGATGGAGTTGAATGATGTTGATAGACAAGGTTACTAGTTGTTAAAAATTGCTCTCATAACCAGATTTGGGAAGACCCCTTCCCAATACCTAAAAAGGTTTAGGGACAAGAAGAGAGATGTAACTTGTGGGCCACTTGGATGTGTGAAAGCATGAAGATACCTAGATAGGTCGATTAAGGGCTACAATGTGAGCTTTTATGAAGGGACGAGGTGTCCCTTTATGCTAGAAAGTTTTTGTGATGCATGTTCCTCAGAGCTGAGACACTACCTTGATGACTCTATGGAACCGTACCCCATGAAGCTAGCAGTGACTGCTGGCTTGTGGGTGACAAACGGGGCTACTCGCAAGGATTCTGGGCCTGCTCACAAAATAGAGGATGGGAAGAAGCATATGAAGGATGAGAAGGATCATTCCAGAAATCCCCCACCAAAAGAGGGCCCCAAATATTATTTGAGTAAATATCCCCCTAAAAAAACTTAGATGGCTAGTGAAACCTCTGGGCCCAAACCAAAGGAAGGTTATCAAAACCCCCCATTCCAAAAGACATTTGGGAGATTTGTGGCTTGTGGGTTTGGTGATTATGTGAAAGGAGATCCCAGATGTAAGGGTAAACCTTCAGGGATCCCCTCTGTCAGCTTGGCATTCACACATGTCACAGGTTCCCCCCTTCTCACCTTTCTTTGTTGTTTGTTGGAGTTCTTCGGTGGAGTCTTCTTCCGCACAGTTTGGGTCTTGTATAACCCTGTGCGTAGGTCCTCGGGTTCCAGCGTGCGTTCAGCGTCCCGTCTCCTGGGAGTGTTCAGAGATCCTGGAAACAGCGAAGAGCGCACTCGGAAATGAGTGCACAGAGGTCCGGGATGCAATAGAGGTCAAAAAAAAGGAGGAATGATGGAGGAGGAATTAGGGGAACCAGGAGCCAGAAAACAAAGGATTAGCAAGCGAACTACGGAGCACACGTCTAGCCACGGCAAGCGGTAGCGTTGAGACACGCCGGGCTGTGGGGGCGTGTCTGCTTTATAGAAGGTAGTGCGTTCAGCGCGGAAACTGGTGAACAGCCTTCCGCATTCGACGGCCATGTTGGGAGTACTGTTGAGTGTACGCCCCTATGGGTCAGGGACCAGGAAGTCCAGAAGGGCCGCGTCCGATGGTTCATGACAGCATGCCTCCTCCAAATGCCTGTTCCTCTGGGTTTTCCCGGGTGTATAAGATGGTATCTTTGAAGTAATCTGGGGGCATTTTGGTTTGAGACTGGTTCCCAGGTACGTTCACTGGGTGGGTACACTTTCCACTCAACCAGATATTGTAGCTGACCACGTCTGTACCTGGAGACACATATTCTGGAGACTTCGTATTCTAGCTGGTCATCGACAATCACAGGGGTAGATCTTGGAGCAGACCGGGAGGTCTGGACGTATGGTTTCATTAGAGACATGTGAAACACTGGGTGGATCCTCTTCCAGGAGTGTGGTAGTTTGAGTCGGAAGACAACTGGGTTAATGATTTCCTTTATGGAAAAGGGGCCATAGTACTGAGGAGCCAACTTATTAGGTCGTAAGTGTCGAGGTAGTAGTTTTGAGGATAGCCAGTCCTTATCACCCACTGCATTGGAAGGTCCTGGTCTTCTTTTGGAGTCTGCATAGCGCTTAGTATTAGTTCGGGCCCTTTCAAGGTGTTCTTTGGCTTCCTTGTGTACGTTGATGAGGGCTTCTATCCAGGAGTCGACTGTAGGAACTGGTGTGGGATGTGGGAGAATGGATGGTAGAACCGAAGGGTGGATCCTTGGTTGCAGAAAAAGGGACTGGTTTTGACAGCCGAGTGAATTGAATTGTTGTAGGCGAATTCAGCCACAGGTATTAAGAGCGACCAATCGTCCTGGACCTTGGTGGTGAAACAATGAAGATACTGCTCTGGGGTTTGATTCACACGTTCTGTAGCTCCGTTGGTCTGTGGATGATAACCTGAGGAGAGGACACGTTGGATTCCTAGTATACGGCATAAGTGTTTCCAGAATTGAGATATGTATTGAGGTCCTCTGTCTGATATGATCTTGGGAGGGAGTCCATGAAGTCGGAATATGTGTTCCAGGAAGATTGCAGCAAGTTCTGAGGAAGATGGTAGTTTATACAAGGGTGTAAAATGAGCCATGTGAGTGAATAAATCAATGGTAACCATGATTGTTGTGTATCCCCTGGAAGGTGGCAGTTCCACAATAAAGTCCGTAGCGATGAATTCCCGGGTCTTGTTGGTAGCGTTGGTTGGAGTAGGAGACCCGCCGGCCTCTTGTTATCATGCTTGTTTTGATTGCAGACTACACAGGCTTGGATGTACTGCTGGACGTCGACTCTCATTTTTGGCCACCAAAACTGTCTTTGTATTAAACAGAGAGTGTTGGTAATGCCACGATGTCCTGAATGAAGGGTATCGTGACAGAGGCTTGTTATCCTTTGTCGCAGTCTCTGCGTGGGGATGACCAGGCCATTATCCTTGAACAAATACCCATCTTTTGTTTTAGGATTCCATTGATTTTTCCCAGTAAATTCCTTCCAGATTTCAGAGGACTGAGTTTGAATCCGAATGTCTTCCAGGAGAGTGATTGCTTGGGCTACGAAAATAGTGTGGGGAAATATCTTTGAGAAGGATCGATCGTCAAGAGTTTCGTAGTCGGGACGCCAAGATAAGGCGTCAGCAATTATGTTGTGTGTCCCAGGAACATGATGAATTTGGAACTGGTACTGGGCAAAGAAGAAGGCCCAACGGGCTTGACGACTATTCCTACATTCCACGGATTGTAGAACTTGAAGGTTCTGATGATCCGTACGGACCTGAACTGGATGTTTAGCTCCCAGGAGTAGATGACGCCACTCTGTGAAGGCTTGACGGATGGCTAGCAGTTCCTTTTCCAGAACAGAATAATGGGTCTTGCTAGGAGTTAGGGTTCGCGAGAGATAAGTGATGGGTGTTCTAACTTGTCCTCAAATTTCTGCTTTAGGACTGCTCCGATGGCATAGTTAGAGGCATCCGTCTCCACTAGGAAAGGTCGATCAATGTCAGGTTGAGCCAGGATGGGGATTTGTTTAAACTCCGACTTCAATCGTTGGGATGCCTCGTCTTGGGCTGCTGTCCAGAGGAAAGGGGTATCCTTCTTCAACAATGTAATTATCAGTTGAACTATCTTCGAAAAGGAAGGTATGAATTTCCGGTAGAAGTTGGCAAGCCCCAGGAAGGATTGAATCTGTTTCACAGTATTTGGAACAGGTCAGGATAGTACGGAATTTACTTTTGAGTGGTCCATTCCAATTCCTTCTGGACTAAGGACAAATCGAGATAGTGAACAGTCGAGACATGAAAAAGGCATTTCTCGGGTTTAGCCAGGAGCTTATGTTCACATAGCCGCTGTAAGACTGCCTTAACATGCTCTTCATGCTTAAAATGGTCCTTGGAGTATATCAATATATCGTCCAGGTAAACTATGACGAAGAGGAACAGCATATCGGAGAACACCCGGTCCATAAAAAGTTGGAAGACCGCTGGGGCATTGGTGAGTCCGAAGGGCATAACCAGGTATTCAAAGTGACCAAAGGGTGTTCTAAAGGCTGTTTTCCATTCGTCACCTTCCTTTATACGGAATAGATGGTAGGCACCTCCGAGATCCAATTTTGTGAAGACTACAGCTCCTCTCACCGCTTCCAGGATATCCGAAATTAAGGACAATGGGTAGCGGTCCTTGAGGGTGCATTGATTAAGACCACGAAAATCAAGACAAGGCCTAAGCTCCTTAGTATCTTTCTTGGGAACGAAAAACAACGAAGCTCCCGCCGGGGATTTGGATGGTCGTATGGTGCCATTTTCTAGGTTGGTATCCAAGTATTCTCAGAGGGCCCTTTTCTCTGGTTCTGATAGGATGAACATCCTTCCAAAGGGAATCACTGCTGAGGGTTAAGTATCAATAGCGCAGTCTTCAGGTCTGTGAGGGGGTAGGGCTTGGACTATGGCAGTTGAAAACACATCAGCGTAATCCTGATAGGCCCTGGGGATCTGGATAATATTTGAGACCGTGAATGGGCCTTGCTGGTCTGTCAGTGTACCTTCAGAGGGTCTTGACGAGGAATCCAGGGATAGACAGTGAGACATACAATGTTCGGAGCCAAGAAACAAGGATCCTGCTGCCCAGTTGATGGATGGGTTGTGCTTCTGCAACCAGGGCATACCCAGTACCATTGGATAATGGGCAGATTTTATGATGTCAAATTTGATCACCTCTTGATGATGGTTTATCGAGAGCTGGATCTCTTTGGTCTGAAGAAAGAGGTCTTCCATCGATGGCCTCTACAGGTTGCATGATGTCTCGAGTTTTAAATGGAATGTGGTGGGTAGTGACCCAATCATGGTCTATAAAGATCCCAATAGCTCCACAATCCACTAATGCCAGAATGGGGTAAGTTTATTTCTTGGACGGCGATAGAAAGGCCTGCAAGATCACAAGGTTGTTTTGTCCAGTAGAGTTCAAGGATGGAATAGATGTGTAGCAAACATCTCTCCCCCGAAGCTCCATCTAGGATCAGGAGCTGGCGTTTCCCGAACGCTGTGGAGGGGCCAAAGGAAATCCTCTCATGAGATGTTTATCTGAGGCACAGTACATACACAACCCGGTATGAATCCGCCACAATCTTTCTTGCGGGCATATAGGTCTGCGGAAGGCCCCCAGTTGCATGGGTTTTGGGTCTGTGGTCGGGGCAGGAGTGGGCTCGGTTTGGGAGGAAGTTTCTATTGAGGTCTTTTGGTAAGGCATTTTTGTCTTCTTCTTTTCCGCCCTCCTTTCCTGGATACGAAACTCTATCTGTAAAGAGAGGTCCATGAGAGCCTGGAAGGAACCTGGGCGAGCTATCCTGGCAAGCTCGTCTTTCATCTCTTCATTTAGTCCTCCGAAATAGGGTAAAGCAGGCCTCCGAGGACCAATCTGCTTCTTTCGCCAGTTGCTTAAAGCGTGTTACATAGGTAAGCATATCCTGGGACCCTTGTTGTAAATCCAATAGACGTTCTTGGGCACTGTAAACCTGTTCTGGGCGGTCAAACATGTTTTTTAGAGCCTGTACGAACCCATCATAATCATCCATGAGGGCATCTCCAGAATTAACCAAAGGCGTAGCCCAGGTTAATGCATTCCCGGAAAGATGTGAAATCATAAAGCCCACTTTTGCTCTGGGGGTGGAAAAGTAGTCGGGCTTAAAGGTAAAGTGCACTAAACACGAATCAAGGAAGCCGCGAAGGTTCTTTGATGAGCCATCATATTTATCCACTACTCCGCCCAGCAATACACTTCCTTGGTCGCGGAGTCACGTGACAGGACAAGTTGTTTTAATGCGGCATTCTCAGCTTTGAGATTCTGAACTTCTGTGGTTAACTCTTGCATGCCACGCATGAGATCTTGAACTGCAGCCTCCATGTCCGTATCTGTATCGGTTTGTTGGCGTCTCAATCTGTCACAGGTTTCCCCCCTTCTCACCTGTCTTTGTTGCTTGTTGGAGTTCTTCGGTGGATTCTTCTTCCGCACAGTTCGGGTCTTGTATAACCCTGTGCGTAGGTCCTTGGGTTCCAGCATGTGTTCAGCGTCCCGTCTTCTGGGAGCGTTCAGATATCCTGGAAAAGTCCTGGAAACGGCGAAGAGCGCACTCGGAAACGAGTGCACGGAGGACCGGGATGCAATAGAGGTCAAAAAAGGGGAGGAATGATGGAGGAGGAATTAGGGGAACCAGGAAACAAAGGATTAGCAAGCGAACTACTGAGCACACGTCCAGCCACGGCAAGCGGTAGCGTTGAGACATGCCGGGCCGCGGGGGCGTGTCCGCTTTATAGAACATAGTGCGTACAGCACGGAAACTGGTAAACAGCGTTCCGCATTCGACGGCCATGTTGAGAGTACTGTTGAGTGTAAGCCTCTATGGGTCAGAGACCAGGAAGTCCAGAAGGGGCGCGCCCGATGGTTCATGACACATGATGTGTATAGACGGGGGCTAGCTTTCACCCACAAGCTAAAGAACCCATTGGTGGTCAGGCTAGAGTTTCTTTAGTATCTCTGGGTTGGTGGGAACAACAGAACATTGAGCTCTATAATTCCATTCCTGATGATACTAAAGTGTATTATAAAGACAGTGTACTTGTAAATGGCCAGGGCACCCCTCCATTAGAGACAGTGGGGTCAGTATAACTGTGGTAGATGAAAGTTTCTTTCAACCTGAGGAAGTTGCTAAGTCTCCCAAAAGGCTTACCAAGTTAGCAGGAGGTCCAGTCCAAATGTGTCCCATACTGCCAGGTATCATTAAATGTAATGACATGACTGTTAAGAACACTGTGAGTGTTCAATATGAAGTGCCAGTTATGGTTCTCTTGGGCAATGACTTGAAGGCCCTGGGTGTAGTTTCCAGAACCCCAAATCCCCCTTCTAAGAAGCAAAGCGATCGAACCGGGAAAGAAAGGGAGGCAACCGTAAGGGATCTTCCAACTGAGACCAAGGGGAAACCTAGAGTCTCCGAAGGTAAAAAGGGCCCGAAGCCCAACATTTCCTCAAGGAAAAAGGTTCCCGTAGAAAACATAGAGGTCACGCCTGTGACTACGCCACCAGCTGAGGCTGAGTTGGCGCCAGAAGAATCCCCAGAAGAGCCCTCTTCTGGTGAGTCAGAGGAGGGGATGATTCAACCCTGTCTGGAGGATCTGGATCCAAGAGACCATCCTGAGCTCCAGACTTAGCTTGCAGAAGGTGGACTCTCAAGGAGAGGACCAAGGAGAGTATTCCATTGTACTTTTACTGCCAATGATGGGTGCAGAGATAGAGAAACATTGTAGGAGTTGCCATACTTGCCAGTTATCTGGTAAAAGTGGAGCCAGGAATGTGGCAACTTTGGTGCCTCTCCCAGTTGTGGGAGTTAGTTTTGAGAGGTTGGGGATTGACATTGTTGGTCCCCTTGACCCTGCAACCTCTTCAGGCAACTGATTTATATTGGTTGTGGTGGACCATGCCACTAGGTACCCTAAAGGTATTCCAATGAGAACTGTTACTGCTCAGGCAGTGGCTAAGGCCCTGCTTGCTATTTTTACCAGAGTAGGATTTCTTAAGGAGGTTGTATCTGACAGCGGGTCAAATTTGATGTCCCACTGCATACAAGCCATGTGGAAAACTTGTGGGGCCACCTACAAGTTCTCAGGTGCTCACCACTCTCAAACAAATGGGTTGGTAGAGAGGTTTACTAGAACAATGATGAGCATGATTGGAGCTTTGGAAGAACCACTTAAAAGAAAGTGGGGCCTTCTTCTGCCATGCCATATCTTCTTTTTGCCTATAGAGACGTTCCTCAAAGTATACTGGGATTTAGTCCCTTTGAGTTACTTTATGGTCATCCTGTCAGAGGCCCTTTGGCCCTGATCAAAGAGAGCGCTCCTTCCCTTAGGCCAATAAGGATTATGGACTATGTGCTAGGTCTCAGAGGATGTCACAGATGATGACAGAGGCTTCTGAGAATTTGAAAGCTGGTAAAGCTCTGGTCAAGCATTGGCATGACCAGAAGGCAAACATGGTGGAGTTTACTCCAGGCCAACAATTTCTCCTCATGGTTGCAGTAAGACAGAGGGTCTTCCAGGACAAAAGGTCAGGACCCTTCAATGTTGTGGGAAAACCTGGATAGGTCAACTAGTTGGTAGACTTGGGCTTCCCCAAGGAGGCCCTTAGGGTCTTTCATACATTGGTACGTCTGAAGGCCTATGTTTCTTAGCTTCTGATCAAGAAGAGGAGAGTGAACCTCTCCCGGATATTCTAAGGGGACACCCTTCAGATGGATCAGTAGAAGGGGTAAACCTCTCTACTAATCTGACAATACAGCAACAGCAGGAGTGCAAGGATGTGTTAACTCACTTTGCCCCTGTGTTCTCACTAACACCTGGCTTGACCCTTTGGGGCCAGCATAACATTGACACTGGTGATAGTGTACCTGTTAAAAGCAGGGGCTACAGGATGTCAGATAATGTGAGGAATCACATAAAGGAGGAGGTCAACACAATGCTTAACTTTGGAGTTATTGGACGTTGTACAAGTCCATGGGGTAGCCCAATTGTGTTAGTACGAAAGACAGGACCTAAGGAATATAGATTTTGTGTGGACTATAGGGCATTAAATGCAGTTAAGAAGACTGATGCCCATCCCTTGCCAAGAACAGATGAACTGGTGCATAAGCTGGACTCAGCAAAATTCCTCAGTACTTTTTATCTGACAAGTGGTTATTTGCAGATTGCCATGATTGACCATTCCAAGGAGAAGACAGCATTCCCTACCCCAGAAGGCTTGTACCAGTTCAAGGTCATGCCCTTTGCCTTAAAGAATGCACCTGCCACATTCCAGAGAATGGTTAACCATGTTGTGGATGGGTTAGAGAACGTCTGCTTGGCATACTTGGATGACATTGCAGTGTTCAGCCCTACCTGTGAAGAACATCTTGAACACCTGGGACATGTTGCAGGCCCTTCAACAGGCCAGTCTGACCATCAAAACAAGTAAATGCCAAGGTGGTCAGAGTAGAGTGGCCTACCTTGGTCATGAGGTGGGAGGAAGGGAGATTAAACCCTTACCCAGCAAAGTACAGACTCTACAGTACTGGGCCACTCCAACTACACAAACTCAGGTAAGCGCCTTTTCAGGACTTACTGGTTATTACAGGATTTGAACTGGGAACTATGGGACCATAGCTTCTCCTCTGAATACTGCATCCTCTACTAAGTACCCTAAAAAGGTCAAGTGGAATGAGGACTGTAAAAAAAGCTTCCAGGGGCTGAAAGCTGCCTTCTGTAACGCTGCAGTGCTGAGAGCTCCAGATTATACTTGGACCTCGTTAGTCTAGGCTGATGCTTTCAATACAGGGATAGGAGCATTCTTGAGTTCATTTAATACCAAGGGCAGGGAGCACCCCATCTGCCTTATTAGTAGAAAACTAAAAGAAAGGGAAACAAGTTAGGCCACAATTGAACATTAATGTTTTTCTACTGTGTGGGCCCTGAAGAAATTCAGACCATGCCTCTATGGAACTACTTTCAGGATTCAAACAGAGCACCAACCCTAAAGGTGGCTGATGCAGATGAAAGGAGAAAATCCACAATTGCTCAGGTGGTCGATAAGCCAACAAAGCTTTGACTTCACTATTTAGCACAGCTCAGGCACTCAACATAAGAATGCTGATGATCTCTCCAGAAAGTATGGCCGACTGGACGAAGGGGGCCATCCAGGAGTGGATTAGATCCTACTGTACCTAGTCTTGGGGGACGAGTGTTAGGGAGATGTATCATTTTTATGCTTCACCCCCTGTCCTAGTGAGACCCGCAGCACTTTTTGCTGGACTTCTGGACCTTTTACTGAACTCGAACTACAGTTCTTAAGGATAGAGAGGTACTTAGTATATCTCCTAAAACTTTATAGTCTGAGAGATTGGCACACACCACCTTATGTGGAGTGCCAAAAGGTTACCTAGTATCCCCCTTCTTTCTGGTCCTGTGACTTTTTAGTCTCATGGACAATCTCCTATTTAATGGCTGGTGGCAGTGGACGTGTCCTACCAACTATTATGTGATGTTTGTACCGCATGCTATGTCCATAGTCTCGGTAGTGCACAATAGGGACACCCAAGTACCAACTTTTGAGCATCCCTTCTTTTTTCACCATTACTAGGGGGTTGTTCTTTGTTGGCCCTTCTACCCTTTAATGTAGGGGGAGGCCTGTGTGTGTGTTTTGCCTTTGACAGAGAGTTTCTGGGCAGGCAGGAAGTGAGGGAGGAGTTTTCCACCCCCCTGTCATTTGTCTGCCAGTGTGCCCGAATAGAACCAGCTCCCTCTGGGGGTCTGGCTGTCCTGAATGCACAGCCAAACACCCCTTTCTGTAAATCGCTGAGAGAGATTGCAGAAGAGTTTGTGCTGGAACTGTATTATAGGTGAGGCTCCTGGAGTAAAAAGCAAGTCGACCACTAGATGCTGAACTAACCGAAGAAGACAATGACCAGAGACGCCTGCAGACCCTTTGCAATACCGTGAAGCAGCCACTGCTGTCCTGAACCTGTTTTCTGTGCAATAGAGGAACTCCAAAGAGGACTCCTTCCCTTTGACTGGTGGGAACAACCAGTCCCAAGACAAACTCCTTAAGAGTTAGGGATCTACAAACCACTGGATTAGCTTACTAAAGTCTTACCTACAAGTGGGACTTCAGGAAAACTCCCCTAGGACCAACCGAGCCTCGTCCGTCCTTAACCCAGGGTTGTGGACCATGAGCTCCCCTCAGTACGCTATATACCTTAGACTTTTTGGTGGTACACCCCACACCCTCAGTAGCATGCCTTCCACCCGCTTTATCTCCTGAAGTGTCATAATCTAAAATGAGATTGGACATACCAGCATTAGGGCAAGAGGGCACGCACTCAAGTACCCACATTGAACACTCACATCCCACACACGATGGCCCGCCACAACTGCTACCAATGATTCATTAGGCATACACAGGACTGAGACAGCTACCTGGGGCGAGACATGTTTGGTACCCATACATGTCTATTTTTCCTCTTTTACACCCCTCTAATAGACCCACTTTAGACACCTTCACACCCCCACAATTTGAAAAAAGTCCAATATTGGAACTACTGTAAACACCATTAATCTGCTCTGAATTAGACTTATGCTTGAAATTGTCCACAGCTGGGTCTGTTTTGCAAGACTGCATTCACACGCAGTGTCTTCATGGGAAGCGGATACAGTGACTCCACGTCATCCATCACTAAGGATTCCCCCAGTACATCAGGAATTGTATCTTCCACTAGATTAGGAGCAGAAGTTATGGCTCCGTCTGCACCCGTCACAAACATGTTTGAGCAAGGTCGGGGAAAGGCATGTACAAAGCCAGTCTGCGTTGGGCATTCCTTATCCGATTATGACACTGAACTAGCAAAATAGGGGAGCAAGGTAGCACATTAGGATTATGTGCTGATTGAAAGAACTATTTTCATTTAACATGAATGCCAGAATGGTTGAGTTTTGCTAGAATCGACTCAAGCAAAAGGAACCTTTGATTCCTGTTGAATGCCTTCATAAAGTGCAAGCAGGGCACAGAGGATTTGATTATTCTCTTGAAAAATAGGTTCCCTGTTATCCGATGCGCCCGATCCATGTTCCTCAGCGTAGTTGAAAGTCTCTGTTGTGGTACGGGACCAGGTATAGAGGTATAAGAGGAGTCAAATACTGATTGATTCACGTCAGAAAAAATCAGAGGAGTATTCAAATCAGAGTCAACCAGTACCCCTTCCCCGTCAGAAGGCACCCGGAATAGTATGTAATTCCACGTCTGAACCAATAGGCTGCTGCAAGGAAAAATACGAATGCGAAGGCTGCTGCTCAATTCCCCAACAGATAAGACCAGATGAACCTGGTTGCGGGCCCTTAGAGCCAAGGTCTTTAGGGATCATGTTAAAATAAGAAGTAATGGCCACAGGGTTATTGAACTTACCATTCTGCTGCCCTGCTCTACCAGGGCAGTAAACAACCAGAGCTGCCGTCCCTGACTCAACATCTTCCCTTTCCTGTTCCACTGGAGAAGAGGGAAGAGACATTTTGAGTGCCAAGCGCTGAGATGCCGAGACGTCTAAGTGGCTTTCGTTACTGCTTTTAGCCGTTGTTGAGGCACACCTCAGCTTGTGCGTTTCCTCAGAGAATGCTGTGTCAAGCTCGAAACACTAAGAGCTTACCAACTTCAGCAACGCCGAACAGCAAATTCAGCCGACTTCTCCAACAAAGCTCAAATGTGTGCCCTGATGCACGCAGCCCCACAGCACACCACTGAAACAACGTTGCACCCCTGCTATCACAGCCACTAACAAAGTCACTGGATCCAGAGAAAAGTCCAGCTAAAATGGTAAGTTCTCTTACCTGGGCAATAGTGGGTTGGGTAACCGGCCAGCGTTTCTTCTTCCCCGAAAGTTGTCCTGCACCCCCTGGAAACTGCAGTAGACCGTACTCGTCCCCGGTACTTCGCGCCCAGTAAAGCCTTTAACCACTCCTCCTCCAGTTAAGTTAAAGGGACAGGTCCACCATCTTGGAGACAACCGCACACCGTGCAGTCTGCAGTAGATTGTACTTGTCCCGGTACCTCGCACTGGCACTTAGCACCCAGTAAAGCCTTTAAACACTCCTCCTTCAGTTAAGTTAAAGGCACAGGGACAGGTTCACCATCTCAGAGACAACAGCACACCTAGCAGTCTGCAGTAGACAGTACTTATCCTGGTACACCTTTTATTAATCTTGTTAAGTGCAAGCATCCCATCACCAACATACGTAATGAACAAATGCAGCACCTAGAAATAGAGTTCAGATTGCCATCCTATCTAGCTCTCTCATGGAGAAGTCTGTGCATTGTCTTGAATCTCCATCTGTCCAAACTGTGACATGCCACATGCAGGTGCAGAGATAATTCCCAACTTCTTTGTGGTCAATATCCCTCAAGCATATGAGCCATTTTCCTCGTCCGGTGCATGCAGTTGCTTGTGGAGTTTTAGGTTTCCAGGGGGATGTGTCTTTACATCGATGCATTTGTACATTTTCATTGGTGCATTTACATTGGCTTTGCTAATTTTTCAGAGAGCACAAAACCTGTTCAAAAGGTAATCAGTGTAGAAAAAGTAAAAAGGGAGGTCGGAATAGAGGGCTTGCCCCCACAACCCCCATTGAAAAAGAAACTTTGCAAAAGCACCAGTGTAAATGCATCAAGATGTAAATGCACAGATGTGCAGACATGGAACAGTTTCCAGTACATAAGGTGGTCTCTGTTGCATCCCAGCTAGGTATGTGCTGTATAGTCCACATGCATACATAAATGTACACTGAACTCAGAAGCACTGTGCTTTCCAGTGCAGAAAAGGCCCACGTGCCCACACCTTTGACTGACACCTTTCATTTTTTCTAGGGGACCTTCAGCAGCCCAGCGAACCTGAGGAAAACATTTAAGGTAAGTAGGGGCTCTGATATGTGATTTTGTAGTGGCCATTTATCAAAACTAAGCATGAGATGATCCATTCTGTGGAAAGTCGGGGGTGCACATAGCATGGAATTCCAGTGCAGCCTGTCACTCACCCCTAACTCTTGGATAATGGGAAGAATGAAGATAGCCCCCGTTTTCATGGCATATCGCTATCAGGTAATAATGTCCCCATATGTAATGTCCCCATACATAATCTCGTTGGGAAAGACCTCTGGCAGCATTATATATGGTGACATTATGTATGGGGACGGGTTGCAGGTATGTCCCCTGCTCCCATTTAGAAAAGAAAACAGGGTTGCAGGGGTGTCCCCCGCATGTTAGATATAATAATGTCTCAGCAAAAAAAAGCGACTCTTTTGTCAGGAGACATTTTTGCAGGGACATTATTACATGGAACCGACATATCAGCTTGTTTCAAGAGGGAGGGTATACTTGCGTTCCTTGTCTTGCATGGCTATTTCTCTTGAAAGGTAGTGCTACACGCAAGTGGCCTGAGGGCCATGGCCAAATAGTAATGCGTTGTACTTCTCCACTCATTGTTTTTTTTTTCTAATCTGCACACTGCCTTATTGTCAGCGCCTTTTGTTGTTGGCTCAATTGTGATATTTGCTACTACCATCTTGAAGTAACTATAATGCACTTTGTTGCTGACTGAATGGCTTACTACTGTGCATATGCTTTGCCGGGGCTGAGCTGAAATGTGTATGCTAAGGATTGCAAAGGAATTTGTACAAACATATTTGGGGATGAATTGTGATTTATTAACTAGCCTTCATGGTACATTCTAGGTTCTGGCTAATTCTCAGGCAGTACAGAGATCTAGCAAGGAGGTACCTTCTGACAGTGATTCACCCAGTAGAGGTTGTTTGTTATGGTGGTCCTGATTGCTGCTCTTACGTGGAGCTTGGGTACTTGGTGCACCTTGTTACAGTGTCCTTGATCCACCTTTCCCATATCTCACAGTACCGACGGGCGCAAGGAGGCATCTATCTCCCTAGGAGTGTGGTAAGCATATTGGGCTGCAAGACTAGTGACTGACTGTAGCCCAATCCTGCTGGCATTTCAGAAGCACCAGCCTCTGGGGGTAGAGCGGCCACCGTCTGTGTTGTCCTGTTAACTTCTGCCTTAGATCAGGGAGGCTAGAATCCCCTAAGCACAGGCCATGTTTCCTTAGAGGGAAGTGGAAGATCTGCACAAGTGTTGTTGCTCATAAAGTGGAGCAGGCAAACATGGCATATATGTTGTGGGTGATCTTATCCGACCTTTACATTTCATTATTTAGAGAAACTTACTCTCTCCACTCCCTTTTTTAAGACACTTATTTAATGGTCACTGTTATTTCAGATCCCAGAAAAGCTATACGTTCTCACTGCCCTGGCAGCTAGAGCCAAACTGAAAGACTGGCACGCCATAGATGCCCTGCTCACAACAAAGGTAAGAAGTACTTCTGGAGACCTTTGGGTTGTTTGTTTAACCTCAGATCTGTCAGAGAGTAGGTTATCTTATAATACATAAAGTGCATGTTGTAAACTAATTGTGTGGGAGCAATATAGCACCCTCATATAAGTATAGATAGCACCACAAAGTTTGCAGCTTCTACCAATGTGTGTGATCTTGGTACATATTTGGCAGCCATGGTGCACTCTCGAGCATGTTTGCAAAGCAACAACAATGAACCAGAGGTGGAGCTTAAATATGTTATAATGTATGGGAAGAAATGTGGGGAATATTGCCTCTGTCTCAATGATTGTACTTCAATCTGACTGACTCATGGGCAAACCATAGGTCATCCCAATCACAACAGAGGTCAGAGTTTATCCCTGTGAGTTCTCCAAGTTCCTTGGTGTGTTCATTTAATTATGGAGCAGCTTCTAGTTGGCTACACTTGGTTTGGAAAGCAAAATAACTTCTTTGATGCGGGAGGTGGGCGAGGGGTGCAGGGGGGGATAAAATGGATATAGGAAAATGCATTTGATTTCAATTTGAGTGTGAGTATGGTATGAAATGTTGGTACAATCTGCTGCACTGTTCAGTAGAAAATGCATCTTTTGGAGATCACATACAGTGCACACAACCTTAATTTACTATTTATAAATTTATGTCAACCCAAAATCACTGATGCACAGGAAAGGTCAGTAGGTTTGCACATTCTTAAGAACACATCAACTTTTTAGATCCAACTATTTTCGACAATCACAGGTGAGATTTACCCGGATGGGGCATGTTCTGATTTTGCTAGAATGAAATGTGTGCAAAATAATTACTTGAAGTGGGTGTTGGGCGCATACATTTTAAAGCCCAAAGTGTGACAGCATCGAATGAGGAGTCTTACCGTACGGTGGCATAGTGATTGCTATAGACTTTCATTTTGAAGCATAAACAACCCTATCTATCCCAAACTAGAGGTAGTTTCCCTATCACAAACAAACTAAAACTCAGGTCTGCCAGAAGTCTGTGTAGTGCAAATCAAATGTTCACTGTCCTAGTCTAAACTCCTATTTTATCCCTACCATGTAAACACAAATTCTAATATACGCAAAGAGAGTTATTTCAAAAACCCAGGAGAATGACACCCTTCTCCTGGATATGAGTCTCTCAAGGTGCAACGTTCTGAAGCTCTGGAAATGTTCATAGGTTCACAAAGGAAAAGTTCCCAATTTCAAAAAGAAACAGTTTGCGAATTTCCAGGTTGGGCTAGGAGATTGACTCCCTTCTCCTAGCGTGCTCCCTGGGTCTTGTTAAGCCTCTTCAAAGCTATCTTATTAGTAATTTCTTTAACAACTCTTGTACTTCCCTCAGCTTTCTCTACTTTCTTCCCACTGGGACGATGAAGAGGCTCCCCGAGTCCTCCTTGACTCTCTAGCACCACACCTTTGTAGAAATGGCTGGGGAATTGCCTCACAACGGGCTTCACTACTTTCTCTTCTTTTACTTCCTCTTCTGCTTCTCGACTCAGTTTCAAACTTTTCTGGACCCCTGCCAGACTTGCTCTTATTCCCGTTACCTTCTCTCAGGGAATGCTTCTCCGGTTTCACCAAGGAGCAGCAGGTTTGTTCTTCCGCCTTCTACTTCTGCTTGTCTTCACGTGCCCTCTTGTCTTTGTTGCCAGGTACTGCTGGCAGTCTCGGCGCAAGTTCTGGACCCGACGGTACACCCGTTACAAGTCACACCACCACAGTTTCTCAACTCAGTTTCAAACTTTCCCAGACTCCTCTCAGACCTACTCTTATTCCCGTTAGACTCTCTCAGGAATGCTTCACCAGTTTCACGAGGGGCAGCGGGTTTGTTATTCCGCCTTCTACTTCTGCTTATCTTCGTAGGCCTGCTTGTCTTTACAGCCAGGTACTGCTGACGATCTCGGTGCAGGTTCCAGACCAGAGAGTCCATCCGTTACAGGTCACACCATCACCACAGTTTCTTGTGCTCCCCATACATTTGCCTAAATGGATCCACGGTAGGCCAGAGTAGGCAGCCTTGGTGCAGTTCTCGGACAGCACAGTCCACCCACAACAGGTCACGCCGCCACCTCTGTTTATCTACTTCAAGTGCGCTGGCTTCCATCCGACTCGCAAGACGCAGCCTGGGGGTCCCACTGCTTATCTCTGCTACACTCGAGAGCTGCCTCGCTGCAGTCTCCCGAAGCCCAGTTTCCACCCCGTTGGCTTCTCAACGGTAGCCTTGCTCGCTGGGTTCTCCTTCCGGATTCAGCACAAAGTCCTTCTTTGCTTTTTGGTTTAAATAGCCTGATCCAGTGTAACATCAGTTTGATTTAACATTTGGTGGAGTACTCTTCCTCCTTGATTGTAATATGCTTGGGTTCTTCTTCATCCCTGTATTAATTACAAGTTTTGTCTGACAGTTTACAACAACACATGTTTTCAGACTGTATCCTGGGTAGAAAATGTTTGGGTGTTATTACCCTGTGGGGCCGGAAGTTAAAGGGGATGTGTCCTGGGCTCACATCCTTATCCCCAGGAGGGGAGTTCCTCCCCATGAGGTTCCTCCCGCATATTACCTCCTCTAGGGGAATATTTGTTAGCAGCTGCACCTCCAGAGCTTCATGGAAAGGTTCTCCCCTCTGGGGAGAAGTGACGCCATCTGGAGGATCATCACAAAAGGTAACACTTGTAGATGGAGTCAGTGTCTGCAAGATAGGTATAGATTTAGAATGCATATGAGGGCAGTTCTTGAACCTTAGACCTTTCAGAAATTGCTGTGGTTGCAAGGTAGCAAAGCACCAGCGTCGTTCATCCTTTGGATAGAGTGTTCAGCTGACAGCTTCCATCCCTGTGCCCGTCATTTTTGGAGATGGTAACTGGGGAAAGCTGTGTGTGTTTGGACTGCTTCTGGCGATGATGTATGCTAGGAGATTCTCAGTCATGGGGCAGCGATGTTTGATCTCTTGCTTTGTCCATGCCCACTGAAATTCTGCCCCTAAAAAAAACTTGACACAAGCGTTGACTTAAACTCCATGGAGGCGACATTACCAATTCACAGAGGACTACTGCCACTGTGCCAGTTTTGAATACTTCAGTATCAGTGGTTTGCTTTTCCTACGGGCAGAGATTTCTTGCACCTTAATGACCCTGAAGAATAATATTTGACACTGGGACACTGACACAACAAAAGTAGTCAGTTTTTGGGCCATTGCATTAACAACATGCATAAGAATGTATAGCAAGAACAACACAAGAATGCATAGACATTTGAATGAACACATCAGTAATGTTTATATTTATTTATTTTCTGTCACAAAATTTCAAGTACTGCACATGTTTGTACCACCAGTGTTGATGTTTTTTGATGATTTTGAAGGTTCTAAACATAATTATTTGTGTTATTTAGCACTACATTTGTTGTTTGGTCAAATTTGTATTACGTTTATTAGTGAGTTGTCCATACTTTAAGCATTAAAAGCATTTTCTTTTTGTAACATTAAGAAGTGGGTGTCCTGCATCAGGCCCATGCACTATAGACTCTTTTAAATCATGGAGCTATAGCGGTAAATTGTTTCTTACACACTTTAATTGAATTTGCAACAGGGATACACTCTTTTTGTTTAATAAAATTGCTTTTCCTACTGAACCATGTGTGTGTGTGTGTAAGGTGAAGGTTGGGTTATGCTACTCATGCATTGATATTGAGCAAGGTCTATTTTTCTTTGCTATGCATCCATCTATGTGGCAATTTCTTTATAAGTGGGCATCTTGGTGGATAGCTCCTTCTGCACATTTGCTCAAGCCACCTGTCAAGTTTTGATTTTGCTATTTTTTTTTTAGATTTTGCAAATATCAAACAATGATACTTGTGCGCACACTAATATTTCATGCAGTAACATTATCCAACAGGAGTGCTTTTGATCTGTATGGGATGATAATCCCTTGTACAAATGTTTACTTTATCTGAACATTTTACACCTAAAACAGCCAGAATAAGCAATCATTTTACTTTTTACATGAAAAATTAAAGAGTTATGAAGCAAAGGGAAAACACAAAGGGATCAGGCAGTATAGGGGAGGAGTGCAGTGGTGTGAAATTAAAGCTCAACCTGTCACCTTTACATTAGTTAAGTACATATCAGCATTGGCCAGTCCAAGACAGAAACGTCTTCACAGATTTATAGATCTGAAACTTGCCTTTTGCGATAGGGTCAGAGTCTTGACTCTGGCTGTGGCGAGAAAGGATCTCTCTCAATCTGGGCCAAGGGCCCTACCAGGGTTTTCGCCAGAACCAGTCCTGCTCCAGTGGCTGGTTAAGGAGGTTCAGAGGGTCCCAGCCTCTGCCCACAGCCCCTCCTTTGATGTACCGTTTTAGAAGTGGAAGGTACCACTACCAATGCACCCAATGCCTGAATTACCTTGTTCTGGCAAGAGTTCTGTTGCTTTCTTTTCAGAACTGCATGTATCGGGGAGCAGTGTGGCAGATGGAAGAGAGAGACTCTGGGAGAAAGACTTTCCGACTCAACAAATGACAAGGAAACATCAGCAAGACTGATTGTGAAAACTAACTCGCTGCATCTCTACAACAGCAACACAGTCAACAAAACCCACGGGCGAGAGACTAATGCAAACGCTACAGAATAAACTGTGGCTAGCTAATTAGGGATTTTTAAGCTTTCTGCCACTAACACACTACCCAGAGAGGAAAAGCACTATCGGATTGGCCCCAAGGAACAGGTGAAAAAACAAGCTAACTGGAAGGGGAGGGATCAACCACCACAGGAAGTCGGAGGCATTAAAATCCAGCAGATGACAGCAGTAGTGTGGGTTGTTCTGTTGAGATGAGGTGGAGTGGAGGTGTACCAAGAGACCAGGTGGAGGAAGGGACAGTGCAGCAGAGGGATCTATGTGATCACTCCGACCCCCAGAATTCCAGCGGCCGAAGCCCCCTTTACACCACATACATATGCAGGGGGATACCCCCCGAATCCCTGATCTACTATTATATCCTATACCCCCCACATATATATGTGGTGTAAGGGGGGGTAAAAAAATAAGCAAAAGTAGGAATTTCGAGAGTCGGAATTCTGAGGGCGACATTTGGGCCATTACCCGGCAGAGCTCTTAGAATACTGTGGTGGAGATTGTTGCAGTTGAGGTGTTGGTTGCGAGAGATGTGGTATCCGAGTATAAGAGTGTGTGAATGGTTGTTGGAAGGTATGGGTGGGGGTGGGAGAGAGAATATGAGGATACATGAGAGAGTAATAAGGATGCACCTTGAAACACGTGTATAGGTGAGTTATAAATGCCATATCATATCAGGTATGCAGAATAACGGAGTGTAAGATGTGAATGTAATTGGGAAGAGAGTAGAGGCTTAGAGGGGGAGGAGAGTTGAGAGGGGAGAGGTTAGTAGAAGGGGAAGAGTACTTACAAGTGTGTGTGACCATCTGAGGTACATAAGGAGTGAGTAAAGGAGAGAAAAAGGAGGGAGGAGAGAGCAGAGTAGGCAAAAGTGGGAAAAAGTGACAAAGGGAACATCGGGGACACGATCGGTAGGGTGTAGAAGTGTCTAGTGAGAGGAATCTGAAAAGTCACCAGGTGTTGTTGAACACCAGATCCTGGGGAATTGTTCAAATAGGTTACCCCTAAGAAAATCCCAGAGGAAGTAAAATCGAAAAGGCTGAAACCTTTAGGCCTTTATTCCTTCATTAATAGATGGTAGATGATACTGATCTCTAGTTGCCAACATGGGAACTAGGAAAACCTGGGCTAGGGAGATGGGAAGCCCATGGGAGACAAGAGAGGGACAGCCCTTAATGTTCCATATTTCCTTCACATCCCATCAAGTTTCTGAATCATTAGAATTTGACAAAATAAAATCCCTTGAGCCATCCTTTGGGATCTGGATATTTTAAGGTTCGCCTGTGAAACTTTATTTCTGATGCTTTTGGATCTGCTTAGAATCGCCTACTGTGCATATAGTCCAACCATCTAGTGGAAATTGCAGAGAATTGCATATCGCTTAAGATCAGTGGGTGCTAAAGACCGTTGCCCACGGTTACTATATTGTGTTTCTCCGACCACCTCAATACCAAACTACCGAGAAGCAGACGCCTGCTGCCAGAACACCTGTGTATCCTGCTGGAAGAAGTTCAGGTCCTGCTGGAAAATAGCTTCATAGAAGTCGTCCCCCTTCTCCAGGTAAACAAGGGGATTTATTCAGTGTACTTCATTGTACCCAAAAAGGAGCTCACCATGCACCCTATTCTAGACCTGTGCCCGGCAAACAAGTATGTCAAACCTCTAAAGTTCAGGATGACAACACTGCAGGAGGTAATCCCCCTGCTGCAGCAGGAGGATTACATGGCTGCATTGGACATGAAAGATGCATACTTTCATATTTCAATGTTGCCAGCGCACAGAAAGTACCTCAGGTTCATGATGGAGGACACCCACTGTCAGTTCAAGGTTCTCCCCTTCGTCATTGCCTCAGCCCCAAGGGTGTTGACAAAGGTACTGACGGTAGTAGTGGCTTACCTGTGCAGGCAGTCCATTCCAGTCTATCCTTACCTCGATGACTGGCTCATAACAGGGGATGTGTACGGAACATGCCAGACAAATACCCAGAGGACAGTAGATCTCCTCTTCAGCCTAGGATTCTCCATCAACGAGAAACAAATCCAGTCTTACCCCCAGCCAAGTTGAACAATTTCTGGAGGCTCTAATTTGGACAGAAGACAGCCTCGCCTTTCCCTCCAATGAGAGGGTCCAGAACGTGCTGTTCTAGATCCCTTACTATGTAGCCAGCCATCAGGTGACCATACTCAAAGCCATGCTACTGATTGGGATAATGGCTTCCTGCGTCTGCCTAGTTCTTCACGCTTGTCTGCGCATGTGCCCCATGCAAGAGTGGCTCTCGAGCCAATGGTGTCAGACCAGCGGTCAGTGGGACGATCTAGTGGTCGTCTCTGCAGCTCTCTGTTCATTCTCTGCAGTGGTGGTCAAGAGAAAACCTTCTGCAGGGGAAAACCTTCACCACGCTCGCAGTAGAAGCCACTCTCACCACAGACTCATCTCTGACAGAGTGGGAGGCTCACCTCCTTTAACAGTCGGTGCATGGCTTGGGTCTCAAACAGTAGCTTCCAAACACATCAACCGGTTGGAACTGCTAGGAGTGTTCAAGGCCCTGAAGGCCTTCCAGACTCGCCTGCAAGGGAAAATCATTCTAGTCCTCACAGACAGTACTACGGCCATGTACTAAGGGGGCACTCACTCTCTAGGGTTGTCCAAACTCTCCCAAAACATCTGGAAGTGGGCACTCAAATGCAACATGTTCCTCCTTTCACAACATGTTCCAGGGGAACTCAATCTTCTAGCAGACGTACTCAGCAGAGATTTCCCCCTTCCCATCTCGCATGAGTGGCAGCTAAAGGAGGACATTGTACTCAACGTCTTCGGAGGATGGGCTTCCCAGAGATCGACTTAATTGCCACTCTGGAGAAATGTCCAATGTCTAGATTTACACCTCCATGTACCCTCAGAACCGCTGCAAGGGGAACGGTCTTTGGATCACATGGTCTGGGAAATTTGTCTACACTCCCGCCCTCCCCACCACCCCCCCTCCCGATTCCCCTGCTCAACAGAATATTGCACAAGATGCACCAAGAACCAGTCACAATGATCCTGGTGGCCCATATGGGCCTGCCAAACCTGGTTCTCCCATCTCATGGCAATGTTAGTCTCCTCCCCCCCCCCACCCCTGCAGGAAGCTGCCATGCCCGTACAACATGCTGTCTTAACTCTGGGGGGAAACACTACATCCATGTCCTCAAACTTTTAACTTAACAGCCTGGCTCCTGAGATCATAGAGTTCAGGCCCCTCCAGCTCCCTCAAAGATGCATGGACATACTCGGAGAGGCACGGAAACCTACCACCAGGCATTGCTACTCGAGTAAATGGAAGCACTTTGACATCTAGTGTAATGGCAAGGGCATCAATTCTATTGAATGCTCACCTAAAGATATCGTCCTTTACCTAACTCACCTTTTAGATTCAGGACTGGTTTTTAATTCTCTTAAAGTCCACTTAGGCACGATTTCGGCGTACACCACGTCCCAGAGCAAGGTTTCATGGTGGAAAATTCCTGTAATTAAAGCTTTTATCTCCAACCCAGCTCCCGAATGGGAACTGAATAATGTTCTTACCAGACTGATGGGTCCTCCTTTTGAACCAATGCACAAAGCTAGCCTTAAAGCACTCACTGACAAGACTACCTTCCTAGTGGCGATCACCTTGATACGGCAAGTTCCTCAACTGCAGGCCCTTTCAGTTCAGGACCCATTTGTCTTGATTCAGAAAGACAAGGTGGTTTTGTGCACACACCCTCGCTTTGGCCTAAATTTATCTCAAAGTTCCATCTAAACCAATCCATAGAACTACCCACCTTTTTCCAAAACCCCACTTTGTGACGGAAATAAGCCTCCAGACACTAGATACAGGGAGAGCAGTAATTCACCATCTCGAAAAGACAAAGCCACTAAGGAAAACAAACTGGTTCTTCATATCAGTGGCAGCCGGTAGAGAAGGGGACCCTGTCTCTAAATCAGCAATTTCGAAGGGATTGGGCCTCATTACGACCCTGGCGCTAATGGGTTAACGGCGCCGTAAAAGGCTGCAGCGCCGTTAACCCATTAGCGCCTGATTACGAGGTCCCTTTGCGGGACCCGACCTTAACGGCTGGTCTACACCAGCCATTAAAGTAGGGACCCGCAAAGGGACCTTGGTGCTAAGTACGGTACCGCAATTTGCGGTACCGTACTTAGCGCCTTCCCCATTCCCATTGAGCCCTATGGGGCAAAAATGGGAATGGGGAAGGGCCATGGAGGAAGGGGGAATTACCGCCCGCCAACCTTGTAATGGGGTGCTAATTCCCCCTTTCTCCATGGCGGAGTTGGTAAATTATTGGCATGGACCATTGTGCTATTAGCACCATGATTTTCCGCCTGGGTCGTAATGAGGCCCATTGTGTCCTCCGACGTATTCCACATCTTTGACAGTAATGACCACAGCTGTGCTGCTTCAGAAAACCTTTTCGGCGTAGGCATCCTGCGTCGATGATGTCGATACGCTGTCCCTCGAGGGCCTCTGTCGATGGTCGACGTAACCGGATGTTATATCTATGATGCACGACGCCCGTAGCCTCAGTTCCATTTTTTCCGCAAACGTGTTCGCTTCGGAATCTCAGAGCGCCTCGGTTCTTCTACTTGTTTCATGATGTCTGTCTTCTTCTACCCCGAAGTCGGGTTTCAAAAAGTGTCGGGACTGCGGTTCTAAAATGTCCATCACGAACCCGCACGACATCTGCCTCTGGTGCCTCGGTGAGAGCCACGTCACCGACGATTGCGATGGATGACTGCCAGTCCCTGACATCGAAGGCCTTGCGGGATCGGAAGAAGTTGTTGTCGGTAGGTAGGGTTTCTAAAACCTGTAAGTCAAAATATGCTGGTGAATCGACCGACAATTCGAGGGGCGACTCTCCACGTCGGCGTATGTCCAGGGGGGGTCTCGGTCTCGGAGTGGGTCCCGCCATTCCTCTGCCTCTTCTAGGCATTCACGGAAGCGCCATCACTGGTCGCCTTCCCCATCCTCGTCGTGGGGATTCTGCCAATCGGCGCGTAACTTGTCCCACTAAACATTTGTCGCCGGCCGAATGGGATGCATTCCGCCAGCAGATGATGGCGATTTTTGAAACGCAAGGCACCGTTCCATTCGTGCCTTCGAGAGAAGCCGGCAAGGAGGGAGCTAGAGCCACCACTCGGATGTCTTCGGGCTCGGGCGGTCGGCGCGATCATCAGGAGCCGTCGAGCTCCTGATCGGACAAGGTTGATCGCCATAGCCTTGCCAGGTCCAGGTCGTCGATGCCGTTGAGACCGTCAGAGCCTGTGAGGCCTTCTAAGAAGAAATCAACGCCTTCAGCGCCATGTCCATCGAGGGACTCTCTCGAGGCTCCGGCTTCGAAGAAGTCGTCGACGCCATTGCCGCCGCGGCCGTCGAAGGACACGCTCGGGCTCTGGCCTTGAAGCCGCTGTCGCACCCCGGAAGTGCACTGGAAGTGCTGTTTTGCTGGGAGTCCTGTTGGCGTGTATCCTGCGTGTATCCTGCTGCCGTTTCCACTTCTGGATGTGTGAAGGCTCTTATGCCCAAGAGGAAGCCCAACATCCTCTGTGCGGCGAAACGGACGTCAAGGACTGCATTAACCAGAGTAAATATTCATGTTTGCTGATATGACTCTCTTTCTTTGTGGACTGATTGCTCTGGACTTTCTTCTAAGCCTTAAGGTCTTAAGGACTCAATGTCATTATTTGTTCATGAACCCGTAAGTGCTTATTAGTAGGTTTACTTATGTGTATCATCTCTTTTTTCACGCAGATCCGCTGCGAGCCTTATACGCCCCCTCCCTCCCGCTCGCCGTAGACGTTCCTTGCAGTGCTTATAACACGGTGCACGCGCACCCGCGCGCGCACCCGGGAAGTGCACTGCAAGTGCTGTTTTGCTGTGCGGCGAGGGCAAGGGGCTGTAATTTTGGACTATTTTTGTGAGTAATACTGTGTTCTAGTGTTAACCTAATGCGCACATCAATTGAGTATACTTGAATATCGATTTGTGTAGTTGTTGATTGTGCCTCTGCAAGGTGTTCCTTAGCCAAATAAGTGTGTGCACCCACGGTCTAACCCCTCTGTTACCTCTTCTGCTATGTCAATTTCAGTATGGTAAATGGTTTGCGTAGTGGACGGAAACTAGTAGAGCCGCAACCTAAAATACCTTCCCTTCCTGTGTGTCAGGACATTTCTGTAGATATTGCGGCTCTACCTGTCATTCCAGTTACCATGCCAACTAAAGAAGTGGGGGCTAGTGACAGCACTCCATTAGATCAGAAAACTATAGTACTAAAGGAAATGGGCATTGTTCCCAAATATGATGTTTCTGCCATGATTCACTGTGCTGAGAATGTGGCTGATATTTCAGCAAGGAACACTAAATCTAAGCTAAATGATTTGAACAATAGTGTTCCAATTGATATCCCTACAACTGACTCAACTCAGGGGAATGATATTGGATTATACAGCATTTCTAATATTTCTTATAAAGAGGAAACTGTTGACTGTTCAATGATGGGCCCCACAATCGAAGCCGAGTTAAGTAAGCGTATTCATCTCTCCCTCGGACCCTCTACTCCAGTTAATCAGAAATTGGTTGGGAGAGAAGATGTCTTTATGTTGAGTACTAAAGGCAAGATTGCTTCTAAAAGTAATCTTGAACCTTCAAGTGGTGAAACGGTTAAATTGACTTGGGAAATGGATTTTGAGTCCAATGATTCCCTCAACAAACCCATGGTGAGTTCTCCAAAAGCCATAAGTGCACAAACAGCACTTAATGATAGAATGAACCTGGACATTCAAGAATGTCAGTCTAGTTTGAATGGAAAAGACAAAGATGCTTCCAACAATGACGCACGATCTGAGAGCATTGCTCTCGATGTACCATCACTAAGCCCTGATTTTCCAGTTCTTGCGAGAATCCTCAACTTACTGGATAAGGGTCATGAGCGTTCCCATTATGAAATAGGAATTATGAGGGAAGCAATCACCGAACTATCTAACAAAACCAATAGAATAGAAGGCCTTTTGTTCACATGTGATGCTGTGACTGCTCTCTCTGATAGACAAATTAAGAAAAAGGATATAGTGGACAGTGCCATTTAATTTGATGGCATTTTCAACATACCTATGCAGAAAAAGCGCTCCTTTGCAGGAGTTTTAAACCCCAGATCATATAACTCGATATGCACACAGACTGATGTTATTTTGGACGACATGTGCAAAGTTTTGTCCTCTGTCCAAAAAATCGAGCTTCTCCTGGATAAAATAAATAAAGATGCATCACTACCTCAACCATTGATGACTCCCTCTGCTAACTTGGTTGTAGCTACAAAGCAGTCTCATAGTCCAGATAGTCCCTCCCAACTGACGGATTTGATTGATCTCGCGGGTGAATGTTCTCTGCTGGGAGAATCAAAATTGTCTGATTCATTAGATTGCGATATTGTATCTAAACCCATAATAGTCCTGACCCAGAGAGAAAAAAGACTTGCGGGAAGGGCCCAAAAAAGGAAAGCCAAAGCATCAGCCTTAGCAAAGAAACAGGTGAAGGCAGCGCAAACTGCGCAATCAAAAGCGATGCCTGCCATATTCGAGAATGAGGTGGTGATTGATCCATCACAACTGGATGATGAATCTAGGGTATTACTAGATATCAATCCCCCCTGGTAGAAACAAAGAGAAAACTAATGGAGGGAAAAATAAGAGTAAGAATGTAAATGCCAATGTAAAATGGAATGGGGGGAGGATTGATTGCCAACCCAATCTGCCACCAAGCCTCGACCCCTCAGGCATTACGATGGGGGGAACTCAAATGTCTCTTTCTCAGTTCTACCCCATGAGTCATAAACAAACTTCGTCTAGTAAAGTGAAAAGAAAAGTTACTGAACTAATGGCCAACAACTTTCAGCCTGTTGACATCGATGGCTCACACAATGTAACCCCTACTGAGCCATGGATGTTTGGAGTTTTGGCTAGGGACCCGTTACGATCTCAGGAATTTGTTAAGGACCTTAATTCCGATTCCGGGTCCAAGATATCTCCGCCAAATGGTAGATACCCAAAGGAAATGCTAACATGATATCTACAGAATTGGCTGCTTCTAGTGTGGCTGGCAGTTCTACTATTAGCCAAAAAGTGGTCCACAACGAGTTTGATTCTATCCTTGATCCACCCTACATCCTTGGATGGGAAAGTGATCCAAGTATCAATATAAAACTCAACCTGAATCGCTCCTCCCTGTTAAAAGCTTTTCACACAATACCCTGCTTAAGAACTATATGTTCAGATGATATTGATTGGGTAAGATTAGCAAACAGATACAATAACAGGATGACATGTGGTTTCTACTCTAGATTAATTATGAAACTTGTGTGGGAACAAAAAGAGAATTTTGTGTTTATTGGATTGACCCCTTTCTTGGTTCATTCTGAATCTGAGGCTAGAATCTTCTTGGATAAGCTCATTGCACCCATAGTCACGAATGACCATAACATGATGAAAACTCAGCCCCTTCAAATCAGTGGTGATCTGGTCAAGCAGATAATAGCAATGGCTGCTGCACTATCTGGTTTAAACAGCCTCCCGCAATCAATGCCTGCGACTTCATTGTCTGTGCCATTCTAGCCCTGATAACCACAAACAATTAATCGAATGTGCTGTCATGGAATAGCTGTGGGCTTGCTAACTTTAATAGATGGTGGGGTTCCATTGATGAACGTGAAGTTCCTGCTATAATCCTACTTCAGGAAACAATGCATGTATATCTCTTACCAAAACTCGTTTATAAGGATGCTAACGTAATAGCCATAGAATTATCCCCTGTATCATCACAGGACAAATAGCTAATCTTTATGTGTATTTATTGGAATTGATCTACAATAATGTTTAATAATATTATTGACATCTTGGATTCTATTCTAGAAGATGTTTATACACGGCATGATGAGGTTGGTGTGGTGCTAGGGGGTTTTAACTCCTCTTGTTTAATGCACAATCATGGCCCGGGACAACAATTCCATATCGCCTCCAGCTCGGCTAAGAATGGGAAAAAATGGGTGGAGTTTTTCCTTAATTGGGATATCCAGGTAATTCCCACTGGAACGGTGGATGTCTCTCATACATGGTCAAGGGGAGGTTTGTATTCACATTTTGACCACTTCTTAAAATCCTCTAATCTCTGCCTTTTATCTGACTCTGTGAACATCAAGAACTTGGGATTTGGTGATCATAATGCTATCTCTATCATTTTACAGTTAGAGGGTTGGGGATTTACTCCTAATTCGTCTCTAAAATTGGTTGAGAATGATTGATTGGGCCTATCTGTTAGATGGATATTTCACAAAAGGTAACAGGCGCTCCTCTCCAGAGAGAACATGGCATGATAACCTGTTCTGAGGTGAGAGTTTGCAGCACACGCTTTTTGCTCACTGTACCTTTCACAGTTGGGAAATATCAATTTGCATATCAGTCTTTGTCCCGCCCACATGGGCAGTCCAGCACCGAAATGTTATGGCAATTCCTCTCTGAAAAAGAGTACCGACAGCAACCCCATACACTCTGTGAACATCAAGAACTTGGGATTTGGTGATCATAATGCTATCTCTATCATTTTACAGTTAGAGGGTTGTGGATTTACTCCTAATTCGTCTCTAAAATTGGTTGAGAATGATCGATTGGGCCTATCTGTTAGATGGAACCCATCCATATGTCACCAGCTAACTCATCGTCTTAAGAGTCGATTCTGGTTTAAATCTATTATTGTCTGATTCCCTTCTTGATCCTGTATGTGTAGATCAAATTATCTCTTAAGAGGATTGAATACCATCTGTTAGAGATGTCTAATCATAGAAAACCTGCACTGGACATAAAACACCATTTACATACATTCAATATTGAAATCTTCAAATTAAAGACAAGCAGGAACTATAAGTTATGACGACTTTCTAGGTTGTCTTTTGATCCATTACAATATTATTCCCTAAAAAAGACCATTCTAGCGAAACATAAATCAGCTGTTAACAATCTAAAATCACAACTATACTTGAAAGATAACCAGAATATGATGTACCACATTTTGAAAAGTGACACACAGAAAATATGGTCCATATTAAGATTGATTAATGGCACCAATGAAGGGTTGAAAGAAAATGGTATCTCAGCTGATCAGTGGGCCACCTACTTCGTGTCGAAATACGAGTTACCCGTTCATTTCCAAATCAATCCTCAAATTGTGTTTCATAATATCATACCAATGCGCTCCCCTTGAAGCTCAGAATATATCTCACAGGCAATTATGAAATCTAATCCTTCTAGGGCTATGGGACCCGATGGTATTCCAGCTTGTCTCAATAGATCAGATATTCAATTGTGGGCAGTGATCTTGAAAAACAAATTTGACGCAGTATTTTACTCCCAAGCAATTCCGAGTTCATGGTGCTCTGCAAATGTAATCCCTATATATAAAAAAAGGTCCCATTGACGACCCTGGTAATTTTAGACCTATTGCGTTAACTGATGCATCCTCTAAGGTATTCTGTCAACTAATTCTTGAAGAACTTCAAGTCTTTATGAAAAAAAATGCCATTCTTTCAAAATTCCACACAGGATTTCGTAGGCAAATGGGATGCTCTCTCAATGCTACACTGATTGCACATATTCAGTGGAATTCCAAACATAATCATACGGGTGCAGTCTATATGGCAGCTCTTGATTTGAGCTCAGCTTTTTATACTGTGCTAAGGGATCACTTGTGGTTGAAGATGATGGTGATGGGCTTCCCGGCATATCTGATAGCACTAATAAGCCTACTTCATAATGACACTACTTACAGAGTGCGCCTTAACAAGGAAGGTATGTTAACTGATAAAATTCCATCAAAGTTGGGTTGAAACAAGGCTGTACACTGGCAGCAGTGTTGTTCAATTTGTATACATGTGATATAGAGGATTGCTGGGTGAATGAAATTATCTATCCCATTCTAATTGGTCAAACTAGATTGAACTACATTGGATTCGCTGACGACATCCTTATTTTTGACAAAACTCTGTTTGGCTTACAGCATAAACTAAATGCTTTCATCTGTTATGCTAAACCACATAATTTGAGAATCAATCATTCCAAATCATGTATTCTGATATTGAAGGATGGCCATAAAATGAGTTGCTCATTCACATGTACTATGGAAGGCACACGGGCCGCCATTACCCAAGAAGTCAAATATTTGGCGTATCCTCTATCGGACTCTTTCTCAAAGATCTGGTGGAAAGATAAAATGGGTGAGAAAATCAAACCCCTAGTCTCTCAAATGAGAATAATCATGGCTAAATACTCTGGATTCTCTGTTTTGCCCGTCCTTCAATTTTACCTCCTTAAGGTTGAACCATGTATATATGAAATAGATGATATCCTAGACACACTTCAGGGAGGAATTTGGAAAAGCGTTTTAGGGCTGCCTGCATCCGTTCCTAATGACATAGTTCGTCATGAACTAGGTATTCTCCCCTTATCTGCTAAACGGAATTGGAGGCTTTTGAACAATTATGCAAACATTTTGGATCCCCCTGGTAACTCTCTTTACGAAGATCTGAACGAACATCTTAGGATGGGTTGTATGAGATCTTTAACTTAATATGCTCAAAAAATGAATTATTTAATGGCTCTATTAGGTATCTTGAGGGATGATCTAATATTATGTCTACCTAGCTGTAAACAAAAACTGTACTTATATTATTGGAGCTGCCAGGCAGATAGAATTGGGTCCTATCGATCCTACTATGAGTTTGCCCAGTTTAGAAGAAAATGGGGTGATAGATCAGGGTATATCATGCAGTTTCCTTCTGCATCTGGTCGTAATACATACTTACGATATAAACTGTCATGATCTCTGCTTCCAAAAGGTCAGGGTTTTCCCAACTCCCTTGGAAGCAGATCCATAACCCAGGTTCCGAGTGCCAACCAGTCCCAATTGGGACCTTTTGGACCCAGTCCTGGCGCCAGTGGCACCAGGCTCATAAATATGCCCAGTCCCAGCGCTGGAAGCGCCGGGCTCATAATGCTTGGGTGGACTTACCTGCAGCAGACCATGCTGCTTACTTGCCTGCCAGTTGAGCCTCTGATCCTCTTCTGTTTGGAACTACTTTTCCTGTTGGGTGGGGCAGGAGCCACTCCCTAGATTCAGAACACTGGAACTCTTCTGGAAAGCAGGAACTCTTTTCTTACCTAGGCGTGGCTGTGGAAGGAGACACCTAAGCACTACAGGAGGCTATTTAAACCACACCCGATGGATGCATCTTGCTTTGCGTTATTCTGCATCCTCTGCAGCAGAACGCTCATCGTGTCTTCTGCATCTGATCCTGGGCCTAAGGAAAAAGGCTTACCATCCTGAATCCAGTCTTCAGCAACACCTATAAAGACAAGAAAGAACAGGTTAGCATTACGGTCTTCAGTGACAGCTCTTCACTTACCTGGTCCATCGGCTGTCACCAACGCCTCGCGCTGCATTCCGGCATCTGAAAGACAAAGGCTTACCTACTCTTCGTGCGCTCCGGAGGTCTTCACACTGCATTCCGGCATCTGAAAGACAAAAGCTTACCAACTCTTCGCACGCTCCGGAGGCCTTTGGCGCTGCATCCCGCATCTGAAAGACAAAACAAGGTGCGTTTAAAGACATTGGGGAACTTTAATACTCACGTGCCATTACTCCTTTCCACATCTAACCCAGTGGGTATTCCGGCACCCTGCAGCCGCTCCGAACTTGTACCTGCAAAATAAAAAGACAGTTAGAGCGCATCGTGAAGCAGGCAACAAGCGCTTACTTACGTGCTTCCAGGCGCTTCTATTCATCACACGGGCTCCATCTTCAACTCACTTCAGCCCGTCATCCGCCATCGCCGGAACCCTGCAAAACAAGAAACATCATTACTAAAGACTTTAAAGACATTAGAATTACTCGAAACTTACCGTTCGTGCAGTAAACGATGGACAGCAGTCCTCTGAAGTCAAGAGGCCTGCTCCCCTTATCCAGTGAAGAAACTGGTTACAGCACCCTGCCCCGAGGCAGATGGAGAGCACGGCGTTCACTTACCTAAGGTGAGAGCGTTAACCTTTGGGGTTCTACAGGAGAAGAGAAAGGGAAGAAGAGAGAGACATTCAATAACCCAGTTCCTTAATCCCATATTTTCTATCTGCAGACATCTTACCCTTCGAGTCAGACATACAGTGCACAGAGGTCCAGCCCAAAGAGCCAGCCGTGTGTTACACATCACCTTTGAAGATACGGTATACGCCCAGTCAAGACCGGCGCCTCTACGGGAATCAGGTGAGCGTTACATAAACTCAATCTTTTTCACACCAATGAACACTTGTGCAAATGGGGCATATGTTATAAAGAATCTAACAACGGCTCCTGCCGCTTTTGTAAGGATGTGACCATTCTCGAGACTCTAAACACTTAGTTGCCTATTGTGAATACTTTGAGGATTTGCGACAGTTGAGGTTTGGGAAATATATGATCTCCAATTCCTACTTGTCTCGTGAAGCGTTATGTGTTAAGAACTGAAACACAATGGATACAGGAGAATGATTCAAAGGTTCTCGTAAAAGGATACAGGCTGGTAGCAACAAAGGATACACTTGAAGTCTTCTTCCATCAGAAGATGTCAGAGGTAAGGCGTAGTGTATCAAAAGAGAACCTTCTAACTAATGTCACTCTCTGACTAGTAAAACCCACAGTCAGATAGAGCTATTAGTGGGAAGGGCATGAGTGGACCAAGATTCACCAGGCTGTTGATAAAGAGGGAACTAATTTAGAATGATGATTGATATGAAGGACAATAAGAACCTATGTTGAACACAATAACCTGGATGTGTAGCCAAGGAAGTCTCAAGAAGTCCGAAGAATCCAAGGAAACAACGGCAAGGAAAGGGTAGTGAGGGATCTAACCCGAGCGGAACGAGGGCCGCACTAGAGACAGGTTGGTGCACACACAGGAAAGCGTCCAGAGTGTTGGTGCTGCCTGGTAGACAGCCGGAGGCAGAGCGGGACTCTGCAGGGTGTTGGTGCTGCCTGGTAGACAGCCGGAGGCAGAGCAGGACTCTGCAGGGTGTTGGTGCTGCCTGGTAGACAGCCGAAGTCTCTATATATCAATAGGGAGCTGCGGTGTGGAGCAGCAATGCGGCATGCTTCCAATAGAATAACAGGAAGATGCCGCGTGTAAATGGTGGGACTCCGTTTGAATGAGGAGTGAAGAACCGCGTATGAGCGCGGAAAAAACAGGCAGCTCAAGGGAAGCTGGAAGTTGCCGGGAGCTGCCTCGGAACGCGGGAAGGCAACCGTACCTTAGGAAGTAGAAAACGTCTGCGAAAGTCAGAAGTAAGCTCCGGAACGCGAAGTGAGTAACAACGATCAGAAGCGCAGTTGCAAGGCTTCCGCTTCGTTAAATGGAGTCAGCTGACGTGCGTAGGACAAACGTAAACGTCATCGCGTTGGTCATGTGATCCATGCATCTGGATTAGCGCCTCCCAGATAACTTCCATTGAGTGTAGAACGGTCTAGCCGTTCTCAAGGCTGAGGAAGCCGGAAAACAGGGACGTTTTGGTTTCGCAATGGAGCCGGGTGGAGAGGGCGGAGAGGTAGGCATGACAGTGCCATCCGCCAAAGGGCGTCCCACACCCCTTGTCGCATGGAAGCGACGTAACAAAGCAGGAGCATGGATATTTGACAAGGGCTCCCAGGATCGGTCTTCCGGACCATAGCCCTTCCAGTCAATAAGATAGTGAGGAACCCCGGCTCGCATCCTCATACCTAGGATAGCACGGACCTTATATTCATCAGTGCCCTTCACAGAAACCGCCAAGGGTCGGACAGGCAACCGGGTCCTTGATGCACATGGCTTGACCAATGACACATGAAAAACAGGGTGTACCCGCCAGCGTGCGGGCAGGTCCAGCCGTATAGCAACAGGATTGATCATCTGTGTTATTTTGTACGGCCCAATGAAACAAGGCAGCAGTTTTCTTTTTCCAGCGATCTTCAGGTTTTTGGTAGATAACCAGACAGACATACCAGAGATGTATAGCGGGGCAGCCGACTGATGTTGGTCGGCATAGTATTTGGAACTTGTTTGGGCCTTCAATAGATGCCCCCTTAGTCTGGTATGAAGAGCGGCCAGAGCCTTCAATTTGTCAGTTGCCTCAGGAACTATGTTGGTCGGGATGGATCGCGGGTGCTGCCCATAAAGAGCATAGAACGGGGACATACCCGTGGAGGAATGGCAAGAGTTATTGTATGCAAACTCAGCTGGCGGTAACAGTGAAAACCAAGAAGACTGGTACTGAAGACAGAGACAGCGTAAGTATTGTTCCATAGTACCGTTAACCCGTTCTGTCTGCCCATCAGTTTGAGGATGGTAAGAACTGGACATGCGATCCTCCCTAAGCAAAGCAGAAGTTAGTGCTCTCCAGAACCGGGATGCAAACTGCGAGCCCCTGTCAGTAATAACAACTGAAGGCAAACCAAAGAACCGAAAGACGTGCTTTAGGAACATATCAGCCAGGATTTTGGCGGTAGGAATACCTTGGCAAGGTATGAATAAGGCCATTTTAGTGAAATAGTCGACTACTACCCAGACCGTGTCATAACCATGGACAGAAGGCAGTTCGACTACGAAGTCCATGGAAACCATAAACCAAGGCTTGTGAGGAACCGGTAATGGACGTAGTAATCCCATAGGTTTACAAGATGAGTTTTTGCATTGTGCACATAAAGCACATGACGAAACGTAATCCACAACGTCTCTGGACATCTTGAGCCGCAAGCACCAAGGTCGTAGGAGTTCCAACATTTTCTTTTGACCCGGATGAGCCGCGACCAAGGAGTAGTGACCCCAATGCAAGGCTTTGGTACGTGTTTCCTCTGTCGGTAGGTACAGGAGTCCGTTCATGAACGGAAGACCTTCTTTGACATCAAGACGAAGGTCATGTATTTCTTGTGGATTAAGTGTTACCCAATCAAGGATATCCTTCTTCAATGAAGGTTGAACAGAACAACCACAGACCACATGGTCAGCCAGTAGAAGTGGTTTGGTATTATCTACACTGTCCACCCCAGAGTGCAGACGGGATAACGCGTCTGCTTTGGTGTTTTCTCTTGCGGTTCTGTAGGAGATGTGGAAGTCAAACTGGGCAAAAAACGAATGCCAACGGGCCTGGCGGGCCGTAAGGCACTTCATGGTTTTAATGGCCTGTAGATTAGGGTGATCGGAGTAGATAGTCACCAGGTGTTTTGCACCAAGAAGGTGATGACGCCATGCGAGTAACGCGTCTTTGATGGCCAACAATTCTTTCTCAGTCACTGTGTAGTTCTTTTCGTATGGGGCTAGCTTGTGGGCGAAAAGCGCCACTGAGTGTTCCACCCCAGAGTCCTTGCATACCTGAGAAAGGATCTCACCTATGGCCTGATTAGAGACAACCGCCTCAACGATATATGGCAATTCAGGATCCGGGTGCTGCAGAACCGGAGCCGTGGTAAACGCCTCCTTGAGTAGGTCGAAAGCCCCTTGAGCCTCTGTTGACCAGTGGAATGGATTTTTAGGGCTGGTTAGTGCAGTAAGCGGTGCCACCACTCTTGAGAAGGAATGGATAAAGCGTCTATAAAAGTTTGCAAATCCAAGAAAAGATTGCAAGTACTTGATAGAAACAGGTACTGGCCAGTCCAGGATGGCTTTTACCTTGGATCGACTTATTCTGACGCCATGACTAGTAATATCGTAACCCAGGAACTCCACCTCCTGGGAGTGAAAGACACACTTCTCTGCTTTGACAAAGAGATGATTCTCTCTTAGCCTTTGAAGTACCTTGGATACATGTTGTACGTGTTCCTCTAAGGATGCTGAGTAAATCAAAATGTCATCCAGGTATATGACCACGAATTGGTCCATGTAATCGCTAAATATATCACCCAGTCCAGAGTGCTTTATTGATGTATTCCTTCAGGACAGCGTCTTCCTGTTTGCAAGGGAATGAACTCGACTGGTGGGTGTTTTGGCTGCGGGAATCAGTTCAATTGGACAATCGTATTGACGATGTGGCGGCAACACCTCGGCCTTTCCTTTGTCAAACACATCAGCAAATTGATGGTATTCCTGAGGTATCGGTGATTTAGGTGACGCCAGCGCGTTTATTCTTGACAACCCTTCGAGGAAAGCCAAGACAGGTGTATCATGTACCCCGCCGGAATCCAAGAAGCAGTGTTCATTGCAATGATCCGAAGGATATTGGATATGACCAGTGACCCAATCAATCACAGGGATTGTGTAATTTAAGCCAAGACAGACCCAGAATCACTGGATATTGGGGTGCCGTAATTATGTCAAAAACCATATTTTCAGTGTGACCGTCAGGTAGGGACACAGTTATAGGCAACGTTTCCTCTGTTACCAGACCAGAAGACAGTGCAGAACCATCGACTGTCTTGACTGACTCGGGTACTGTTGTAGTGGTCATAGGAATGGTTGACTGTCTGGCGAAAGCAATATCCATGTAACTATTTATTGCACCAGAGTCTATCATGGCTTGGGTTTGAACGGTGATGTTGTTGAAACTTAAAGACACCATAACCGCAATGGAAGCATTTAGTGACAAGGCGGAGTCCGTCTTGGTACTCGGCATAGGGACTCCCACTACTGCCGAGCTCTGGTGTTTCCCGGCTTTTTTGCCGGTTTTTTAGGGCAAGCAATCAGTAGATGCTCCGCTGAACCGCAGTACATGCATAGGTTATTCTTACGGCGGTTTTCTCGCTCAGCGGCGGACAAACGACCCCGAATAGCACCTATTTGCATGGGCTCAGGCTCGTTAGAAGAGGGCTGAGAAACCCCCGGAAGACTTGGCGCGGATAAGAAGGGTTTCTTTTCGCCCTTTCTGGCGGTTCTCCGAGCATCGATTTGTAAAACAAGATCGACCAACTCCATATATCCTGATGGGACAACAGGGACTGTCGACAAGGCGTCTTTCAGTTCCTCGGATAGTCCTTTATAGAAGACTGCAGTCTTCTTATCTTCAGGCCACTGTGTTTCCGCTGTCAACTGATTGAAACGTGCGAGATAGGCCACTAACGGTTGGTTACCCTGTTGTAGATACAACAGTTCCAAATCGGTTGCCTGAGTGGAATATCTCATGTCGAACACCCTGCTCATAGCTGACAGCAATTCATCGCAGTCATATAATAGAGGACTATTGGTCTCCAACAACGGGTTTGCCCAGGCTGCAGCATTGCCTCCCAAATGCGACAATACAAAGGCTGCTTTGGTTGTCAAATCCGGAAACAAACTGGGTCTACACAGGAAGTGGAGACGGCACTGGTTAACGAAAGTGCGGTAATTTTTTGGATCTTCCGTAAACCTTTTGGGTGGAGCCAAAGGGAATTGGGTTGGCATCAACACCTGGACGGATTCTCTTTGTGGTGCAGATGCACCTGAAGCGGAGGCAACGGGAACCGTGGCAGCGCTTCCTTGTGAGGAGGCATGTATGGCGTCCTGCATCACATCCATACGATGACGCATGGTGTCCTGAGCAGTAATCATTTCCTGTCTCAAATCCGCCACCAATTGGGTGAGGACAGATAGGGGGTCAGACTCCTCCAAAATGGCTTCTGATTCTGTTAAGAACTGAAACACAATGGATACAGGAGAATGATTCAAAGGTTCTCGTAAAAGGATACAGGCTGGTAGCAACAAAGGATACACTCGAAGTCTTCTTCCAACGGAAGATGTCAGAGGTAAGGCGTAGTGTATCAAAAGAGAACCTTCTAACTAATGTCACTCTCTGACTAGTAAAACCCACAGTCAGATAGAGCTATTAGTGGGAAGGGCATGAGTGGACCAAGATTCACCAGGCTGTTGATAAAGAGGGAACTAATTTAGAATGATGATTGATATGAAGGACAATAAGAACCTATGTTGAACACACTAACCTGGATGTGTAGCCAAGGAAGTCTCAAGAAGTCTGAAGAATCCAAGGAAACAACGGCAAGGAAAGGGTAGTGAGGGATCTAACCCGAGCGGAACGAGGGCCGCACTAGAGACGGGTTGGTGCACACACAGGAAAGCGTCCAGAGTCCAGTGCACGTGTAGAAGGAGAGTAGGAGAATCTTGATCCAGGAAGTACAAGTCCTTACAGCAGTAGAAGTTTGATGAATGCAGGATCTTGGTAGATGGATGCAGAGCGGGACTCTGCAGTCTTGGTAGATGGAGGCAGAGCAGGACTCTGCAGGGTGTTGGTGCCGCCTGGTAGACAGCCGGAGGCAGAGCGGGACTCTGCAGGGTGTTGGTGCTGCCTGGTAGACAGCCGGAGGCAGAGCGGGACTCTGCAGGGTGTTGGTGCTGCCTGGTAGACAGCCGAAGTCTCTATATATCAATAGGGAGCTGCGGTGTGGAGCAGCAATGCGGCAAGCTTCCAATAGAATAACAGGAAGTTGCCGCGTGTAAATGGTGGGACTCCGTTTGAACGAGGAGTGAAGAACCGCGTATGAGCGCGGAAAAAACAGGCATCTCAAGGGAAGCTGGAAGTTGCTGGGAGCTGCGTCGGAACGCGGGAAGGCAACCGTACCTTAGGAAGTAGAAAACGTCTGCGAAAGTCAGAAGTAAGCTCCGAAACGCAAAGTGAGTAACAACGATCAGAAGCGCAGTTGCAAGGCTTCCGCTTCGTTAAATGGAGTCAGCTGACGTGCGTAGGACAAACGTAAACGTAAACGTCATCGCGTTGGTCATGTGATCCATGCATTTGGATTAGCGCCTCCCGGATAACTTCCATTGAGTGTAGAACGGTCTAGCCGTTCTCAAGGCTGAGGAAGCCGGAAAACAGGGACGTTTGGGTTTCGCAACGGAACCGGGTGGAGAGGGCGGAGAGGTAGGCATGACATTATGGCAGAGATGTATGTGGGGCGAAAGTACTAAGCTCACTTTAAGATTACTTTCGATTCTAACAAACATTGACTCCAAGCTCAAGGAAATGAATGTTTTATGAGGAGTCGTCTATGCAATAAGATGTATAAGAAATATGAATGTTTTGGTTTAATTTAAATGTGTATTTTCCTTTCTTTTAAACTTATGTTTTGTATATTTTAGAGTAATTGTAAAGAGAAATGTATTAGATTTTGTTATACTACATTTTTTGTAAAGGTTTTTAACCAAATACAATAAAAAGAATTTAAAAAAAGAAGCCGCTGTCGAAGTCGTCGGCGCCTCAGTCGACACCGATTCTATCGGAGCCCTCGCTGCCTTTTGAGGAGAATTGACCGGAGGTGCCCCGGAAGGCTGTGGAAGCTCAGAGAAAGGCTCTCACCAAGTCTGTGAGGCCTGTTTTTGAGCCCTACTCTGTTCCTCCTCCCAGGGTGGATTTGTTCCAACCCATGGAGTTTATTTCAGAGGTGGAGGAAGGGTCTGATGAGGGTCTGATGAGGTTGTGCCTCCTGAGGTTCCTGATGACCTGTAGTCTGGTCATAGCCAAATGGAAGACCTTCGTCAATCCTTACATGACGCCAGTGGTCTTGATACCTCTCCGGAGGTTGAGTTTGGCAGGCCTGAGCCTGGTTCACATGCTGACTCCTTGTATAGGCGCTTCATGTCGAGGGTGACTGAGTACTTGGGGTGGTCTGCTCCATCTGTTGATTTTCTTCAGGATGATCTGACAGACATCCTGGACCAAGGTCCACCCACTGACCCAGTGTTGCCATTTCATATGGCGTTGCAAAGAAGGGTGACGGCAGCTTGGACTGCTCCGGAGAGTCTCCCGGCAATTAATAAGTTGCTTCCGAAAAAATACCGCCCAGCCAGTGGTGACCCCTGCTACTTGCCAACGCACCCTACTCCGGAGAGTTTGGTGGTGCAGGCGGCTACGGCCCCAGCAAAGCAAGCTGTGTTCCCTACCATCCTTCTGGATAGGGACGACAAGCGCTTTGATGGTTGGGTGAAGAAGGTATTTTTTTCTGGGGTTATGGCTTTAAAGGCAGCCAACTCTGTTTGTGCCCTGGCAAGATTCACTTACATTCTGTGGAATTGTGTATCGTTGGCGGCTGAGCATATTCCCGAAGGGGAGGATGCCATGTGTAAATCCGTTCAGTCGGGTCTGGACATGGCAGACTGTGTCAGGCGGTCCATGACTGCGAGCACCGTGATACGCAGGTTTGCGTGGTTTGCGCAAGTCGGGGTTTGCTCCGGATGTGCAATCCCGGCTTCTCAACATGCCCTTTGATGGTGTCCATCTTTTTGGCAGAAAGGCTGACGAGAGCCTTGAGAGGTTGCAGACCTCCAACGCTGCAGCAAAATCTTTGAGCACTGCAGTACGACAACCTCCGCCTTTTCATCCTAGGAGACAACAATGGAGAGGAGGTTCCTTTCGGTACTACTCTTCCTTTGGTAGATCGAGAGGAGCTGCCAGTCAAAGGGGCCACCGTAGGAGTACCAGAGGTGGAAAGCAAGGTACTCGAGGTGCCAAAGCCGCTCGGGCAGTTACCTCTTTGCCATCAGGCACTGCCGCTGCTGCATCCGCTCAGTCATGAGGCAGTGTCCCATGGTTTGCCGGTTGGGAGCAGACTGGCGTAGCATCTTGGAGAATGGCGTGCCATTACTTCAGATGTGTGGGTTCTGGAGATCATAACCCACGGCTACTGTCTCCCCTTTCGGCAGAGGCCTCACGACAATCCACCGGGGAAGCTCTCTTTGAAGCGTCCGGATCCGCTCCTTGCTCAGGAAATCATATCCCTGCTGGAGAAAGGCGTCATAGAACTGGTGTCTGTAGTGGAGAGGAACAAGGGATGGTATTCCCCTTATTGTTTTATCCCAAAAAAAGACGGGGGATTGAGACCCATCATGGACTTGCGTGGGCTGAACAAGATCCTCAGGAAGGACAAGTTCAAGATGGTAACTCTTTCTCAAGTCCTCCAGGCCCTTCAACTACAAGATTGGTCGGTGTCTCTAGACCTCAAGAATGCTTACTTTCATGTGCCAATTCATCCAAAGCACAGGAAGTACCTGAGGTTCGTGGTTGGCGACTCGCATTTTCAGTTTCCGGTCCTGCCGCTTGGATTGGCCTCCGCCCGAGGGTCTTCACCAAGCTGATGGTGGTGGTGGCAGCGTATCTCGGGAAAGGGGGAATTCACGTCTACCCCTACCTGGACGATTGGTTGCTCAGGGCGCGTTCTCCCTAGCAAGCCCTGGATCATCTGTCCGTCACCTTCCACTCCCTTCACAAGCTGGGCTTCTCCCTCAATTTAAAGAAGTCCCATTTGACACCTACCCAATGGCTCCAGTACATCGGAGCAGTGCTCGCACATCCCTGGGGTTGTGTTGGCCTCCCCAGGTGAGGGCTCATCACATTCTGCAGATGGTGAACAAGTTTAAATGTGCCCACAGTCTCCCGGCGTTCGAGTTCTTGAGGTTGCTTGGCCTCATGGCATCCTGCATTTTCCTGGTGCCAGAGGCCAGGCTGCGGATGAGATCTCTGCAGTGGGCTCTCAAGATGCAGTGGTCACAATTCTCCGGCAGGATGTCGGATCCCGTTCAGATTCCACCCTCGGTTGCACAGGATCTTCTGTGGTAGGCCGTTGAAGGCAATCTGATGAAGGGTGCTCTGTTTTGGCAACCATGGCCAGAGATAACGATCTGTCCGGCGTATCCCTCACGGGTTGGGGAGCTCATTCCAACGAGCTGACAGCCAGCGGCCGTTGGTCTCCTTCGGAGTCCAGACTCCACATCCATCTGTTAGAGCTGCAGGCTGTCATGCTAGCCCTGAAGGCTTTTTTGCCATCTGTGCGGGGGCAAAATGTCCTGATTATGACGGACAATACAGTGGCCATGCACTACCTCATCAAAAAGGGGGGGGGCAAGGTCACTCCCGTTGTGCAAGGAGGCGATGCAGCTCTGTTTCTGGGCCCTCCAGCAGGAAATTTCGATCTCAGCAGTTCATCTGGCCAGAGACGAAAACGCGGCGGAGGACGCTCTGAGCAGGCAGAGCACGGTCTCTCACGAGTGGGAGCTGGCTCAGGAAGTTCTGTTGGAGATCTTCGGCCTTTGGGGAACCCCGCAAGTCGATCTCTTCGCCACCAGTGTCAACCGGAAGTGCGAAAGATTCTGCTCGCGGGAATTTCCTCCAAAAGGATCCTTAGGGGACGCATTCGTAGTGGAGTGGTCCTTCCCACTGCTGTACGTGTTTCCTCAAGTCCCCGTCATTCCGCAGGTGTTGCGGAGGTTACGGAGGTTCGGTTCTCGGATGATCCTCATTGCTCTGGCATGGGCCAGGAGAGCGTGGTACCTGGACCTTCTCGACATGTCCATCTGCCGTCCACGCCGTCTTCCCTACCGAGACGATCTGCTCTCACAGGAGGGTGGTTGGGTTCTCCATCCAGAGGTCAAGTCCCTAAGCATTCACACTTGGTATTGGAACGGTTGAGGTATAAGGATTGGGACTTCCCCGAAGACGTGATGGAGGTGTTGCTTTCGGCCAGGAGGCCAGCAACGAAAACTTTGTACCATTGCCGTTGGAGAAAGTTCTGCGACTGGTGCAGGGTACAGAATGTGGATCCTTTCCAATGTTCCATTACTTTGGTTTTGTCTTTTTTACTTTCCTTAGCCCACAAGGGCCCGCAAGTGGGTACCATTAAGGGTTACCTGGCTTCGCTGTCTATATTTAAGCGCTCGTCTGAGGAATGTTCTTATTTTAAGATTCCTTTAATCTCTCAGTTTCTAAAAGGGCTTACTAATGTGTTTCCACCGTCGCCTTTCCAAGTGCCGGGATGGGATTTGAATTTGGTTTTAAAGTTCCTAATGGGAGCTCCGTTTGAGCCCTTACATTCTTGTCCGTTGCGACTGTTGACTTTGAAAACTGTATTTTTAGTTGCGGTTACTTCTGCACGCAGAGTGAGTGAGTTGCCAAACCACCCTTCACTGTGTTCCATAAGGACAGGGTTGTCCTTAGGGTGCGGCCTTCTTTTCTTCCGAAGGTTGTGTCGGAATTCCCTCTGAGCCAGAAGGTAATTCTTTTGGCGTTCTATCCTCCACCGCATCCTGATAAGGGAGCGGCTCCATAGGTTGGACCCTAGGAGAGCTTTGAGTTTCTATCTCTCACGGATGTCCCGGGTCAGAGTGGACGATCAGCTCTTTATTTGTTATGCTGGAAAGCGTTTAGGTCAGGCTGTTTCAAAACAGACCTTATCTAGATGGATCATTTTGACGATCTCTGAGTGTTACCATTTGGTGGGAAAGGACCCTCCAGTAGGCTTAGGGGCTCATTCTACTAGGGGCATGGCTGCCTCCACTGCCCTACAGAGGGGTGTTCTGATTCGCAATATTTGCGAAGCAGGCGCATGGGCCTCTGTCCATACTTTTGTGAAACATTATTCCTTGGACTCTAAGAAATGGGCAGGATTTGGCCTTTGGTAAGGCAGCCTCTATTCTGCAATTTGATTGGGCATTCTAAATTGATGAAATTGTTAATTTTTTCCCCACCTCCATACGTTGGTACTGCTTTGGGAGTCTGTCAAAGTTGTGGAATATGTCGGAGGACACAATCCCTTCGAAGAACAAGTTACTTATCTTACCTGGTAATGTTGTTTCGATGGGATGTTCCTCTGACGTATTCCACATCGTACCCTCCCTACCTGCCCCGCTACAGAATTTCTTATGCGATTGCAGTTTACGGTTCCGCAAGGCTTTCTGTAGTCATACTGGCAGGGGATTGGCGCCCCATGTTCTGGGAAAAAACTACAACTGAGGCTACGGGCGTCGTGCGTCCTAGATATAACATCCGGTGACATCGACCATCGACGGAGGCCCTTGAGGGACATCGTATCGACGTCATCGACGCAGGACGTCTATGCCGAAAAAGTTTTCCGAAGCAGCACATCTGTGGTCATTACTGTCAAAGATGTGGAATACGTCGGAGGGACATCCCATCGAAAGAACGTTACCAGGTAAAATAAGTAACTTGTTCTTCCAAGTGGATTGTAAATTGCATCACATTGTGTTACGCTCTTGCTACGAGAGATCTACCCTTCACGCCCAGAGCACACTCTACTCAGAGCACTGGGGCTTCCATAGCATTCATTGCAAATGTTCCTCTAGATTCCATTTGCAAAGCAGCAACCTGGAGTTATATACATACCTTTACACAGCATTACTGCCTGGATACAAACAGGAATATAGACCTCTTACACCTTCTCTCTTCTGTACTCTCTCACACTGACTATGAGGCTACCTCACAGCAGAAAAAACACAACCAGAGGGACCTTGACGCTTGAGGGATTTTGGGTACACTACACGTCACGTTAGGGATAGTGTTACAGTCACGCCCATGTCCATGTCCCCTTTCGATCTTCGGAAAGAAAGATGCAATAATCCGTGATTTCCAATAGATGTCAGACTATATGCACAGCATGTGAATCGAAGCTGATACAATCATCAGAAATGCTATTACGGTGAGTAATACATGTCATATAAGAACCGCCTTTTAGGTTAGCCCTCAGAGTTGACATGTAACAGATGTCCTGTAAAAGGCCCACAGAGATCCGTTTTGATGAGAAAATCTTCAGAATATGTAATTTCACAACACTCTGGGAGACATAACTCAAATGAACACAGTACCCCCTTTAACGTTAGTCGATAGATAACATGCAGCTGGTTAGGGCATGTAACATCATTTTACTTTGAAGCTGTCCTTATAAGTTGTCGGAAGCAGAGAAGTATATAAATGAGTGGCCTCCCTAACATTTCACAGTGGAAACAGAGTCTACATTTGCTAATTCAGGGCAAGAGCATAAATGTTCACTAAATATATTTTGTTCCTTCTGCTTTCGATTCTCTTATTGTGCACCAGCCAAGATGGTTTCTTACTCTTTCAGTTCCTAACAGGGCTTGTGCTTTTACGCCAAGTCCTCTGTGTGCTACATAGCATCACACTTCAAATTCTGTGTTTACTCCAAACAGTTCTACCGGGCAATTCCCAGTCACCTATCTGATTTCCTCACTTGCAATATTACTTTCTTCATGCAGCATAGGGTCCTGTAGATCCACTTACAATAAGGATGCAAGAATGCTCTCTGTGCATAAGATCAAAGGATGCCCGGTGTATAGTTAAACTTATCAGTAATCCTTCTGATCAAGAACGTAGATCCAGAATGCATCTCTTAGGCCTCTCACTTATCAACTGACTGGCTGGGTTTTCTAATCTTCACAAGTCTTTTCCTTCCCAAGTGATGTTTCCCTCTTTGCATCTCTTTCCGATGGTTCCGCCTGCAATGCTCGCCCTCCATAGCTCACTCACTGCATCCAACATTACATTGTGACTAACTGTGGTAAGTCAGAATCAGAAGACCGACAACACATTGTGTTTTCTCAATACTACCTTTTTGAAGTTTCAAAGAAAACCTACCTAGTCTCTACAGCTAATGGAAAGAAAGGATTTCAAAGGGTGCTTGTCAGTATCTCTTCCAAAAGAAAGCCTGTCTGCCATTAGATAACCTAGCTTAGCCTGAACTCTAAACCTACCACTTAAAAGAAACAAGAACCTAACAGAAAGATATTCTTAGGGCATTTTACCCCTGATAAAGTGGCGGCTTGTTTCTGACCGCCTCTGTGGTGTCTTTGTACCCTATATGGCCTTTCCTCCACCATTCAGATCAGGTCACCTTATTCTCACCCCACTCTGGGGTTTTGGGTTGTACACCCACTAATGGGGATGTGTCTTTCTTGACCCCTCCTGGCCTTTCTGATTTTCACTCAGCCCTCGGGTGGCACTGCCTTTCGTGAGGTTGCCTTTCTCTCGGGCCACTCTTGGCCCTTCTGATTGTAATGCTGGAAATGCATCGGAGGGACAGGGCCTCCGTGTCCTTGTCCTTTACTGCTTTTTATCGTGTGTTCTGTCGTGTTTTCCATGCAGGAGTTCATTTGGGACTCCTGGCAGTGCAGCTCTCTCTCTTTTGGTTTGGTGAACAGACCCGTGGGATACCCTTATGGCACCCATGGGTAGGGGTACAACCCTGTACCCCTAGTGTATGTTTTTGGGCACCTGAGCAGGGTACGGGCTTGTGGCGGCTCCGTGCTAAAATGACTGGTGCCCTGAGCGTCCTCCATTTTGGGATGCCCAGGCCCTGTCATTGGAATCGGTAGATTCCTGATGGAGACAAAATGGCCCCCATGGCCTCTTGCCTTCCATCACCTGTTACCTTGATTTTCCCGAAGTCCCGGGAAGCCCTGCCTCTGTCCCTTCCCCCTGACTGGAAGTTGGGTGGAAGTTCCATATATGGTAGTGTGGGGAAGTGCCAACCAGACTGGCTGGAGCCTTCTCAATGACCGTATGTTGTGGGTGCTTGGGGACTACACTGTACTTAATAACCAGCTCGCATCACCTCCTGAGAAGCTAGGCCTTGATTGCTCGACTACGTTACCATAATAGAGAATCTTGGCAGGGGTCCTCTGTGCCTCTCCTGTACCATATAGAGAGCGGAAGTGCAGATCCCCCCTCTGGTCTTTACAGCTGGTGGCAGGGGTGGGATGCTTATGGTTTTAAGACTCAGTGTATAACCGTGCCACTTACGAAGGATATCTGCACTTTGTTAAATTAAGGTTTAGTCGTGTACAAGATAACTACATTACAAGCAATGGAATCTATTGCAAATGGTAAATTGATTCGGATGAGCTTAGAGGCTCTCCAGAGTGCTTGTGAAGCCAGGGAATTAGACTTTGTGGATAAGTCTAGGGCTGAGCTGATAGCTGCCCTGGTGGACTACCAGATCGATTGTGAAACTCTTGAAGGGGGGGATGCCACCAATGAGGACTCTACGCCGGGGGTGGTCACCGAATCCGATTCTTGGAATGCCACCCTACCTGCTGCCTCTGTCCCAAATCCCAGCAGTTCTTTAGAGCTTGAGTTATTAAGGATGAAGTTGGCCTTTGAATATCGCAAGCTGGAAATAGATGCTGAGTTTAAGAAAGAGGAGTTGGCACAGCAAGTGGAGCTCAAGAATCAAGATCTTGAACTCAAAAATAGGGATCTTGAACTCAAAGACCAGGACACTGAATGTCAGCGAATCCAGCTAGAGAAGGCTCGAGTGGAGAATTCAGCTAAACCAGTCGAGAGTGTCAGGTCGCCAGCAACTAAATTTATGAAAGATTTGGTTGGTGTGTATGCGTAGGGTTCTGATATCCTTCAATGGATTGAAGCGTTTGAAATGGCTTGTGCAATTCACGATGTTGACAAGAGAGATTGGGCTAAGTGTTTGTTAAGCAGAGTGCCTCAAACTGGATATGACTGTATTCTGAAACTGTGTGTGGAAGAAAGGGGTCAGTATGAGTGCATGAAGTCTGCTTTAATTGCCAAGTTTGCCAAGACATCTACCCAATATATTAAACGGTTCAGGGATTTTAAGAAACGAGAGAATGTGTCTTGGATTGACTGGGTGAGTGCTGTGCACATGAACATGATGGGGTGGATTGATGGTTACAAAGTGAAAACGTTTGTTGAATTGTCTCACCTTGTTTTTTGAGAATTTTTTGGAAGCCTGTTTACCAGAGCTGCGACAGTATGTTGCTGACCAGAACATTTTGGACCCCTTTAAGCTGGCTAGGTTGGCTGACAAGTGGGTCTCCCACCGGGTGTCCCCTAAGGACTCCAGTGGGAAGGACAAGGACAAAGAAAAGGGGGCCTCTCAGAAAGCTGAGGAGTCCCAAAAGCAGTCACAGTCGGGTAAACCCAAACCTTCCTCTCCGAAGAGCCAAAAACCTAGTGGGGATAAGTCTGTTGTGGGTGGGAGTAAGAGTAGTGGTCTGCCTGCTGCAAAGCAGGGTCCCAGTGGTTCCAGTACCGTACCCCACACGCCCGGCACAGGTTGGGATTGTGGGGCTATTGATCACCGAAGGGGTGACTCCAAGTGTAAGGGTAAGGCACTTGGAGTCCAGGCTGTCAGCCTGACCTATCCCTACTCCTTACCGGAGGTGGAGGCCACCGTCCTCCCCTCCTCTACTGGGATCACCTTTGGTGCTCCTGCAGAGATTTCCTTAGTGTCCCTTGGGGCCTGGGACCAGTACGCAGAAGTACTGGCGACTATCCTGCAAAACACTCGTAGGTTTTTGAGAAGTGTCCTCTTGAATGGCCAGCCTTCTACTGGTTTGAGAGACACTAGGGCAAGCATGACGGTGGTGGACAGGACCCTGCTCAAGCCAGAGGACTATGTAGGTGCTCCTCTGAGAACCACCAGGTTAGCTGGTGGGCCTCCCAAATTATCGCCTCTAGCCTTAGTCAACATTACGATTTGAGACAAGACAGCAAAGCTTCCGTTCCTGGTTCAGGACAACGTGCCTGCAAACATTTTGTTGGGAAACGATTTGGTCGAATTGGGGATGATCACGGATGGTCTACCCATGGCTGCTGTGGCAGTCACCCGATCACAGGTCACACAGGGTCCGGCTGCGAGCCCGGTATTCTTGCCGACGGGGAAACCCAAGGCATGAAAGAAACGGAGGAGTAAGAAGGCCGCCTCTGTGGAGGGAGCCCCTGCTCTTCCCGCTGTTCCGACAGCACCCATTGGGATCCATGCTCCGGACGGGCTGGGTCCAGTGGTAATTCCCGTCTCGACTCCTGGGGGAGAAGAGCCCGAAGACTTTCCGGTAGGAGAGGCTCTCGACCCGGAGGATCATCCCGACCTTCAATGCTTGTTAGCTGAAGCGGGACCCTCCCGGGCAGACTTCTGTAAAGGACAGAGAGAGTACCACTCTCTCGAGGGTCTGAGGAAACAGGCCCTGCCCCAGCATAAGGAGAAGTGCCTAGGACATTTCTGATTTATTGGGAGGGTGATCTCCTTGTTAGTGAGCCCACTAAGGCTGAACCTGGTGCCCTCAAGAGGTTGGTGGTACCCCAGGTTTACAGGCCCTTCCTGCTGCAGTTGGCACATGAGGTGCCCATGGCTGGTCATCTTGGAAGCAAGAAGACTAAGCAGAGGCTCTCGGCCCATTTCTACTGGCCCCGGATGGAAGTAGAAGTGGAGTCCCACTGCAGGACCTGCCCCACTTGTCAGTTGTCTGGTAAGACTGGAGGCAGAGTCATCGCCCCACTAAAACCATTGCCAGTGGTTGGCACAACATTTGAGAGGGTGGGCATCGACATTGTCGGTCCCCTTGACCCTCCCACGTCAGGTGGACATCGGTTCATCCTGGTCTTGGTAGATCATGCCACCAGGTATCCTGAGGCTATACCCCTTTGGACGGTTACGGCCAAGGTGGTTGCCAGGGCTCTCCTGGGCATTTTCACCCGTGTTAGATTCCATAAGGAGGTTGTCTCATTTAGAGGATCCAATTTCATGTCGAGTTACATGAAAACCATGTGGGAAGAGTGCGGAGTAACTTACAAGTTCTCCACCTCCTACCAACGCTAGACCAACGGTTTGGCTGAGAGATTTAACAAAACTCTCAAAGGCATGTTGGGCTCTTTGGAAGAGCCCCTCAGGAAGAAGTGGGATCTTCTCCTGCCATTCCTGCTGTTTGCCTACAGAGTGGTACCTCAAGAGGGTGTTGGTTTCAGCCCCTTTGAGTTACTCTTTGGACATCCCGTGAGGGGGCCCCTTGCCTCGATCAGAGAAGGTTGGGAGGCCACCCCTCCAGGTCCCGCCAAGCAAGTGGGGGACTATGTGCTGGGACACAGACGGAGGATGACACAGATGATGGGTCAGGCAACAGCGAATCTTAAGGCCAGCCAGAAATTGAATAAGTACTGGCATGACCTTAAAGCATCGCAAGTGGATTGAACTCCGGGACAGGAGGTCCTCGTGATGGAGCCTACCAAGCCTCGGGCAGTAAGCAGTAAAGGACAGGGACACGGAGGCCCTGTGCCTCCGATGCAATTCCAGCATCACAGTCGCCCCCCCGAGACTGAGGTGGAGGATGCCTAATCTCCCCTGGGATAGACACCCTCATCCAGAGAGTCAACATACCTTCTGGAAAGGCCATCTGCATTATCGTGACTCTTCCCTGGTCTGTGCTCAATGGTAAAGTCTAGTCCTTGCAGACTAATGGATCACCTGAGCAGTTTCGGGTTTTCACCCTTCATCTGCATAAGCCACTTCAGGGGCTTATAATCGGTTTGGACCTTGAAGGTTGACCTGGTAAGGTAGAGTCTAAAACGCCTAAGGCTGCAAACAATACTAAAGCATTCCTTTTCAACAGTAGCCCACCTAAGTTCCCTACCCTTAAATTGTCTACTGATGAATATGATCGGATGTTCTCTTCCTTTGTCATCTAACTTGGACAAGACAGCTCCAATTCCGGTGTCGCAGGCGTCAGTTTGAACGATAACGGGCTTGCTGTAATCAGGCGCACACAACACGGGTGCCCTACACAGACTTCCTTTCAAGCCATCAAAGGCCCTCTGACAGTCTTCCGTCCAATTAACTTTCCTCGGTTGTTTGGGCGAAGTCAACGCTGTCAGGGGTGCAGCTATGGTTCCATAGTCTGCCATGAAATTGCGATAATACCCAGTGAGGCCCAGAAAGGCTCTCACCTGGGTTTGAGTAGTGGGAGTCTCCAGTCATGTACGTCCTGTACTTTACTAGGGAGAGGTTGGATCTGACCCCCTCCTATCTCATGACCAAGATACGTGACTTTCCCCTGAGCTATCTGGCACTTGGTGGCCTTATTAGTGAGGTTAGCCCTTTTTAACGCCTGCAACACTTTATCCAGATGAGTCAAATGCTCTTCCCAGGTGGAACTGTAGACGGCAATGTTGTCTAAGTAAGCCAGACAAAAGACTTCCAGCCCACTGAGCGCATGGTTGACTAATTTCTGGAAAGTGGCAGGGGCGTTCTTCAACCTGAAAGGCATGACTCTAAACTGGTAGAGTCCCTCGGGTGTTGAGAACGCCATCTTTTCCTTGGAATGGTCCATTAGAGCTATCTGCCAATAGCCTGAGATAATGTCGAAGGTGCCCACAGATTTGGCAGCACTTATCGTGTCCACGAGCTCATCAGCCCGAGGCAATGGGTGCGCGTCAGTTTTGGTGATGGCATTGACTCCTCAGTAGTCCACACAGAACCGCCAATCCTTGGTACCTTCCTGTGAACTTTCCTTGGGGACTAGGACCACGGGACTGGACATGGGACTGGTTGAGGGTTCAATAACACCCAGATCCAACATCTTGGCGACCTCAGCCTGGATGTGGTTCTTGACGGTATCTGACATACGGTAGCACCTGCTTTTGACAGGCACACTGTCACCAGTGTCAATCTCGTGCCTACACCACGAAGTCCTGGGAAGCCCTGCCTCTGTCCCTTCCCCCTGACTGGAAGTAGGGTAGAAGCTCCATATATGGTAGTGTGGGGAAGTGCCGACCAGACTGCTGGAGCCTTCGCAATGACCATATGTTGTGGGTGCTTGGGGACTACACTGTACTTAAGAACCAGCTCGCATCACCTCCTGAGAAGCTAGGCCTTGATTGCTCGACTACGTTACCATAATAGAGAATCTTGGCAGGGGTCCTCTGTGCCTCTCCTGTACCATATAGAGAGCGGAAGTGCAGACCCCCCCTCTGGTCTTTACAGCTACCAGCAATCAAGCCCTAGCTTCTCAGGAGGTGATGCGAGCTGGTTCCTAAGTACAGTGTAGTCCCCAAGCACCCACAACATATGGTCGTTGAGAAGGCTCCAGCCAGTCTGGTCGGCACTTCCCCACACTACCATATATGGAACTTCCAGTCAGGGGGAAGGGACAGAGGCAGGGCTTCCCGGGGCTTCTGAAAGATCAAGGTAACAAGGTTATGTAAGGCAAGAGGCCATGGGGGCCATTTTGTCTCCATCAGGAATCTACTGATTCCAATGACAGGGCCTGGGCATCCCAAAATGGAGGACGCTCAGGGCACCAGTCATTTGAGCACAGAGCTGCCACCAGCCTGTACCCTGCTCTGTGGGTCACACACAGGTGCCCAAAAACATACACTAGGGGCACAGCGTTGTACCCCTACCCAGGGGTGCCATAAGGGTATCCCACGGGTCTGTTCACCAAGCCAAAAGAGAGAGAGCTGCACCGCCAGGAGTGCCTCATGAACTCCTGCGTGGAAAACACGACAGAACACACGATAAAAAGCAGTAAAGGACAAGGACACGGAGGCCCTGTCCCTCCAATGCATTTCCAGCATCACACTGATTCTCACTGCGTCCTGGGGTTTCGGGTGGCCATCCCACTCATGGGGTTATCTTTCTTTCACCCACTTCTCAGCCTTTCGAATCCTTACCCCACCTTGTGGTCTCAGGGTGTCCAGTCTGCCCTTTTCCCAGCACGAATGAACAACTGCATACTTTGCCTCGTTCTGCAGTGTTTCTGTGGTTAGCCTTTGACCGACACAGCTCTTTCCTTCCAGACCCTTCTGGCGGCTCTGCATTCGTAGCAGTACTGGCTCCTCTCCTGCTTCAAGTCAGCCGGTTCTTTTGCTTGATGATTTGACTTTACGCTTGACTTCTCGAGCGTAGACTTCCATGGAAGAGTCTCCCAGACAAACCTCTTCTTGTCTATCACCCGACAATGGAGCTGGGTGTTCCACGGTCGTCTCTGCTCTGTCGCCCAATATGCTGATTGTGCGTACTCTGGCACACCCCCTCGTAGGAGGTTCTTTCCTCGTTCTCATCTGGTGAGTGCCTTCGTTCTCTGTAGTCCCGCCAGTTTCCAACTCCTCTTCCTTCCCTGATGTCCTGCTTTTTATTCTGCATGTAGTGAGGGTGAGGGACTTTCTCCTGTGCTCTGTCCTATGTATGCAATGGTGCCTGAGAGGGGTCAGAAACCATACCAGCAGTCAGTGGAATATCAAGTAAGTCATCATACACTTCAGTCCCCATGAACAAACATAACGATGGAATAGACATGGGGATACTGTTCCCTAGTTAGGGATGACCTGTCAAAGGGCGAGTCGACCCCAGTGGGATCCCGCTTGCCCTTTCCCCTAGGGGGTGTAAAACTGAGCGGGCACATCTTCCTAGTCCCAAAGGTGGTGGCTCCGTCCTGGGGAGAAGGAATCTATTCCCTTGATTTGCCACATAAATTATCATTTTACAAATCAACCCTGAAAATACAACCCAATTATCGTAATTTTAACTTTTGGACATATCCGTCTCCTCCCTTTTGGTAGAACCATGGTCCACTTAACAGGACTGACACACAACCATGATATCACAAAATGTGCTTCCTCTGCTGCATCTCTCCCTCGCTGTGTTGGTAGCATCTATTCCATCCTCTTATCTTCCCCTCACTCTTCTTAGCAGACTGTCCGGCTACCCCTGGCGTGGGTACAACACACAACTCCACAGATAAGCCTAGACACTCTGAGACTTACTACAGTGGTGATTTGGTGCAGTAAAAAAACCTATCTGTTTTTTCTTTCACAGGCACTGCCACCCTACCATAGTAGTCCTTATCTCAGTAACTATCTCACTGACTGTCTCTCTTTTCACATCTCCTCATATTTCTGTATCTTACCCAGAGACTGTCTTTCTCCCAACAGTGTTACTACTCATGATAACTTATTTCCCTTCTCCCTAGCTGCATCACCATCTCTTTACCCTTGGCAGATTGTTGCTATGGTGGTATCTTATGGTGTATCTCGATGACACTCTCAGCTCTTTTTCGGCTCTCGCATGTTTAGATTTTGATTTCCCTCTGTCACTTTTAGAGTGGGTAGAGGCATGATCACCACGCGGCAACTTCGAGGGGGTCTGGGACGATTTCTCGAATATTTTAAGCATCGAAGGCCTAAAGGCCTCCCATTTTTCTGGGGAATTGTGTTTTTATGGATAAGATACTCTCCTCTCGGAAGAAGAAGAGGAGGAAGAAGACCTTTGATGTCTCTTTTTTTACTTTTTAGCTACAAAACCCCTGTGGGAGGCAGAATCACTCGGTATCTCAATGAATGGCGGGGCATTGTGTAGATGCCTGGGAGCTAGAGATAGTGACCCGTGTTTACTGCCTTCCTTTTCATCAAAGACCTCAAGATCGTCCACCGGTAGCCAACTCTGTAAAAATTCCAGGCCGGCTCCTTGTGCAGGAGATTTTAACCCTGCTAGAGAAAGGTGCAATAGAACATGTACCTGTACCGGAGAGGAACAAGGGTTGGTACTCCCCTTATTTTCTCATCCCCAAAAAGGACGGAGGATTAAGACCCATCTTGGACTTAAGAAACTTTAACAAGTTCCTCCGGAAGGACAAGTTCAAGATGGTGACCCTTTCTCAGATCCTTCAGGCTCTTCAGCTTCAGGATTGGCTGGTTTCATTGGACCTTCAGGATGCTTACTTTCATGTGCCAATCAATCTCAAGCACAGAAAGTACCTGAGGTTCGCAATTGGTGGTTCTTATTATCAGTTTCGAGTTCTACCATTTGGGCTGACCTCCGCCCGAGGGTTTTCACCCAACTGATGGCGGTGGTGGCAGCGAGTATCTGAAGAAGGGGGATTCACGTCTACCCTTATCTGGACGATTGGCAAATCAGAGCGAGTTCATCCGAACGAGCCCAGGAACATCTGCCCTTGACCTGCCACTTCTTACACAGACTGGGCTTCTCCCTCAATTACAAGAAGTCACAAATGATTCCAAGCCAAAGACTTCAATTCATCGGAGCAGTCCTAGATACTTCCTCAGGGAAAGCCTTGCCTCCTGAGGAGAGAGCTCACCATATTCTGCAGATGGTAACGAAATTTCAAAATGCCCAACATCTACCGGCATTCGACTTTCTAAGGTTGCTAGGCCTCATGGCATCCTGCATTTTTCTGGTGGCAGAGGCCAGATTGAGGATGAGATTCCTACAGTGGGCCCTCAGGACTCAGTGGTACCAATTTTTGGGGGAGATGTCAGATCTTCTGCAAGTCTCGACCAAAGTGGCTCAAGACCTCCTATGGTGGGCTTGCAAGGAGAATATCCTCAAGGGGGAACCTTTTTGGGACCCATGGCCGGAGATAACGGTAGTGACGGACGCTTCACTCATGGGGTGGGGATCCCACACCAATGATCTGACAATCAGCGGTCGTTGGTCTCCATCGGAGTCCAAACTACACATCAACCTTTTGGAGCTGAGGGCAATCAGACTAACGCTGAAGGCCTTTCTGCCCTCTGTACAGGGAAAGAATGTCCTAATAATGACGGACAACACAGTGGCCACATACTACCTCAACAAAAGAGGAGGCATAGGATCACTCCCACTGTGCAGAGAGGCAATGCAGCTCTGGTGCTGGGCAATGCAAGAAGGAATCTCTCTATCGGCAGTTCATCTAGCCGGAGAGTTGAACACAGCGGCGGACGCTCTGAGCAGGCAGAGCACAGTCTCCCACGAATGTGTGCTAACTCAGGAAGTCCTTCAAGGGATCTTCGCCCTTTAGGGAACCCCTCAAGTGGATCTGTTTGCGACCGGTGCCAACCAGAATTGCGAACTGTACTGCTCAAGGGAATTGAGCTCTAGGGGATGCGTTCGTAGTGGACTGGGTATTTCCACTCCTTTACGCGTTCCCTCCTGTCCCTGCAATTCCTCAGGTGATCAGGAGGTTGAGAAAGTTCAGGAAAACCATGATCCTTATTGCCCCGGATTAGGCCAGGAGGACGTGGTACCCGGACCTTCTGGACATGTCCTTCTGCCCTCCAATACGTCTTCCACAAAGAGAGGATCTTCTCTCGCAAGAGGAAGGTCGGGTTCCCCATCCAGAGGTCAAGACATTCAGCCTTCACGTGTGGATTCTGAGAGGCTGAGATATAAGGATTGGGACCTCCCGGGGAACGTAATGGAGATTTAGCTTTCAGCCAGAAGGCCAGCAACAAAATCCCTGTACCGGTGTCGTTGGAACAAGTTCAGTAAGTGGTGCAGGGATAAGAATGTGGATCCATTCCTTTGTAATACTCCAACAGTACTTTCTTTTCTCTTACACAAGGCAAAGAGGAAGACTGTGCTGTTGATCCCTCTGTTGGACAACATTTGGGACGAGGGGCTGTCCCTTATGAAGAACCCGTCGTCGGGCCTTGGCGAAGAGGGGCCGGTACGAAAAGAAGTAGAGGGTGCCCGACTGCACCCAAGTGTTTGAGGTCCCAGCCTTCCCCGGATTCGGTGGTCTCAGCGGTGGCGAGGAAGAAATCTTCTGGTTCTTCTGCTTCAATGACCCCCCCCCCCAGACAGCAAGGGGAAGAAGTTGGACGCCGTGGGACAACGAGTCATCATATCGGCGGTAACGACCATCAAGGCAGCCCTCGACATCGTGGCACATTACGACAGGGAGCTCTGGTCTAAAATCGCTCCCCTCCTGGACTTTCTTCTCGATGACAAGAGAGCGGAAGTGTTGGAGATCCTGCAGGAGGGCGAGGGGGCATAGGACCATGCCATCACAGTGGCCACGGACATTGCCGACACGGCGTTCTACCAAATGGGCAACAGCATTTGCCTTCATCCGCCAGGTTGGTTAAGGGCTACTAACTTTCACCAGGATGTGCAGTCGAGGGTATTGGACATTCCCTTCGACTGGGACAATTTGTTTGGCAAAATGTGGATGAGTCTCTTCAGGCCATCAAGGTGAACACTGAGACGGCTTGTGCGTTGGGAACGCTTCAGCAGCGACGGCCGTCCTTTCGCAGTTCCAGGGGTCAACCCCAAGGTTCCTCCAAGGGTTTCGGTGGAAGTTCTTCGTCCTACCGTCAACCGTCCCGCTCTTCGACCCAGGCGGCTTACAGGGGCCGCAGCAAGACTGGAGAAGGTCGCTGTCGTCGACAAGGTTCCAAGGCGGCGTGTCCACGGTGAAGCAAGATTGAACCGGCCGTGACGTCGGGCCCCCACCTGCGCACCCCGGTGGGAGGCCAGCTGGCGAACTTCGTCAGCGTGTGGAAGTCCATCTCCACCGACCGCTGGGTGCTGGACGTTCTGGCCCACGGACACACCCTGGAATTCCAACAAAAGTGTCCTCGCATACCACCAGTGGCCAGGCAGGAAAACCACGTCCTTCAGCTTTTGCTGGCGGTGCCGGCCTGTAACGCTCACCTGATTCCCGTAGAGGCGCCGGTCTTGACTGGGCGTATACCGTATCTTCAAAGGTGATGTGTAACACACGGCTGGCTCTTTGGGCTGGACCTCTGTGCACTGTATGTTTGACTCGAAGGGTAAGATGTCTGCAGATAGAAAATATGGGATTAATGAACTGGGTTATTGAATGTCTCTCTCTTCTTCCCTTTCTCTTCTCCTGTAGAACCCCGAAGGTTAACGCTCTCACCTTAGGTAAGTGAACGCCGTGCTCTCCATCTGCCTCGGGGCAGGGTGCTGTAACCAGTTTCTTCACTGGATAAGGGGAGCAGGCCTCTTGACTTCAGAGGACTGCTGTCCGTCGTTTACTGCACGAACGGTAAGTTTCGAGTAATTCTAATGTCTTTAAAGTCTTTAGTAATGATGTCTCTTGTTTTGCAGGGTTCCGGCGATGGTGGATGACGGGCTGAAGTGAGTTGAAGATGGAGCCCGTGTGATGAATAGAAGCGCCTGGAAGCACGTAAGTAAGGGCTTGTTGCCTGCTTCACGATGCGCTCTAACTGTCTTTTTATTTTGCAGGTACAAGTTCGGAGCGGCTGCAGGGTGCCGGAATACCCACTGGGTTAGATGTGGAAAGGAGTAATGGCACGTGAGTATTAAAGTTCCCCAATGTCTTTAAACGCACCTTGTTTTGTCTTTCAGATGCGGGATGCAGCGCCGAAGGCCTCCGGAGCGTGCGAAGAGTTGGTAAGCTTTTGTCTTTCAGATGCCGGAATGCAGTGTGAAGACCTCCGGAGCGCACGAAGAGTAGGTAAGCCTTTGTCTTTCAGAATGCAGCGCGAGGCGTTGGTGACAGCCGATGGCCCAGGTAAGTGAAGAGCTGTCACTGAAGACCGTAATGCTAACCTGTTCTTTCTTGTCTTTATAGGTGTTGCTGAAGACTGGATTCAGGATGGTAAGCCTTTTTCCTTAGGCCCAGGATCAGATGCAGAAGACACGATGAGCGTTCTGCTGCAGAGGATGCAGAATAACGCAAAGCAAGATTCATCCATCGGGTGTGGTTTAAATAGCCTCCTGCAGTGCTTAGGTGTCTCCTTCCACAGCCACGCCTAGGTAAGAATAGAGTTCCTGCTTTCCAGAAGAGTTCCAGTGTTCTGAACCTAGGGAGTGGCTCCTGCCCCACCCAACAGGAAAAGTAGTTCCAAACAGAAGAGGATCAGAGGCTCAACTGGCAGGCAAGTAAGCAGCATGGTCTGCTGCAGGTAAGTCCACCCAAGCATTATGAGCCCGGCGCTTCCAGCGCTGGGACTGGGCATATTTATGAGCCTGGTGCCACTGGCGCCAGGACTGGGTCCACAAGGTCCCAATTGGGACTGGTTGGCACTCGGAACCTGGGTTATGAATCTGCTTCCAAGGGAGTTGGGAAAACCCTGACCTTTTGGAAGCAGAGATCATGACACGGCCATGCTGAAGGAGGACACGATAGAGCTCGTTCCAAAGAGGCTCCGGGGCTCCGGAGTGTACTCGCAGTACTTCCTCGTCAAGAAGGCAGGTGGTTGGAGGCCCATCTTAGACCTCTGCCGTCTGAACAAGTACATTAGATCGCAGAAGTTATGTACGGTCACCCTTCAGCACGTGCTAGGACAGCTGGAAGAAGGGGATTTACTATTGTCGCTGGACTTGGAGGATGCCTACTTTCACATCCCCATTCACAAGGGGCACCGCAAGTTTCTGCGCTTCGTGGTTCAAGGGCAACATTACCAGTTCAAGGCCCTTCACTTCAGATTGAAGTCGGCGCCAAGGGTTTTCACCAAGTCCCTGGCACCAGTGGCGGAGCAGCTGCGTCTACGAGGGATCCACGTTTACCCCTACCTGGACGACTGGCTCATCCGAACGGAATCGAAGGAGATCAACGTCGCACACACAGCAATAACTGTCCAGCTGCTGCCTGGGGTTCTCGCAGAACTATGCGAAATCTTGCTTGGTGCCATCGCAAGATGCATTGTTTCTTGGGTCTCGGCTCAACACAGTGTTGTCCATCGGAGGAGAAGATATCAGCCATCCTGGGCAAGGTACAATGGCTGTTGACACTGAAGATCACAGGGGCGGGGTCCATCAAGTCCCTTCTCGGCATGATATTGTCCTGCATATACCTCATTCAGCTGTGCAGGCTGCGGATGTGGCCGCTGCAAGAGTTCCTTGACGCCCGTTGGATTCAGGTATCGGGAAGCTTCGAGGACAAGATCTCTCTCGACGAGAGTTTCCGTTGAGCAATACAGTGGTGGTGAGTCTGCGCACACATGTCGGGGGGCGCAGCTTTCCAGACACCACCTCATCAGGAGACAGTCACGACGGATGCCTCCGTGGAAGGTTGGGGCGTGCATACTCCACGCAAGAGGTCTGTATCTGCCGGAGGAGCAGTTGTTGCATATCAACGTACTGGAGCTGCGGGCAGTGTTTTGGGCCCTCACGTCTTTCTGTCCGTCCATGAAGGGCAAGGTGATATGGATCTTCACGGACAACACCACCACAATGTTCTACATCTGGAAGCAGGGGGGTACCAGATCCCCAGTGCTCTCCAGAGAGGCGCAGGAACTATGGCACTGGGCCTTTGCCCAGGGGATGTTCCTCGTCCCGTTTCATCTGGCAGGAGTGAAGAACACCATCGCTGACTCCCTCAGCAGGGAGCTGCGCTCTTGCCATGAGTGGGAGCTACAGCAGGACCAAGTGGATCTTCTGTTCCGTCGATGGGGCAATCCCCAGATCGATCTGTTTGCGATGGCAACAAACACCAAGTGCCGGAGGTTCGCCAGCAGGTTTCCCCACCGGGTGAGCATGGGGGACGCATTCTCATTCCCCTGGGACGGCCTGTTTCTGTATGCGTTCCCTCCGTTGCTTCTGCGAATAGTCAATCAATTCAGACAGTCGCGGTGCAAGAAGATCCTCGTCGCACTGGCATGGCCGAGACAGATATGGTACCCGGACCTTCTGGACTTGCCAGCGTCCCCTCGGTCAAGCTTCCGGCGGCCACAGATCTTCTTGCCAGAGGAGGTGCAATCCTGCACCATGACCCAGGGTCGCTGAACTTGCAGGTCTGGCTCCTGCAGCAATAGAGTTTGGAGGATACAATATCCCAGCGGACTGCAAGGAGGTGCTTGCCAAGACCAGGGCTTCATCTACACTGAAATGCTACGGATAGAGGTTCGCCATCTGGTGCCGTGCACAGAAGACCGTCCCTCTACAGATTACGGCCCTGCAGGTACTGCATTATTTGCTGTCGCTGGCCAAAGCAGGTCTGGCTCATGCCTCCATCAAGGTTCATCTGGTGGCTATCTCCCGCTACACCAGGACTCCGGGACGGTCGTCGTTATGGTCACACCGCCTGGTCAAGGAGTTCATCAAAGGACTTTTCCGTTCGTTCCCGCCAGTGAAGGCTCCGGCCCTGGCGTGGAAGCTCAATGTGGTGCTGACTAGGATCATGGGTCCACCATTCCAGCCTATGCATTCTGCGCCACTGAAATTTTTGTCGTGGAAAACAGCGTTTCTTGTGGCCATCACCTCCGCATGACGAGTGGGAGAGATCCAGGCCCTCTCTTGTAAACCACCTTACTTGACGTTCCACAAGACGAGTGTAGTGCTACAGACACACACCTCCTTCATGCCCAAGGTAACCTAGGACTTTCATCTAAACAAGCCCTTTGTTTTACCTGTATTGTTCCCGACGTCTTTGTCGCTGGCTGAGAGGATTTAGCACTCGCTGGATGTGGCTAGAGTGCTGAAGTTCTACGTGGACCGCACAAGAGTTTTCGCAAGATGTTGCAACTTTTTGTGAACTTTGGCCCTGTGAACCATGGGAAGGCCCTCTCCAAGGCTTCTATTTCCAAGTGGCTCTCCGGCTGCATCACCCATTGTCACTGGTTAGCGAACCGACCGATGCCTGGCCGTTCCGAGAGCCCATTCGACCAGAGTGATCGCTGCAACTACGGCATTCCTGTCTGGTGTGCCCTGCTGGACATCTACAGGGCTGCTACGTGGAGGTTGATGCACACCTTCACAAAGTTCTACTGCATCTATAGGGATTCCAGGGAGGAGTCCAGAGTCAGCGAAGCAGTGCTGTGCAACCTGTTTGCTTGAAGGTGAGCCTGGTGAGGAGGTAAAAGATGCTTAATGTTGAGATGCTTAATGTTGAGCCTTGTCACCTCCTGTGGTTGTGCATGTGTGTACTGCTATGTGTTCTTTATTCATGAGCATGTGAATCCATGCCAGACCCCATGCTGGAGAAGGAACAAGTTACTTACCTGTAACTGTTGTTCTCCAGCATGGGTCTAGCATGGATTCACATGCAAGCCTGCCCCTCTGTCGCTCTTCTCTTGGTCCTACTGCCACTTTACGTGATATCACATCTGAAGATGCCTGCCAGAGGAGGGGCTTAGGTAGAGGGCAGTCATTGGCTGGGGGCAGTATGACCCAGAGACCAGAACAGTTACAGGTAAGTAACTTGTTCCTTCTTCGTTCTTTTGTCCAGCTCCAATACCTTCGCTTCTCCCTCATGGAGGTCAGGGAGAGCATTGCTCGCTCTGCTGGAGGTCTGCAGCGACCGGAGTGCTTCGGTGACCAACATCTTCTGCTGCTCACGCCTGATACGGAGGGTGTGGAGGAGGACTTCCAAACCTCTCTGCGTCTGCCTTGGCCCCGGCGTCTCTTGTCCCTACTCAACACGGCTTCCAGCAAGTGTCTCCCGCTCATGTCTATCCAGTCTGCCTCTCTCCCGCTCCAGCCCGCTGTCTCCCTTCTCTCGTGCTGGGAGCCCACATTTTTGTATCCATTGGGCTTGCTAAGTGACCACATGTGAGGGTCAATTAGTCCAGTTGCCTGACCATAGTTAACGGGACATGTCTAGCTGTTACTTCTGAAATCCTCCATAGCCGCCTTCTTCATCTCAGTTCCAGAGTGTTATTTGGGGAGGTTTACATTATTCAAATGAGGATGTGTCCCCCTGTTTGTCTCTTCCTTGTCCCAGTGCTAAAGTGGTATTTCAGGGGGGACATTTTGTGGGAGATAAAGGAGAAAGGGCTGATAATCACCTACAAAGGCTTTAGGGACAGAAGGTTCATTTTGAAAAGGGAATGGATCCCGCCCAAGGGTCGAGATCCAAAAGCGATGAGCTTTCCCTGGCCACCTGAGAGGAGCATTCTGGAGAAAAAGAAGACGCCTTCAGGTTCCTCACACTGCCCAGGAGGCAACCCTTGACTGGAGGGTGACCGTATCACATATTCCCATAGTTAAGCCAGTGAGACACCATGTAGTGGACCCTCCCTTACATCTTTACCAGAGAAATCCTTATAATTTCTAGTTTGGTTTCCCAAGATACTCTTACGTCCCGTCCCCTTTCCTCCATACTGTATGGGCGTCTCTCGCAAGGGATGGTAGACTGAACCTTTTTCACTAGAAAAATCATCTTCCCCTCTACATTTAGAGGCGCGTCCCTGGGAGCATTCGCTGCCCTGACTCTGCCCTCTGGTGCCACACCTCGGTCCCCTTTTCTGCGTCGACGGGAACAGGCCGAATTCACCAGCGCTCCTGGGTTTGGCTTCAGCCATGTAATTCCACACGCAGAATTCTTCTTCTATATCTTCTTTTGCCCTCCTGGTACCACTATTGAGGGGCCGCTAGGATCTTTTACCGGGCTTGCGCCTGAGGGGCTCCACCCTTGTACCGGTATCATGGCCGAGGGGCTACGCCCTGTTACCGCCAGTATGTCCGAGGGGGCGACTGAACGCAGCTCTAACGACCCACAGGCCGAGGTTTGTACGCCTACCGGGCCCGTGCCCGAGGAGCGGGGCAAGTCATGCGCCTCACACATAAGAGACTTGGCAGAGGCCGGCCCCAGCGATCCAAGCAACACGTCACAGCCACGTGGGAGGCAGCTCACCAAAATGGCCGACGTGCCAGAAAGGGGCACCCGTTCAATGCCTCTGCAGGACTTCGGTGAAGAACGAGTGTCGAGGTGGGACTGGCATCAACCAGGTACGTGGCCTATGGCCTACCCTTCTTATGCGCAGGGTTGTTTTCCCTTTCGGCCGTATGTACATGGTCAGTAGTGGCACCAGCTGCCTCTAGCTACCCCGTCCGTGCCCTCCTCCTCCTCCTCCTCCTCTTCGGCCAGTGAGGACCGTATCTTCGAGAGGGTCCTCAGCCTCATGAAGTCTCCACAGATAGGGGCTTTCATCAAGGACACAGTTAGCGAAGTCCTTCTTGCTATGAAGGCTCAGGCCCTGGCGCAGCCACCTCCTCCGGCTCCTCAGCCTACTGCGCAGGCGGTTCCATACCAGCCTCCTCCTCTTCCTCAGCCTCTGGCCGTGGTCCCAGTGCCCCAGCCTCTGACTCCAGATACTCCTCCTCCTCCACAGGATCCCTCAGACCCTCCGGATACTGATGAGGAGGACGATCCTGACACACCATCATTAGCCAGGGCCTTCCACAAACGTCTTTCTGACCTGGCAGAATACTTGGGCCTACCCCAGCCCAGGTAGAACAGCCGGCAGAGGGTGTCCTAGCTGAAGTCCTCACGAGACACCCTTCTGCCAGAACGGGAATTCCACTGCAGACCAACGTGGTCTCCCTCGCCAAGAAGGGTTGGCTCAAACCCCACTCTGTCCAGCCGGCCAACCGCCGCCTGGACGCCAAATACAGGCAGATTGAAGGGGGATACACTCTTGCTCTCCTCCCACCCTCAGCCACACTCCTCGGTGATCACTGCAGCGTCACTGTACTCCAAGCCTCAGTCGTCCTCGTCATCTAGGGCGCTGTTAGGCAAGGAGGAGAAAACTTTGGAGGCTTACGGTTAGAAGCTGTATTCCAATGCTTCATTGCATCTGCGACAGGCCAACTCAGACGCCATGATGGCAGCCGCCAACCAGAGATTATGGCGGGAAATTGCTGACTTCCTCCCGGAACTCCCGCCCACAGCCAATCGCGTTTTAAGGTGGGGCTAGCCGAAGCCAAGCTCATGGCTCAGGATATCATGGAGTCCACCCTGGCACACATTGATACCTCTGGACTGTATTGCCACGGACATGAAAAGGATGGCCTGCCTCAGGGCAGCCACGTTCAACCCTGACATCCAGGAACGCATTCTAGATCTGCCCTTTGTCTCAGCGACGCTCGGATAAGGGGCGCTCATCGGGAGGCTTCCGCGGCTTGCAAGATCGGAGGTCTAGGCAGCTGGAACGCTCGCCGACTCTAGTCGGCGCAAGCATCAAAAAGGGGGTGGGAGGAGCAAGGGCTTTTTCCAGGCCCCCTCCTCCACCTCTGCCTCAGAGGGTAAGATGTCCTGACACACCCCTCCGGGTCGACATGTCTCCAGTGGTGGGCAGGCGTGCTCTTCACGCACACTTTTGGCAACAGAACTTTGAGGACACCTGGATCCTGTCAGTAGTCTCCTCGGGGTACTGTCTACCTATTCCTGCCTCTCCTCTCCTCCTCTCCCTCAAGTTGGGACAGCAACTCTTTTGGCGGAGATTCGGTCGCTCGTCCTGAGCCAGGCCTTGGAGGAAGTCCCAGCCCCCTAGCGAGGCTCTGGCTTTTACTCCAGGATCTTCGCCATTCAGAAGAAGAACCAAGCTGGCCTGAGAGTTGTACTGGACCTTTCCATCCTCAACCTCTCCTTACCTCTTCAGAGATTCAAGATGGTTACGCCAGATCTTATTGTGGAGACATTGTGCAGGGGAGACTGGATGTGCTCCCTGAATCTGAAGGACACTTATGTGCACGTCCGATCTGGCAACCCCATTGGTCTTTACTCCGGTTCAGGATCATGGGCTCCCATTTTCAGTACAAGGTCCTCCGTTTTGGCCTCCACTCGGCCCCCAGGGTCTTTACCAGACTCATGAATGCTGGGGCGGCCCTCCTCCGGGCTCAGGGCCTCCATATATACCCCTACCTAGACAACTGGCTCGTCAGGGCTACATCTCAAGAAGCAGTTCACCACTCCTCCCAAGCACTGATGAACACGCTACAGGACCTGGGCTTTTTGCTCAATCTCAAGAAGTCACAGCTGCAACCCAGGCGGTCTTTGACTTCCCTTGGTCTCATCTGGGACACACGCTCCGAGAGGGTCTTCCCCTCGGAGGACAAGATCTCGGCCATCAGGAGAGCATCTTCTGGGTCTTTTTGCGGCGGTACTGTTGGCCGTCCCCCACATAAGACTCATGATGAGTAGGATTCAACTCCACTTCACAGTGTCGTGGAACCAGGAGAGGTTCTCGCAGGCCGAAATTATCAAGATCCCCATCTCTCTCCACCCGAAACTCACATGGTGGTCCAGGGACTGCAACCTGCAACCCTTCAGGCCCCCCGTTCCACAGGTGACGATTACCACAGATTCCTCCCTCAAGGGCTGGGGAGCCACCCTGGAGGATCTCTCGGTCCACAGCACGTGGACCCGTCAAGAACAAGAATACTGCATCTATTGGCTGAAACTGAACGCCATTTGGTTAGCCCTCAGGGCCTTTCTCCCACGTCTCAAGGGAAAGTTTGTCCTCATACAGACAGACAACTCAACCAGTATGTACTAAATCAACAAACAAGGGGGGACCAGGTCCCCTTCCCTGTGCAGACTGGCGATCAACATTTGGGAATGGGCCTTGGAGAACGAGATTTTCCTCACGGCAGTCCCCCTCCCAGGGGAATCCAACCTGGAAGCGGACAGGCTCAGCAGGTTGGGAGCGGAGAACTACGAGTGGCAGCTGAACGACCTCGTTGCACAGGAGATCTTCCACAGATGGGGCCTCCCCCAGGTGGATCTCTTTGCCACCAGACACAACAAGAAGTGCCCCCAGTTTGCTTCCTGGCAGGGGCAGGGCCTAGGCTCCCTCGGTGAGCCTTATGGATCCAGTGGGATGGCATGTTAACCTACGCCTTCCCGCCCACTCCACTGATTCACAGAGTGCTTTGCAAGTTCAAGTAGACTCACCAGCTCAACGTCATTCTGATAGCTGACAGGCCATGGTTCTCAGAGCTGCTCAGCCTCTCGGAGGTCCCTCCAATCCACCTCCTGACAGGCCCAGAACATCTTCTGACACAGCAGGGGGGCAGGGTCGTCCACCCCACCCCTCAGAAGCAGGCCCTCACAGCGTGGTTCCTGGGCAGGTGATGCTCAGCCACCTCAACCTATCCCAGGCCAATTTGGAAATCATACAGGGGGCTAGGAGCAAGGCTACCAGAGCCCAGTATAAAAGTAAATAGACCAGGTTCTGCCACTGGGCCCACTCCAAGGATATCGACCCGCTGGCTTATTCACTGGGCGACGTACTGTCTTTCTCGGCGCACCTCGCCAACTCTGGCGTGCAGGTGGACACCTGCCTCACATACCTCTCAGCCATAGGGGAGTACAGGAATTCGGAGGAAGGGGTCATCTCCTCCTCCAACCCGATTGTCAGGAGACATTTGGCCGGACTCGCTAGACTCTACCCACCCATCAGGAAGCCACACCTCGTGTGGGATTTGAACCTAGTCTTGGGCACCCTAGCGCACAAGCCATTTGAGCCTATGGCATCCGCAGACATCAGGCTGGTCACCATCAAGACGGCCCTACTAGTCGGCCTTACTTTGGCGCGCAGTTTCAGCGAGATCCCGGCCTTAGTCGCCTCAGAGCCGTACACTACCTTTCACAAGGATAAGGTGGTCCTGAGGACGCATACGGCATTTCTACCTAACGTACCATCAGCCTTCCACCTAAACGAGGAGATCGTCCTTCCCACATTCTTTGCTGACCCGAAGGACGAGCCTCAGAGAGTTCTGCACTGCCTAGATGTCAGACGTGGCCTGAAATTCTACCTGAACAGAACCAAGGGCTTCCACAAGTCAGATGCCCTATCCATCACTTTTGGAGGTGCCAGACCAGGCTATCAGTCCGCAAAAGCCTCCATTTCCCGCTGGATGGTCTCTGCCATCAAGGAAGTGTACGAGGGCCAGCATAGACCCCTTCTGGCGAACATGCATGCCCACGCGGGTAGGGTCAAGGCAACGCCATCGCTTTTCAGCGCCATTTCCCCTGGCAGGTCATAAGCAGGGTGGTCACATGGGCCACTCCATCGGCTTTCTGCAAGCATTACTGTGTGGATACCGACTCCAGGTCAGATGTGGCCTACGGACAGGCGGTTCTCTGGAACCTGTTTGCTTAAGGAGGGTCTATGGACTAAGAGTATGTTAATCACTACTGTGAGTAACTTATAATATGTACAGGTATTACTCCTACCTATCCTGGCAAAGTGGGTAAAAGGATTTCAGCTTTTATTTCTGGCTTTTTGTTCTTCTGTTGACCCATACGACAGAGTCTGAGGTACGGAAATAGATGTTTCGGGTGTAGAGGAAAATTAAGTAGGAGCAGTTTGTTTAATGGGTAGATATTACAACATAACTAGAGAATGGTACTGTGTTAGTTGAGAGTGGACAATAAACGATAGGCCGAAGGGGTTGAATTGCATGTCAGTGCTGGTCATGGGTGACTAGTAACAGCATGAAAGGTGAGTGCCATATTTTCCTGTGGAGTATCCTTTGCTTCCATTACATATGGACACATCTATTATTGGGGAAGATGTGAAATGGGTTTTACTTTTGCACAGAGCATTAAAACTTGCATGTACTGCTTTCATGCGAAATTCTTATTCTCTACTTTAAATCTACCTAAAATGTTACTGGCCCACCTGTTTCCTCTTCGATTGTCATTTCAGAACTGGCTGGGCTACACAAAGAAGAGAGCCCCCATCGGCTTCCATCGTGTGGTGGAGATTCTGCAAAGGAACAGTGCCCCAGTTCAGGTACAGTAGCCTACACAGTCAGAAGATGGGAGGATTGAGTGTTGAGTTGGTTTAGTAATGTGTTCCTTTTAGGGCGGTTCGTCCTAAAACCTATGGTAATGGATTTAGGACTCCAGACGAGTACTGTCTGAACAGGGGTTCCATCATGTTTTTCCAAAACACTCTGAAAGGTAGCGCAATAGACTGGTCAAGCTGCACTCTTAAGAATGTGAAGGCTGGTATAAAAGTGCAATTAGGCCCATGTGCATTCACAACAAAATACACCACGTATAATTTACTGCAAACGTATTTCAGAGGCTTGTGGATCGGTTCCGAATCACATGCTTTTAATAGGCCGGCATCTAATGGTTGGTGCAGAGTATTACATGACTTGTTTTCGAAATCGAAAAAAAGGGACGTCGACAGTGTGTGTTTGTAATACTATCCCTACTGTGACGTGTACTGTACCCATGGTCCTTCATGTGTTGAGGTCCTCAGATTGGTTTTTTGTCTGCCATTGGGTTGATCGTCTTTTGCAGAGTTCCACTTTCAGAGTTATTGCTAGTCACCAAACCTCTAATATTTATATATTTTTTATGAAATATTTATATATTTTTATAAATCTTTACATCCTGCATTCGGCAAGTCTGCTTGATGATTCTAGTAACGTCCGGAAATTCAAGCACATTGCTGACTGCCTACCTTTCTTCAGGCTACAGCCTATGCAGTGGGTAGAGTGGGGGGAAATATTTCTGACATTTTTAGAGAATGCCTTCATCTACATATATTTTCCCCATGACTTCTTACCTCTCACTGTCCTACTGCGCTTTTAATAGAGAAGACTAATTTTAAATGTTGTCTTTCGTGCAAGTGAACGTTTCCCTGGAAGGCAGGTTCCATGTCAACTAATCGATTGAACTGCCAGCATTTTTTCAAAACCCACAGATCTCTGGAGAAAGAGCCCTCCTTAAACTAGATGTTTAGAAGGGGTGTCATGTACTACCTCAACAAGACTAAAACAATAAGGAAAACAGACCTGTTCTTTGTTTCCATAGCTGAAGGAAGAGGAGGGGCTCTGTCTTAAAGGCAGCAATTTCTAAATGGATAGTTAAATGTATACAGAAATGTTACAGGTTAGCCAACAGAGAACTACCTTTTACATCTAGAGCATACTCCACACGTAGCACTGGTGCCACATTAACCTTCATCGTGACAGTTCCTTTAGAGGCAATCTGTAGAGCACCTGTATGGATTTCAGTTCAACATTACTTTGTGGACACACCAGCAAGGAGCGACCCCCAAGTGGGACAGGCAGTGTTAAAACATCTTTTTGCTCTGTTCCTTCTAACAACCCATCTCCTTCTCCTGATACTGCTTGCTATTCTATGCAAAGCATGTGATTCTAAGCAGATCCACAAGCCTTAAAAGACAAACATTACATACCTGTAATCGTCTTTCTGATGCTTGTATCTGTTAAGATTCACTTGCGCCCTCCCTTCCACCTCTTGTTGGGAGTAGAAGGTACATAGGCCACACACACCTCTTCAAACCTATACTTCATGCAACCTCAGGTCAGAAATAAAACAATCTGGTCAAATGGGGCGGAGGGGGTGAAGTTGTGTAAAGAGCGGATGAGGACGTGAGCCTCTTCCGCTCAGATGCAGTCGCCGATATCCTGCAGAATAAATCCTGTTCCCTGGCTAAATCTTAATGGGATTCTCATATATGCTTTGAGAGGAATGCATCGCTACAGTTTGTTCCATTCATGAGCAAAAACAGAGAAAAGAAACCCCTGATCTGTCACTCGCTCGGAGCGGGGAAGGATGATGGTGCCATCTTGGGCTGTGGACTGCCGGGCTGGCGGTTCTAACTGAGGCCGGCGGCACACTTAAGAAACTGCCTGTGGACTCAATGGCAGAATGCTGCCACGGTAATACAACAAGCCAGCTCACATCGGGGCTCGCCCGCCCAACCCACCATCCTTGGTTGGGAGGACGGTGCAGGAGACAACATCTGCTGGGCTGGTGAGGGGCACGGGAGAGCCAGGTGATGGAGCGGGTGCCCCCGGCACACACGGGGAACTATGCCGCTAGGGAGTGACTAGGTCGGCAAGCAGAGGCAGCGAGGCTCAATATGCTCAGCTGACACCATTGAATGCACGGATCGGGTCCTCAGTGGTGAAAGAAGCCAGATAATTAAGGTAGGAAGCCTGGGAGAGAGGCTGTGCTCCCACGAGTGTGCTGAGCGACAGATAACAACTGAAGGTGGTAGCCTTGGTAATGCATGTGGTCACTCACCAGCATTGACATGTGAGTGGGGACTGGGCCTGCTGTGGTGAACTATTCATCATAAATGACAGGGTGTACTTGTATCAGATGGTAAGATGCAGTATCCCCTTCTTTGTAACACCTTTACCCCATCCTACCAGGTAGGATATTTAGGAAATCTACCCCCGCACTCCCTTACAACACGAACACTTTCTCACAGACAGCCCGCTATAAGGAAAAACTGACTAACACCGAGCCGTATACCTGACGTGTCCAAATACAATAATCAGGCGAGGTCAGGCAATTACTGACCATCACACACCTGACTTGCCTTACACTTCCCCACCCGGATAAAAGGTGGAGCCGAGAGCACACTCTGAGCGAGGCAAAGCACACGAGGAAACAGCAGTTTTGAGGTGGCAGCTGAGCAAGAGTGGAAAGACGGCCAAACCGAATGGAATCGCAAGGAGGGAAATTTCCTTGACTTATTCGAAAAGGAACTGTTACTTTCCAAAGACCTCGAGAATATAAAGCGTAAGAATCCTGCATTGTGTATCGGAGATACCCGGGGCCCTCCTGCATCAATAATGAAGGCAGGGAGAATCGCCAGCCACTGTGGTACCGTCCTTGACTCTAAGAACAAAGCCACTTCAGTGAGATCAACAAAGCCAGTGAGTTGGGTAGACCAATACAAGACCATTCTGTGTTGAAGCCAAGGTTGCAAGCAGCAACATTGTATGGCGAGCGCTGGAATGAACATTGTTAAAACTTGCATGATAAGATACGTAAGTGAAATTGAACTGCTGATGAGTAATTGAATTTTAAAGTAAGCTGCAATACTTTTGACAGAGTGGTCCGGCACCGCGTGCATGCTCAATCGAAGGTCTCTGTAAGGTATCCAGCAAAGAAGTGACTAAAGTAGATACATTTGGTCCAAGTCCGGCAGAGGCAGACCAATTGGAACGAGAACGGATACCTGTGAATCAAAGTGGTCCTGCGACGTGGGGAAGGGAAGCCAATGGCTTGAATATCCTGAAATATAATTTCTTGAACACTTTTCCTTTTTGCATAACATTGTTTCCCACACTAGTTGTATTTAGAAGTAATGATTGGCTATGGATGTATTATTATAGGCCCTTTTATTCTGACAGACTCGACTAGGACCGCATTATTATTTTTTGATGATCATAACTTGCTCCCATCGTTAGATTTAGGATTAGATTAGGTGTTTTTCAAACCCAATAGAAGTTCAATAAACACCCTTGAACTGTGATCACTGGGATTAGAGGTATATATTACAGAAGAGGAGGTGACCACAGCACTTGTGCAACTCAAATCTGGTAAGACTCCAGGGCCTAACGGCTTCCTGGTAGAGATCTGGAAGCAGCTTGGGGACCTGGTTACTGGAACCATGCACTGCTTCTTTATGCAGTGCAAGTTGGATGGGTACGTCTCGCCAGACCTGAGAAAAGCCTGTATAGTGGTCCTACTCAAACCTGGAAAACACCTGAACATTGCGCCTCCTATAGGCCTATATCATTGATTAATGGGGAGGCCAAGTTCCTAGCGAGGGTTCTAGCTAACTGTCTACTTGGGGTAATAGTCTTGCTAATGCACCCGGACCAATGCAGGTTCGGGTTCTAGATTCACACGCATGACCCTCCACAGGGTTCAATTTGCCATCAGCCAAGCCACAGTAATACCGGTATCAGTGCCACTCCTGGCTGTGGTCTTCAAGAAGGCGTTTGACTCAGCTGGGCGTCTTTCTGGGAGATCATAGGCTGCATGGGGTTTGGGGAGAATTGTCTCAAATGGGTCTGCTTGCTCTACACCTCCCATGAAGCAGTGGTCTGGGTCAACAGGGTATCCTCTAGTGGTTTTTACGCTGGGGTGAGGGATGAGGCAGCTTGTCCCCTCTCCCTCTTGCTGTTCACTCTGGCCATAGAGCCGCTCGCAATTAAACTAGGGACTGCCCAAGACTGGGCTGGACTCAAATGGCCTCGGGGGTTGGGGGAAGACCGGGTCTCGCTTTATACAGACAACCTTCTAATGTACATAAGCAACCCTGAAGTCTCCTGTCAAGCTGTGACCAGAATTCTACTGGAATACCAGGGGTTCAGTAGGCTTAAGGTCAATTGGCTGAAGTCTCGGTCTCAGGATTTAAATATCTTGGCTTTTACGTGAGCCCAAGCTCATCAGACTTCCTTTTACTTAATCTTAATTTGGTAATGGATAGATTTGCCTCAGACACTGTTCATTGGCAAGCTCTCCCGCTGTGCGTGGTGATTCTTTTCGGCAAAACATTTTCAGCAAAGAAAGCGGTGAAAAACTGGGGATGAATGAACATAGAACCTCTGGAACAATAGACACCTCCATGAAGTATGTCATTTCGGGAACTGGGAGGAATGATGGGTAAAAGCTCTGGCCGATGTGGTGCAGGATGGGCAGCTCATCCCATTTGGGTTGCTAGAGAGTGAACACTACAGATATATGCAACTGGCTCACGCCATCAGATCCCAGTTTCCCGCCCTGGGAGAGGTGCCCAAGTGCTCATCATAGATTCCAACACTTTCCTGACCGCATTGCCACCATGGTCACTTCACCATTGTATCAAGTGTTAATGGCATTTGGGGCCCAGGAGTTGTCCTGACTCAAGGACAGATGGGAGAGAGATGTCGGACTGCTAGACCCGGAGGAGTGGGTTGAGGCACTTATGTTCCCACAGGAGATCAGAATTGCCACCAGACTCCGCCTTATCCAGTATGAAATATTGCATTGTGTATACTACCGTGAACAGCTCTGGCCCGTTGTGGTGCAATAGACCAAGATAACTGTCTGCAATATGGGATGGAGGGGGGCACCTTTTTTCATACATTATGGGAGTGTCCACAATCCAAATATTCTGGGGAGGTGTTTCTGCAGGTTGACAACATTACTGGGGTCTCGGGTCCCCTGCGATCTCAAGCTGGCAATACTCCGAATCTGGGGTGAAGCAGGCTTCACCAAATATGGAAGTGTTCTTGTCTGTCACCCTGGGGATGGCAAAGAGAATTATCGCTGCAATGTGGGGCTCAGCGAACCGTCCATGACTCAGATGCTGGTCTGCTGAAATTGATAGATGTATTTCAGAAGGTGTGCGGTTGGTGGGAGAGGAGGCCTGAGCATTGCGGTTGGGTTATCCTCAGCTCCACCCTGAGCCTTCTCTTCAGATATTTCGCCACTAATGGTTGTCTTCTCTGCTGCTGCACTGTAACTCTGTGAATGTAAGATGGAAGATGTTCTATCATGTACTACCAATTGTTTGTTTTTTATGCTTTACTTTTAAAAACAATAAACAGTTATATAAAAAAGGCATCAAATAGAACGTACTGTGCAACAGCTCCAAGATGTGGTGAACAAAAAAGAGAAGATGCTTAATTTCCAAGAAGAGCAAAGCAAGAAACTTGCAGCTGAGCAGGAACTATGTCCGATAACTTTGAGGATCAAGGAAATCGAAGAAAGCCCACCCCCTGTACAGGAAAAAAGTGTCATGGAGGTGGTCAAGATTGAAAAAGATCCTTTTCTGGAAAAATCTGCAAACACACTGAGCCAAAACTTGGACAGCGAAAAGAGCAAAATTCTAAGCCTTGAAAGAGAGTGTAAGAATTTGCAGCTAACAATTGACATCCTTCAGAGGGAAAAGTCCATTGAAAAGACTGTTTACAAGGAAATAGAATAGAGCAGGACAAAGTGCTGGAGAATGAGTGTGCACAGATTTGAGAGCTGTACAACAGAGAATGAAAAGCAAGGCAAATTGCTGAAGATGATTTAAGGCATATTAAGGAAAAACCGGAAAAGGCATGAAAGGGTGAGGATCTAAAGAAGTTGGTTATATCCAGAGGGCGAGGAACCTCCCTCTCCAGGAGAGGGCCACCTTGGACAGGAACTCGGGGAGTTGGACAGGCAGAAGCAACACAAGTTTGTGTTCCTCAGTAAAGAATATCAGTTGCTCACACAGAGGACAGAGAATGCCATAAGAGGATGCAAATTGAGCAAGAGCTGTCCTCACTGTAGGCTGATATCCTCAATGAGATGGACCGGATTTATAAAAAGGAACGCTCTATAGAGGATATCCGTTCAAAGGTGTATCGCAAAGAGCTTAATCATGACGCGCACATGAGGGAGACTAATGCTTCCACTAGAATTTCTATTCTAGACCCAGATACAGGCAAGGATATGTCCCCTAATGAAGCCCTTCAGCGAGGCATCATAGACCGAAACCAATATATCCAACTGCAAGAATTGGAGTGTGATTGGGAGGAAATCAGCACCATGGGCTCCATTGGTGAGATCTCTGTCCTTCTGGATGATAAAAAAAAGTGGCAAGCAGTATTCAATTGAAGATGCTTTGGGGACCACGAAGATCACACACAAACTGCAGATGTGTCGGGATGGCAAGATCCCTATTTCTGAGTTTACTCTTTTCGTGGCAGGAGAAACAAAGACTCCATCCCTCTCCATTGGTTCACTCATTAGATCAAATTCCCCACTCTCATCACTGACAAGTCAGCAAAGTCAAGCCAGAGGGTTCTTCTCAGAAAGCTCTGCCAAGCCTTCCCAAGATTTCCACTTACCCTTCAGTGGCGTGTATGACACCACCACAGACGGTATGTTTTCCATTAGGAACGTAATGGACAGGAAGCTGTTGGGTCCAGATACAGCTCAAAAGCTGTTAGATGTTGCAAGCATCAACTGGAGGAATTGTGGACATCAACACAAAGGAGGGATTCTCTGCCCACAAGGCCCTTGACAAAGGGCACATTGATAACCGCAACATGCAGAAGCTGCTAAACCTTCACAGGGATTGAGGACCCAGTGACAAAGAAGAGATTATCATTGGGAGAAGCAGTGCAGAAAGGATTGATGCCAAAGGAGAGTGCCACGCCCTAAATGGAGGTCCAGGGCATAACAGGTGGACTGATAGATCCCAAGAAAACAGGGTGAATCCCAGTGCCAGGAGCCAGTGGAAATGGGCATGGTTGACAGTGGCAAAATCTCTCCAGGATGAGTCACGTTATGAGAGGAATATCGCTGACCCCATCACCAAAGATAAGAACAGTTATAAGCAAGCCATAGCTTGCTGCCAGAGATGTCCAATGAGCGGCCTACTGCTTCTTCCCAGTGCATCTGATAGCTTCTAGATGCCCCTCCGCCGGCCTAAATCCTCTCTACAGATAGAACCCACCTTCTCGGCATGGTAGCCTTGACATGGAACCATATGCCTAGGTTCCAAAATTATCCTAGCAACAAAGGCCCATTAAGGTCCAATGTAATTTGTATGATGACATTTTTGAGTATGAAAGAGGGCAAAACAAAGATTCTGGGAGCTGGCATTCTGACCATTGCATTCCTAGGAAAAAAAGGTTGCCCAGTAAAATAAAGCAACTGTACCCCACATTTGTGCCAGTGTTTCATGGGTTGACTGGAGTCAAAAAATAGGTTACAAACCTGAAACAGTTTTAAGCATATCATCGATAATCTCACATCTTTGCATTTCCTTACATCTGCTTGGTAATTCGAAAATGTTTTTCACTTTTGTTTTTTTTTTAAACAGCTTTATTTAATACTGGCATACAATTAACAGACACATTACACATCTTATAACATACTTATTGTTTGTAAATTCTGGGGGGCACCTGTTTTTCAGATGCATTTCTTCTCAGTTTTTATAGCTGGTGGGGCCTACCCTTCACTCGGGCATACCAACCGCATCCGATTCAGAGTCAAGTGATTTGTTATCAGAACATTCTGGGGTAGGACTTAAATAGTTCCGTAAAGGCGCCCATATGTTCTATGTTTTTCACTTTGTAACCTCTCAACACATTTCTGGTGAGTACACAGAGCAAACCAGGAAGTCCTGGGTTAACTCAGTGTAGGGCTTAAAATTTGGGACAAATCTAACACAAAACATCTGCCCACGAGAGATGCATGTTAGCAGCACGCAGGGGTATGCCTTATGGTCAGTTGGATTTCACGCAGGTGATAGAGCTACTTTTGTTTGGGAAATGCAGCCTCTTTCCTTGGAGCCGACCGGGTGGGTGAGGGTCAAGAAAGTGTTATATACTCTGCCTGCTACATCCTCCTTGTTTCTTTGGCTAATTATGTCTGTATTTTAAAGCCATGCCTTTGGAGCTAAACACGCCAAGCTTCTGCCTGACACAGTGACAAAGGCTGTTTTTCTGTTCTCTTGTAGTACACACAATAAATTAAATGTGTAAAACAAAAAAGAAATAAAACAATCTGAGGACCTCGACGCGTGAAGGACCATGGGTACAATTCACCTCAAGGAAGGGATAGTATTACGAACACGCCCTGTCAACGTCCCTTTTTGATTTGTAAAACAAGTCATGTAATACTCTGCACCAACCACTAGATGTCAGCCTATGCAGGGAATTCATCCCCTCTCCCCAAAGGGGAGCCCACCCCCTTTGGGACTAGAGAGGTAAGCCTGCTAAGCTTGACACCCACAAGCGGAATCCCACTTTGGGTGACTTCCCACACAGTAGAGGACTGGAAATTCCTAGGTAGGGATATGTGTTACACTTCCTTGTCCCAAGAATACAATAAGGTTGTTAATTTATAGGAATTGATATGTGTAATGTGGTTCCACTTCAGGTATCAACATCTGGTGAGGTTTCAGACCCTACCCGGCACTGTGTTTCAGCCGGCCCAGAGAACCAGATGTAAACACTCGTCCTCAGTGCCTATGACAGAGCAAATTCATCCACGTGTTGAGTCGAAGAGGCCGAAGAGCCACATGGGAGAGGATGTCTCTTGGGAGGTGTGGCCTGCAGAGACTAGCACACCCCCAGCGGGGTGTCCTGGCCCACATAGGAGACCACGGAACATGCTGCGAAGCTGCTGCAACCGAGAGAAACAACTGAGCCAGCGGGTCAAGCTGAACAGCAGGGAAACGCAGAGCCACTATCGAAACCTCTCCAGGAGCTGCGCTCTAGCAGCATCGAAGGAAGCCACAGGACCGAGACTTCACCACAATATCAAAACGCTCGACCCGAGGAGCGCCTCCAAGGAAAAAGAGATACGCAGAGACTCAGGGAAACCGGGCGATGGACAGCAAGGTCTCGAACAACCCCAGAGTGGGGTGAAAACCAAACAACTCCAGAGCAGGGTGAAAAGCAGATAGCTCTAGAGTGGGATAAAACTCAGACAACCCCAGAATGGGGTGAAAACAAAATTACCCCTAGATCGCGTGAGAAGCAGACAAAGCCAAGCTGAGCTGAGATCCCAAAGCCCCCACAGCGGGGTGAAAGTCAAACGACCAAAAGATTGGGTGAGCATTGAATGACTCCAGTGCATACTACAGAACTGGGCCGAACAGGTTGGGGTGTGCAACCTGAGACACAAGGGAGGGGAAATCAATATACGTTCCAAGCAACGAAATCTCATGGTGGCCCGAAAACGAGCCTGAGACAAACTAATAGACAAAGTCCAAAGAAGGAAGAGAAGACATTAACTTGTAGCAGGCGCACCAACTGAACAAGGAGCACTTGATAGAGACATTCTGGTGCCTGTTTGAACTGAACACTGGGGTCTGGGGCTCTCTCTTGAGTAATAGAAACCCTTCAGTATTCCCACAGGGCAAGAAACCCAGAGCTTTATTTATGTTGGCTTATGTTTTGTTATAGTGGTAGTGACAGAGATCATGATAGATCAGGTTTTCTCGACGATGGACAAAGGCTATGTTACTGGTTATCCTGAAAAGTACCCTTTTGGCTTCTTTACTTTCTTTGAGATAGGACCAAAAGCCACTAGGGGATATATGGATTTCTTTTTGAATAAAGACACCAGTTTACTAGCATGACTCCTTGTCCGTCTCATTATTCTGACTTACCACAATACTAATAAATATTGCATAAGGTAAAAAGCTGTTAAATTAGTACTAAGGACAGTGACTATCTCAGAAATACCTTGCATTTTATAGGTTAGGAAAGGAAGGACGATAAAGGGTTACAACGTCAGGCTCAAAAACACCAAATCGGGTCAGTAAATAAATGAAGGTCAATACTGTGTCAATAAAGTACATAGGTCGAAGATAAAAATCCAATATCAATAATAAGATGCAAAGATACACAATTTAGCTACAGTAGAAAATACATTCTGAGTGATGTTTTACTCTAAAGCCAATATCAATTTAGTAGTGCCTTTTAAAATTGTACAGAAGTGCCTGGAAGTGATGTTTGGCTGGGAACACCGAGGACCCATCGCTGATTTCTTCCCCGAGTTTGTGCCAGAGACTCATGTCCTCAAGAGGAAGTAACCTCTTTGCTGCACTGCAACACTGGAGGACCATTGCAGCTGAACCAAAAAAATAAAAATTGTACTCATTGTTCTGAAAACTTCAAGGCTGTTAAGAAAAGTATGTGACTACTAGTTCAATCCATGTTAGTGGTTTTCAGAGTTTCAGAGACCCAAAAGGTCGGCTATAGGAATAGATTTGGTTCAATCCAATAGGTCTCAGGTGGTGAAAGGGGCAAATTGGGAGCTAAGCAGTGGTGTTGCTTCCAATCACAGGCATAATACATACGCGATACAGAGGAAGCACAAAAAACTCTGCATTTGGAGCCAAGCAGACCTGTGTTGGACAAGGCGAGTGACTGGATCTGGGTCAATAAATCAAGAATACCTTCTCAATTAACTAGCTGTTTTGGAAACAGCTGGGAAGGGTAGGTGCATAGGTAAGTTTTGGCTTCTCGATTGGAATTTCAGGTTAGTAGAAGCAGGGCCTCTGGGATAATGAACCAGCAAGGATGAGGTGACCTGTGACGACAACTAAAGTAACAAAATCACCACAGCAAGGACACAGCAATGAAGGGAACCCAGCAAGTGTCACAGGCGGCTCAAGGGTGTCCCAGAGAATGGAGTCAGGCCGTCGGGGCAATCCCATGATGGAGGGTAGCCGCAGAAGGCAACCCAATATGTCTCATGATAGCGGGTCAGACACTGTAGCAGCAAATCCCTCAGGAATTCAGCAAGGCAGCTGGGCCACCCATGTCAGGGGTCCAACCAGGGCAGGAAGGCTTCCAGGCACAGGACTGCAGACACAGAGGATCCAGCAATGAAGTTCAGATGTTTCAGTATTGAAAGCTATAAGGAAGCAGCAGAAGAGGCCAGACCGGTGTTTTCCCATAAGGAGTGGGCCCAGCTGGTAGAGCAAGTCACAGTAGCATCAGATGTACACCATCTTGCTTGCAGAGCTTCCACCTAAGTTCCCAAACAGATCTGAGAATGGTACAGAGTCTTGCCATGATGTACACATTTGTCCAGGGGCAGGGTTAGTCGGCCCAGCCCAGCAATTAATTTGTGTGCCGTGTTCATCAAGTTTTAGCAGCCAAACAATCAGAGGTGGCCACAATCAGTGGTGGCCAGCCATGCTTCCAAACACTCAGGCACACACATTCATTTTTTAGATCAGGAATACTGGTAGACCCCAAGTATCCACAAAGAGAGGCCATTATGGACTCCAAAAGAGCTTACATGGGCATTGCTCCCAAAGCTACAAAACAAAATGGAGGGGGCGTAGGATTTGTAAAAGGCCTCACCCCAATTGACTAGTATATATGGGCATGTGTGGCTACTAATGTCGTAAAAGGCTACAGACATGGTTTAGCCAATTGTGATGATTCATCAGATGTTATCACTTTTCCCCGAGGGGGAGCCCCTTTCCATGAAACCAGGGAGGTGAGGCTGCTACCCGATAGTCCCCCTGGCGGTGGTACAATGTGGGAGGATCTCATGGGGAGAGATTGCCCACCCCGCCCACACCCACGATGAGGATGACAAACACCTGGATAGAATTAGGCACAATATCCCCAACCTAACCTTCCCAAACCCTTTGCCATCTTTTAGCCAACCTTCACTTGCTAACACTTCCATCTGCTATTGCAACGTTATACCATTTACTGACTCTAGTACTGAGACAAAGAGGATGCACAGATGCAGGAAGAGAACTTCCCTGAACTTAGAGGAGCATTCTAGCGTTCCAGGAAGAAACATACCTGTATGGACTTTAAAACACAGAAGAGGGACTTGACACAATGTCAAGCTGTCCCCAGTGCAACAACGCGCGTGGAAGCTGCTCGGCTCAGGAGATTTGAGGGGCTGGAGACCGGGAGGCCGTCGGAGAAGAAGATGTGTCTCTAGCTGTTCTCACACAAGACCCTGCAAGAAGTTGTCGAGGCAGTAGCACGGCTTCCAGGAAGAGGTGGGCCGTGACAAGTGCAGAAGCTGCAAGGAGCCAAAGGCTGCGGGCCCGCCGCAGTGGCACAGAAGCCCTTTGAAGAGCGAAACAAGGACTGTGCAGACCCCAGGAAAGAGGAGCCCAGAAGGTACGGGAGAGAGTGGGCTGGCTGGTGTGGGCACAAGAGGGTCATGTCCGGAAAAAGGCACATGGGGAAACGAGGGCATGCAACAGTCCCCTAATTTAGAAGCAAGTGAACTATGCATAAGAGAAAATCTTCCTTGTGTCAGTGATAGCGCCAAAATCACTGACAACCAGAGAAGGGTCAAGGACCCCAATGTGAGAGATTGTGACTTTTGCATCCGAGGATGTCCTCCTTGTGTTGGTGGTAGCCTCAGGAACACTAACCATCAGAAAAGGGACGAGGACCCCAACGATAGAAAAGAAGATACAAATACAAGTCATCGTCCTCATGGCAGTACTTGGCAGGGTAATGAACCAAGTGGGACAAGTCACAGAAGAGGCAAAAGAGAAACCAGGGTCTGGGGCCCAATATCAGAAAGGGATACGCGTCATCTTCCTCCTGGCAGCAGTTGGCACGGAAGTGAACCAACTGGGCTAAGTCAAAGAAGAGGTGACACCAGAATTGGGGATTATAAGTGTTAGGCCTAATGGAAAGAAGGCCAGGGGATTGGAGTCATTCCCCTTTGTTGTGATGAACTCAGAACAAGATACCAGGAGAAGGGAGTCATTCTCCTGGTAGCTGGAAACGGCAGTAAAGTCCAAGAAGATCTGAGGAAGGGTGTCATTTTCCCAGGCTGTTTGAAGGAACAGAAAACTCAGACTGGCACTAAGGACACAAGGGGCCTGGGGAAGGGAATCATTCCCGCAGGCAATCTGAAAACATATGTTGCGAAAAGGGAGTCATTTTCCTGACCTACCAAGAAGCAGTGCTAGAGTGTTTGGGACTCTTACTATCAGGGCAAGGGAGTCATTCCCCCTGATAACAAGTCTGAAGTATTGTTTGGAACATGCTGGCAGGGGTTGGGAGCTATTCCCCCAAGAATGTGTGAGATGCAAGACTGTTTTTAACTGAATAAAACTGTTACAAAAACCAGGAACTTGAACCTAGGAGAAGGGAGTCATTCCCGTGGAATCGCGTTAGGGGAGTTTTCCTAAAGTCTACCTGGAGGCGAGACTTCATAAAACTATCCCTTGGTATACAGGTCCCCAACTCGAAGTATAAGTCTGTACTACCCAAAGGTTGGGTAGAATGGTAGAGCAGCCAGGCTTATTTTATGAGGAGGATGTGATCTGCAGGTTAGTAAAGAGAACTCAGTAAATACATTAGTCCAATGAAACACTTACACACTGAAAGTTACAGTAAAGTATACATTTATTTCATATACACAAGGCAAGGTAAGTAAATACTATTTTAGACTAACCAACACATAATAGAAAACAATAGCAACACTTTTTCATGTGACTGCTTAAGTATTAGTGGCTCGCACCCACAATTGTTACAGCGAAATGACAGTGATGATATCTCCACTGGTAAAATAGTAGTGGTTTACACCAGCAATTGTTACAATAACATTTAGTTATAAAGTCACTCAGACAAGTGTTTGTTGGAAAGAAAAAGGGTTACTCAACACTAATACCAGTAATTTATACTTTAGAAAGACTTTTGAAGGATTCTAGCACTTTAGCAGTCCATTGGCAAAGGTTCCTCAGGATACTTAATTACTTTTAAGAGAAATGCTGTAGTTGAATAAAAAGTTAGGGGGGACCTTGGAAAAGACTCCCTATTCACGCACAAGCTATTAAGCCTGGGCCAAGGATATGGGTAGACACCCAGACACCTAGTATTGCACTCCACTCACACTGGAGCTACTATTCGGTTTAAGGTAAGAACTAAGTTTATCCCCACAGTACCTTACTTAGGTGATTTGAAGAAAATGCAGCTGCCTTCTTTCCTGTGCAGCAGCAACGGGCTCAGTCTCCTGATTCCTTGGTCTGGTGACGAAAGGCAGGACTCTGGAAGGGATGTTGCAGCAGCAGTTGTGAGAAAGGACCCTCAGTAAGGCTTTCCTCAGTCTCCCATGTCGGTCTGGGGTTTTGGCGCCTTTTTATCAGCTCCAACAATGAACAGTTTCCACCCGGTCGATCTGCCTCAGTTCTGCAGTCCTGCTCTCTGGTGAGGGGACTTTGAGGAGTGAGGATGGGTCTCTGTAGGTCCAACTGGAGCTCACCAAAGCTCTGGGAGGATTTGTGCACTGGAAGACGATGCACTGCAGTTGGGCCGGAGGTCCGCTGGTATTCGCGATTTGCAGCCCTGGAAGGTCACAGCACTTGGGGCGAAGGCTCGTTCTGCAGCTCGTCTTATGGCCAGTTGGTCCCACCAGCCAAAAGGAAGAAGTCCTCATCGGAGCTCCTCTGTCGATAAGAAAACGGGGCCAGGGCAGCAGTGGTCGCTTCACGGTTACTGGAAGGGTCTGCTGGCGTCTCTGGTCATCTTCAGCTTCGGATCTTCTGTTCCAGTGGTCGACTTGCCTTCTGCCTCAAGAACCTTACCTTTTATTAGAATGTCCCATTCACTCCTCTGCAAACTCTCCCTGCATTTTACAGAAAGGGGCGATAGGCTGTCCAATCAGGACAGCCAGCCCTCCAGTGGGAACAGGTTCCATTCAGCCTCTCCAACAGACAAAGGACGGTTGAGTTTTGGGCTCCTCCCCTGCTTCCTGCCTTCACAAACACACTGGAGGATAGGTGGGGACACTAAGGGTTCCGCCAAAGGCAAAACTCACATTCAGACTTTCCCATCCCAGAATGGTAGAAGAGGGGCTAATAGAGGACAACCACACAAGAAATGGCAAAACTAAAAAGGAAAGGGCATAACTGAGCCTGTGAATACAATCTGCGGTTGAAAATAGCACAAAAGTTGGTAGAACATGTCCACGCGACCTGCCATAACTTTAGGGTTGTCACTGTGACCACAACATCACAGTAGCAGAGAGACGGGGGATGCTAGGTATCCCCTTATCACTCTGCATAAGGTGGGGGGAGCTAATCTCTCATGTTCATGTTTTAGAAAGGATGCAATGTATCCATCTTTCCTTAAGAACAGTAGTGCGTAGGGAAATGAAAGAATAAAAAAAGGAGAACCCAAAGGGTCCCCAGCCATCCTGCAGAGAGGGTGCTATGTGCTGCAAAAGTGTAACACAGATGACTTTAAGAGATGTGGAGGAAAGCATGACCCCATAACATAAGGTAAAACATAAGGAACAAAGTTCCCAAGGTAGAGCATATAAGAATGAATGAGGGGAAAAGGGCTTCCCTCATTCAGGAGAACAGAAAAGGTCCAGAAGTCCAGCAAAACGTGCTGGGGGGTCTCACCAGGAGCAGGGCTTAAGCATAAAACTGGTAAATATAGCACATCGGCAAGAACAATGCTACTTTAATTATCATTTTTAGTGTGAGGGTCAGAAGCAAGGTTTTCAAGACACAGGATATCTGTCAACACAAAATACCCACCGTCCTGACAGTCACCTTAGATCTTTTACTTGAGGCAGGGAAAACCACCCCCTCCAAGAGAAGGGTATACGTGGGTTTTAATGTTTTCTTTTTCACTGAATAAAAGAATTGGCCCACAAATATGCCACCTTTGTGTCAGTCTGCTCTTTCTGTACCCTTACACAATAGTACATTACACAATTTCCACCAGCCTTCTCCTGTACACATCCAAAGTGAGTTGCAGTGACAGGGCACTTCTTTAGTAGTCCATATGATCACAAGAATTCAGAAATCTACGAAACCCAGAAAACCTTTAGGGTACTTACAAAGCTAGAAAATAAAATTCTTCACTGACAGTTTGATTTAATTAATACTCTTTACAGCAAAGTTATTGTATTACAAATATGCCATTCCATTGCGACTGTAGGGTGGGATTGTGATTGCAACAATAGCAGCCTAATCAAGGTACACCACCTAAAGGTTCCACAGATGGCTTAAAATTGGAGTAAGTTGAACAGTCTTTTTAACAAATGTAGAGTCGCATCAGGATTTCTCAAGAGGCACAGTAACGTATCGTGTGGTCACAATATTTGTTGTGTTTTATGGGCTGCTTTGCTGCATGGATATAAATTCAGAATAGGAAAAATAGGTGAAGGCGATGACATGGAGCGAGTATTGAACTGTATTGCAGTTAACCATTGTGTGGCATCTGCTGCCTCTTTTTGACCCTTTCTTTTACTCTCCAGGTACTTCACGACTATGTGCAGCTGGTGGAAGATGTGGACATGAGATTGACCCTTGCCACAAAGTACAAATGCCACAACGTTGTCATTGATGTGAGTGCTGGGGGGGGGCTCCTCTTTCGTGCAGGAAGATGAAGAGGTGGCAGTGTGCTGTCAGCATGGGGTACATCCCATCCTTGCTTGTGAAAGCTGGGAGTTGAAAGACAGCTAGTGTAGCTCCCATCAACGCACCTGAAATCTGAGTGTTTATACCATGCTTTAAGCCACTATGAAACTAAGATCATTAGATAAAATATTTCAAAAGAAAACATGTTGCTGGGTAGAACCACAGGTAAGCATTATATATGCTCACTGTAATAATTCCTTGGTGTGTGTATGTGCCCACTACACCAATTCTTCCTTAGTATATGTTGTAGGGGAGGCATGGTATCACAAGTATGACACAGACACAATAGGTACAATTTGTAAAACATTCATTGAAGTTTCTCGGGTTGGAAAAACTCCTAATTTGCCCTATAACTAAGATGGGAGTAGTCTCAACCATCAAACGATAAAACAGTCCTAGTAGAGTCTTTCAAATCAAAATGGCCTATTCTAACAAAACCTAATGTCTGCCCTATCTCTTGTACAAAAAGTGTATAAAGGAGAAATGTACGTAAAGGAAAACTCAGTGTTCAAAAGAATAAATCTGAGGGGGACCCACGTTGAACCACACGAAGTAAGGCAGTCCCTGTAGGCAAGATGATGCACTCTGGCTCGGGTTTTCAACAAAATAACAGTTTCGGAATGTGGATCGAGGCCTGCCTGGCCTTCCACTTTAAAGTCTCTCTTTCCAGACTTCCAAATAATGTTTCAACAAAATGTTCACGTAGGCCCCTCCCCCTCTGTCAGGCTCAGACCTCTTCAAAATTAAGTTCAACAGAAACTTGCAATGGGGCAACCTTCCACAAACTTATTACACTTTGGGTCTCCCTCAGTCGGGCTCAGACAGCTTTCGGATGTCGACAACTTAAGAATGTGCGTGGCTTTCTTTACAGACCTCCGCAGGGCCACTTTGACTTAAAAATTCAAGGTTCAACTTTCACTCTCTCCTTCTCTAAGGGTTAATTTTGTTTACTTTGCTTTTGCATTTCATTTGCTTTATCATTACAAAGAATGCACCTTTCACAGAGACATTCGAGTGGGCTACTTCCTTTTGCCGAACCACTCCGTTATTCAGGATCGCTGATTTCTCCGCTGTCCTTACTTCAAAGTTCACTCATAGGCTGGTCTCTCAGGTCGCTTGTCAACTCACCGGCTGTGTGCGTTTCTTTATTGGTTTTACAATTTCCAATTCACGAGTCAAGGTTCGTACCACAGGCTTGGCCTCGCCTCCCCAACTTTGCCGTTCACCCGGGAGGGTCGCTGGCCTCCTTGCAACACAATGCAGCCTTCTGATGTGCGACTTGGCCTACTCCACGTGTCTTTGGCGACCTGTCATTGGCAACGACCTCCAGTAGGGAACTCGTAGAATTTTCGGACTGCTGCTCTCGTCACTTGGTCCGTTGCTCTGCTCCAGTAGGTTTGCCTTTGATCCGGAAGTTCTGTTCGTACTAGTTTTCCGCCTTGCTCAGTGTGTGTCTTTAGGTTCTGCCTTTTATCCATGTGAGGAGAGGTAATTGGTATCAGGTGTATGCACTTAGAATCAAGTGCCTGACCCGATTAACGGGACATGTCCAATATGATGTATGAGAGTTAGTCTTGTTACTCTGTCACCCTCTTCCTCGGCGCAGTGTTTGTGTCAAAAGGGATGCGGGGGATTGGGACCTCAGAGAATCCTAAAAAATAGGATGGGTTAGGTGAACAAAAAAGGGGTGAATACTGCGTCTCTCCATCAGATGCCTCACTCCCATTTCCCGAAGGCCCCTCACCCAGGTCATCCTCCTGCATAGTCCACCTCCAGGAACTGGATCCAAAAGCGATGGCTGTGTCCTGGCTACCTGGATGAGGAGTCCCCAAGGACTAGCGTGTGAGACACCCTTTGGTTTCTCACATTGTACCCAAACAATGTCATCATACACATGCCGTCACATACTCTATCCCAATGTATACATTCCCTCTGTACAATAACTTCCAAAGTATATGTTACCTGGGTATGAACACTTTCAAGGTGTATGGATTCAGAGGATGACCACTTCTGGTGTACATATGAAATAAGTCATTTATAATGCGCCTGTACACAAGTGTTTCTAGTGTACACAATGTGTCCTGCGCACCATTCATTGGATGATTACCTTTGCCCAGTTCACCATCACCTTTATCTTTTGCTTGCTCCATGCAACATCACGCTAGAGCTATGGTTGTTAAATTTGTCCGCTACCCAATCTCTTCCAGGGTATATTTAGGCAAGAGCCAAACAAAATAATAGCTATTGAATTGTTTTCTCCTAATTGTCAGTATTGAACTGCTAATCTCTTATACAATCGCCAAACTGGAGTTGCCGGGGAGTTGCTTCTGACACCCAACACCAGGGGTATCCAGGAGGTGCTTCCAGAATGTACGTGGCCCACGTGGCTAATGACAATGATACTGATGCTGATGGTGCAGGAGTTTGCATTGTGGATCTAACTGAAGCTTCTGAAAATGAGCCTGCAGAGATGGACATAGTGAAAAAGACCTGTTGCAGTGGGCGGAAGAAGCGTAAAAGGAAAAACAAAGCTAATGATGTACTCCTTAGTTCCAATGATTTCCGCACTGAACCTAAACCTAAAAATCAAAAGGGTTGAAAAATAAAGAAATCTGTTCAAACAAATTTCTTTCGGTCTATGGCTTCTTCAACTAAAGAGTTAATTCCTGACACACGTGGTCACTTTGAAAAATATGGAACAGCAAACCTTTGAAGGCAATGAGCTAAGAATTGCCAGGGACCAGATTCATGGTAGTGACGAGCAGACGGCTGGCTCTCGAACAAGAGCCTCTCTCAAAACAGCCGTACCGCTTTCAGTTGGATTGCAAACTGAAATAGCCCACAACCCAGCCAAGTGGGAGCCCATCTTTAATTGTGTCAAAAAAAGAATCAGACTTTTCCTGTCTCTGCTGAAATCGGATCAGTGAACCAAGCTTTGAGTGGGACGAGTTCCACGAGGCCTATTGCCCTAATTTGCAAAGCCACTATTGGTATACAAACTGAAAAAGCTTTTGAAGTAACCAAGTGGGAGCCAATTGTTTACAGAGGGAAAAAAAGCTCAAGCTCCTCCTTATTTCCTCTGAGATAATCTTGGATACCCAACACTTTTTGAAGGACAGAATGCCCATTGCAAATAATGCATGCTTAGGGTTTGACCATGTGTCAACAGTGAAGGAAGCTGGTGGACAGTTACCTTCACTGGGAGGACAGGTGGCGTGGACTACTACAGAAACTGTTATACAGGCTCGGGTAGATTCAGCTTTGGTTCGATCTGACCCCTGCCTCTCGCCTATTCAATCATTTGCTATCCCCAGGGTGTGGATCAAGAGCGTTAAAAGAGGAAAAGGACATTAAGGCGCTAAATCGTAGTACTATCTTGTTAGCCTTAAAGAAAATCCCAGACATCTATCTTTTTTCATCAAATCATATTGAATATGTTTGCTTTCCACATGAGAAATGCACATCTATAGCTGGGCTTAAAATCACGGCTAGGAGCTGATGCTCTACTGGCAGCCAGTATAGATTTGAGAAATTTAGGTCTCAAAATTTTATCAGAAATAATCATTTATAATCTGCAGGATTTCAATTCTAGGAAAAGAGCTGAGAGGAACAGGGTGATGAGTTTTAAATCAGGCAGGCCTCTCTCCCGAATCAAACAATAGGCCAGTAAAATCACCCATACCAACCTCTCTAAACAAGTCAACATGACTGCCTCAGCCACCGCCTACACTGGGAAACTAATTAGGGCCTGCAGACCCTTCCTATCCACAAATAGCTGCCTTACACTGGCCAGGGCCCTCATAAAATCGAAGCTTGACTTCTGCAATAGCCTCTACTTAGGAGCCAACCAAGTCATAATTAATAAACTCCAGGTTCTCCAGAACAACGCGCTGCGAGTAGCACTAAACATCCCTAGGAGAGAGCACATCTCCCACATAAGAATTTCCTGCAAATGTCTATCCATTCAACAAAAAATTGACTTAAAAACCCTCTGCCTCACCTACAAAGCCCTAAACCACCTACCCCCCCCATCTCACTAACAAACTCACTTTGAAGCAGAGCACTAGAATTACTAGATCGTCCAACACTCTCTGCCTCAATGTGCCCAGATATACCTCTAAGAGAGCCGGCGGCTCAAGTTTCACGGTCCTTGCCCCTCAACTTTGGAACACCTTGCCGTTGAACATCAAAGTGACCAAATCCTTCCAACAGTTCAGGAAACTAGTCATTAGCTGGCTACTGGATAAAACCACTCCCAAGACAGACTAAGCACAGCACCAATTGTATATATTGTACATACCATATATGGGCTCAACCATTTGCTCTAAATATCACTGTTTGTATATGTTGTATATTGTATATTACCATTTTTCTTTGTTAACTGCATAACCTGTATATATTGTACTTCTGTAACCTGTCACTGCAAGCGCCCTTTCACTCCTGGGTCCGGAGCGCTATACAAAATAAATAAACAAACAAACAAAACCCTACGGTGAGCAGTGCTCCTTAAATGATTCCAAAACAAAGGTGTGGTCTTTGCTGCCGGATATTTTGAGCCTATAATCTTTGAGAAACTGGGAGTTACTGAGGCCAGTTTCTAGTAAAGCTTGACCTAAGAATGTTAGGATGGAACAGGCAGGGCTCCAGTTCTTTTAAATGCAAAGCAATGAAAGAGAGTATATTTGGTAGCTATGACGTAATATTATTTCAGGAAACCTGGCTGACCCACAGCTTTAAGATGGATGGCGTCCTCATAGTAGAGCAGTTAGCAATTCAAGTGAGGGGTGGGCGGCGTGCCAGTGGCCTCATGATCATCATGCAGGCCTCAATAGGTGATAGAATTGAGTTCATACCAACTTCAACTTAGTGCCTATTAGCTGCCTTAGTAACCATAAGAGGAATCAGGCCCCTGTATGCAATTGCAGTGTTTAACATCTACTGGAACCCCACCTGTCTCAAACTAACAGATATTCTGGAATCATGATCTGATCTGCTACTTAGAATAAAGAACTCGTATGGCTCTGTAGGAATAATATTGTCAGGTGATTTGAAGTCAGTGCGTAACATCACGCTTGATGGGGTTAAAAACAATATATAGAAAGCCCATCGTAAATGGTGGGTATTTGTTGGCTTTTTTCACACGCTGTAACCTTGTAATGGTGTACGGGAATGTGCAGGGATATCCCCTCGCAATAACCTGGCCTAGGGGTCGAGTGGGTTCTACCGTAGACTACCTATTTCGGAGGGATTGTGTCCTCCGACGTATTCCTTATCTTGATAGATTACATTCCAGCTTGCTGGCCTTGGAAATTTTTTCAGTAGAGGGCGCTGCGCATCGACGTCCCTCGAGCTGGTGTCCCTCGACAGCCACCGCCTCGGCGCCGACGTCATCATGCGTATAAATGGACTCGCGCAGCGACCGTTGCTCAGTTCCGTTTTTCCACGCTTTGTGGGCCTCGGAATCGTGGTGCTCAGTTCTTTCTTCAAGTAGTTTCTACTTATTCCTCGAATATATCATCTTTACTCGATGGCTTCCTCATCCGAACCGTCGACCCCACGGTCCGGCTTCAAAATGTGTCGTGATTGTGGGAAGAAAATGTCATTGACGGATCGTCACAGGATCTGTTTGTGGTGCCTGGGATCGGAGCCTCACTGTTCAGAATGCGAGGACTGCATGTCCATGACGGCGAAAGCCTTGAAGGAGCGTAAGGGGAAGCTAGAAAGAGGTAAGACTCTTAAAACTTCTACTCCTTCGAAAGTTTCCTTGGCAGAGTCGAGACATTCGTCTCCTCGCCATCACAGGAAACATTCCCGTTCAAGGTCTCGAAGCAGTTCCCATCAGTCTTCGAGATCTAAACACTAGAAAAAGAGGTGTTGTAGATCTCCCTCTTCTTCGTCGTCTTCCACTTCCCCGGAAAGGGTCACCTGCCCCACGAAACACAGCTCTCCAGCTAAGTGGGAGGAATTCCGTAAAAAAATGCTTAGCGTCTTCGAGAAAGCGGCCTCGACCCCCTCGGAGACAGCTAAAGGTGATACTCTGGGTGAAAGACCCGAAAAATCAAAACGCTGCGAGTCATTGTGCCCGGCGAATGAAACTGCCAGAGAGCATCATGAACCATCGAGCAAAGGCAGTAAGACTGCGTCATCGGCGCCGTCGTCGAATGTTCCTTTGACTCATAAATCTGCGTCATCGACGCCTCTATCGTAGGGCCTGTCGACACACAAATCAGTCGAATCGACGCCGTCTTCGACGCCGATGTCGACACCGATAAAGGACAGACCTACTGCTGTTACCACATCTCTGTCAGTAGAAGTACCGAGGGCTTCGATCATGACCTCGAGAATGTCGTTGATAACCTCGACGACTCCGAGTAGGATCCCGATCCTCTCGGGTTCTTCGAGGCCCCTTCATACTTTTTCGACTCCTTTTTCGGTTTCATCGAATCCTTTGACTTCCGCGTCAACAACTTCGACGTTTTCTCAACCTGTGACTACAAGCTTGGCCCCTTCTGCTCTAGAAATGGGTTTTAAACCATACCCTAGATTTGATTATTTTAGAGCTTTGTCCTCTATATATGAGGAAGGGGAGGATTCCGATCATGAGAGACCTTTTGGGTTGCAAAGGACCACAACACCTATTCCTGAGGAATTTATCTCAGAAGAGAACAGGTTAAAGGATCTTCAAGATTCCTTACATGAGGCAAGTGGTTTAGATACTTCTCCTGACGTAGAATTTGCTAAACCAGACCCTCAGGAACATGCTGAGACCCCTTATAGGGTTCTGATGGCCAGAATAATAGAGTTCATGGGGTGGTCTACACCTTCACCTTCTTTTCAGCAGGATGACCTTACTGACATCCTAGATAAAGGTCCACAGGAAGATCCTGTTGTTCCCTTTCATTCTGCACTACAGAGAAAAATGTCTGCTAATTGGGAAACTCCTGAAGTAATCCCGGCAGTTAACATAAAACTATCTGCCAAATACAGAGTATCTGTCTCAGACCCTGAATATTTGAGCAAGCATCCAACTCCAGAGAGTTTGGTTGTACAAGTAGCAATTTCATCGAACAGTAGATCTGCATACCCTACTATTCCACAGGACAGGGATGATAAAAGGTTTGATGCTATGTCAAAAAAAGGGTTTTCGGCATGTAGCATGGCGCTTAAATCTATTAACGCCACTTGCACGCTTGCAAGATTCAGCCATACACTTTGGGAGTGTGCTTCATCTGCGGCTGACTGTCTCCCGGAAGGAGAGGAAAGGGAAGCATTTTTAAAGATCATTAAAGATGGGAAAGATGCAATGTCCGAGTCCCTTCAACTGGCATTGATTCTGCTGACAGTATCAGCTGGGCCATGGCGGCTAGTACTACAATCCGCAGATATGCGTGGTTGCGAAAGTCTGGATTTGCTCCAGATGTACAGGCCAGACTTTTGAATATGCCCTTTGACGGCACGTCTTTGTTTGGTAAAAAGGCTGATGACAGCCTGGAGACATCTAAGGCAGCAGCGAAATCTCTTGGAGCTGCAATCCGTCAGACCCCAAATCGCCCCTCAGGAACTTCCTGGAGGGGTAGGTCCTTTTGCTTTTACTCCGCATTCGGAAAAGGCAGAGGACAGCCAGCTCAAAGGGGCCAAAAACGATTCACCCGTGGTGGACGGGTTAAAGGTACACAAGCCGCAGCAGCAGGTGCCTCTTTACACTCGGCATCTGTGTCAGCCGCCTCTAAACCCCTCTGAGGTCTCTCCCCACAAGACACCAGCAGGGGGCAGGTTAACTCAACATCTGGCGGAATGGCAGACTATTACGTGAGATGCTTGGGCATTGGAGACAGTTGCCCAAGGTTACTGTCCGCCCTTCCTACACACCCCTCAGAGTCATCCACCGGGGATCAACTCTTTGAAGTTTCCAGATCTGCTCCTTCTACAGGAGATTCTAGACCTGCTAGAGAAAGGTGCCATAGAACCAGTACCTGTAGCGGAGAGGAACAAAGGTTGGTATTCCCCCTACTTCCTAGTACCGAAGAAGGACGGAGGACTGAGACCCATCTTGGACTTGCGAGAATTGAACAAATGCCTCAGGAAAGACAAGTTCAAGATGGTAACTCTTTCTCAGATCCTTCAGGCCCTCCAGCTTCAGGACTGGTTGGTATCCCTAGATCTTCAGGATGCTTATTTCCATTAGCCAATCCATCTCAAACACAGGAAATACCTGAGGTTCGCAATTGACAACTCTCACTTTCAATTTCGAGTTTTGCCATTTGGGCTGACCTCCGCCCAAGGGTCTTCACCAAGCTAATGTCGGTAGTGGCTGCAAGTCTAAGGAGGGAAGGGATCCACGTCTACCCTTACCTGGACGATTGGTTGATCAGAGCAGTATCTTCGGAACATGCTCAGATCCAACTAGATTATGTCTGCCACTTCCTTCACAAACTGGGCTTCTCCCTCAATTTAAAGAAGTCACAGATGCTACCGTCACAGAGACTCCAGTTCATTGGAGCAGTCCTGGACACTTCCCTGGGAAAAGCCTCGCCACCAGAGGTGAGGGCTCAAGATATTCTACAGATGGTCACCAAGTTTCAAAATGCCCAACGTCTACCAGCCTTCGACTTTTTGAGGTTGCTCGGCCTCATGGCATCCTGCATCTTCCTAGTGCCAGAGGCTCACCTGAGAATGAGATCCCTCCAGTGGGCTCTAAGAACCCAATGGTCGCAATTCTCAGGGAGAATGTCAGATGATCTTCAAATCCCAGACAGAATAGCTTGAGACCTTCAGTGGTGGGCCTGTCGGGAGAACATCTTGAAAGGGGAACAGATTTGGCAACCATGGCCGGAGATAACAGTAGTCACGGATGCCTCACTCACGGGGTGGGGAGCCCATACCAACGACTTGACCATCAGCGGTCGTTGGTCTCCATCGGAGTCCAGACTACACATCAACCTATTAGAGCTGAGAGCAATCACACTAGCGCTGAAAGCTTTTCTGCCATCAGTACAGGGAAAGAATGTCCTGATAATGATGGACAATACAGTGGCCATGCACTACCTTAACAAAAGAGGAGGCGAGGGTCACTGCCACTGTGCAGAGAGGCAATGCAGCTCTGGTTCTGGGCAATTCAGGAAGGAATCGCTCTATCAGCAATTCAGCTAGCCAGAGAGAAGAACTTGACAGCGGAGGCTCTGAGCAGGCAGAGCACAGTCTCCCACTTGTGGGAGCTAGCTCAGGAAGTCCTTCAGGAGATGTTCACCCTTTGGAGAACCCTTCAAGTGGATCTGTTCGCAACCAGCATGAACAGGAAGTGCGATCAGTTTTGTTCAAGGGATTTTCCCCCGAGAGGAGCTCTAGGGGACGCGTTCGTAGTGGACTGGGAGTTTCCACTTCTGTACGCGTTTCCTCCACTCCCTGTCATTCCTCAAATGATCAGGAGGTTGAGAAGATTCCGGAAATACATGATCCTAATTGCCCCGGATTGGGCCAGGAGAACGTGGTACCAGGAACTTCTGGACATGTCCATCTGTCCTCCAATTTGTCTTCCGCAAAGAGAGGACCTTCTCTCGCAGAAGGGAGGTCAGGTTCTCCATCCAGACATCAGAACGCTCAACCTCCACGCTTGGTTTCTGAAAGGTTGAGATACAAGGATTGGGACCTTCTGGATGACGTCATGGAGGTGTTGCTTTCGGCTAGAAGGCCAGCAACAAAGACTTTATACCGCTGCCGTTGGAACAGATTTTGCAGCTGGTGCAGAGAAGAGAATATCGACCCCTTTTCATGCGGTACACCAATGGTGTTATCGTTTTTGCTCTATTTGGCGAATTCAAGTCTCCATGTTGGTACGATCAAGGGCTGCCTCGCAGCGTTGCCAATCTTCAAGCGCACTGCAGAGGAGCCATCATATTTCAAACTACCCCTAGTGATCCAATTCCTGAAGGGATTAACTAATGTTTATCCCCCAAAGCCTTTCCAAGTTCCCTTATGGGATTTAAATCTAGTCTTAAACTTCCTAATGGGTACTCCTTTTGAACCACTCCATTCTTGTTCATTAAGATTTCTCACCCTTAAAACTGTCCTACTAGTGGCTTTAACATCTGCCAGAAGAGTGAGCGAATTACAAGCTCTATCTTGCAAATCTCCTCATACTATTTTTCACAAAGACAAGGTTGTCTTACAAGTGAAGCCTAATTTCTTCCCAAAGGTGGTCTCTGAATTCCACATCACTCAGAAGATAACCTTACCTTCATTCTATCCTCCTCCCCATCCAGGGAAAGAGGAAGAGAGGCTGCATAGGCTGGATCCAAGGCGTGCCTTGAGCTTTTATATCAGCAGACTTGCTAGGATAAGGCAAGCAGACCAGTTGTTTGTAGGTTATGCAGGACACAAATTAGGACTGCCAATCACAAAACAGACCATTTCATGATGGATTATATTGGCCATTCCTAGAATGCTACAAATTGGCAGGGAACGAGCCCCCTCAACATCTTAGGGCTCATTCAACCAGGGGTATCGCAGCCTCTTCGGCCCTCCAAAGAGGGGTAACGATTCGAGACATATGTGCAGCTGCCACATGGTCGTCCGCACATACCTTTACAAAATTCTACAATCTGAATTCCTCCTCTAGCCAGGAGACAAGATTTGGTAAAGCTGTGTTACATTCTGTATATTCTTGAAGGGAAATATTCCAATTTTACTCCCACCTCCGTTTGTACACCACTGCTATGGGAGTCTATCAAGATAAGGAATACGTCGGAGGACATAATCCCTTCGAAGAACAAGTTACTTCTTACCTTGTAACGTTCTTTCGATGGGATGTTCCTCCGACGTATTCCTTATCACCCCTCCCATCCATCCCCGCAGTAAAACCTCCCTTGTAGTTGCAGTTTACGCTCCTTCAAGGTCAATAACCAATTCATGCACAGCTACATTTTCAAGCTTCAAAACGGAACTGAGCAACGGTCGCTGCGCGAGTCCATTTATACGCATGATGACGTTGGCGCCGAGACAGTGGCTGTCGAGGGAAACCAGCTCGAGGGACGTCGACGCGCAGCACCCTCTACTGAAAAAAATTCCGAGGCCAGCAGGCTTGAATGTAATCTATCAAGATAAAGAATACGTCGGAGAAACATCCCATCGAAAGAACGTTACAAGGTAAGAAGTAACTTGCTCTTCTATCTTAAGATCTGTTTGCCAGGTGTGAGGGTTTTCGGGTCATAATTTGTATTTTGTATTTTATTGAATTTATATAGCCCTTTACTCCAAAGTGCTTTACATGAGAACAAGTAAACAATACAGCAAGCATGAGATGACAATTGAACCACAACCTGAAAACAGTATGAAGAACAACTTACAGAATTGCAGGGGTGAGGAGGGTGAAGGGATGGGAGAGGTGTGCAAGAGAGTAGTAGATGTTAGAGGAGGTAATAATGGGGGAAAGTGGGAATGCAGGAATGTGAAGGAAGAAGAGAGGAAAGGGAGAGGCTAGATGCAAGCAGGGGGAAGGGAGGAAGGAGGTAGGTTTGATGGAAAGGGTAAGGAAGAGCAGGAGTAAGAGGTGAGAGTAGTGGGGAAGGGAGGAGGAAAGGAACGTGGAAAGTTAGGGTGGAGAGTGGAAGAGATAAGATTTTAGGGAAGAGCGAAAGGAAGGGTAGGCGGGAGAAGAGCGGATGTGAAGGGGGAGGCGGTTCCAGTGGAAGGGAGCAAGGAGTTGGAAGGAGCGGAAGCGGGAGGGGGCGCAGGGTGTAGGAGGAGGAGAGAGTAGGAAAAGATTAGCAGAGCGGAGAGAGCAAGAAGGGGTGTAGAAAGAAAGAAGGGAGGAGAGGTAGGGGGGCAAGACCATAGAGTGATTTGAAAACAAGACAGAGGAACTTGAACTTGAGCTGGGAGTGAAAAGAGAACCAGCCCAGAGAGGTGAGGGAGGAGGAGATAGAATCAAGAGGTGAGAGAAGGCATAGGGAGCGGATGTCAGAGTGGTAGATGGATTTAAGAGGGGAGAGATGAGAGGAGGGGAGTCTGAAGAGAAGGGAGGAACAGTAGAAGAGCCTGGAGAAGAGGAGGGAGGTAATTAAGAGTTTAGTGGCGTGGAAGGTAAGGAGGGGTCATTTTTTTACAAATGTTGTAGAGGTGAAAGCGACAGGATTTAGCAGTGAGAGAAATGTGGTAAGATAGAGAGAGGAGAGGGTCGATATGGAGACCAAGGTTACGGGCATGGGGAGAGAAGGAAAGCTGTGAGGGGGGGAAAGAGAATGAAGGGGGGAGGAGAGGGGGAGGAACAGTGTTGGCTGGGAAGAAAAGGAGTTCAGTTTTGTCAGCATTCAGAGTAAGGAAGTGTGAGGACATCCAAGATTTAATGGCTGAAAGGCAAGAAGAGAGTTTATCATGAATGTCAGGAGAGAAAGAGGAGAAGGATAGGAAGAGCTGTGTGTCATCAGCATAGAAATGGTGCGAGATGCCAAAAGAGGAGATAATAGGAGCTAAGAATGAGGTGTAGAGCGACAAAATAAAGGGGTCAAGGACAGAGCCTTGGGGAACGCCGTGGTTAAGGGGAAAAGTAGGGGAGGAGGAGCTACCCCAAATAATGGAAGGCACTAGTGATCATGATATGTTGACAGGCATTTTCACCCAAAGAAAATTGGGGGTGACATCGGGACTTCACTCTGACCTGATAATGAACAAAGGCAGAAATAGAGTAGTAAAATTCAGACAAGGTGGAGTCTCTCTGAATAATAATTTGCAGAGTGGCCAATGCCATGACTGAGTCAGAGCTGACCAGAGTTTATAATCCTTCTAGTATTTTGGGACTTTTTGTGGGATATGGAATCTCCGAGAACCCAAAGTCCTTCTAAACGTGAGATTCATGCACATTCGTTTGATGAGGAAACTTGTCTCAGAAAGAGAGCCCCGAGGAAATCTATTTGAGGCCTAAAACGTACAACTACAACACACCAAGAATTTCAATTAGAATCAAAGACCTTGCAGAATAACTTTAAACATTGGTCCCATTCACATAGACATTTACAATATCAACAAGTCAGGGATATAATGTTGGGAGCCCTAGTGAACAACAATTCAAGGAATTTTTGGATGCTGGTTAACTCCTCTCGGGTCTCGCAGAGTCATCTTTTAAGTAATGTTATAGCGGATTCCACCTGGTGTGATTATTTTGGCGCCTTCTGTGGGAAACCCATAACCTCAATAATCAGAACGAGACCCTATGTGATGTGGAGGTTGACCCTGAGTGAAGTTATTATATCAGATCTAATCAAAAGATCCTTATCTTCTAGGGCTGCTGGCCCAAACGGATTGACTAATTTAATACTTAAATCCAATGTAGAAATATGGTCAAAACCTTAATGATTCTGTTTGGTGAGGTCTTAAGAAATGCTTTTCTTCCAGAATCGTGGAAGTCAGTCATAATTATCCCCCTCTATAAGGAGGGCGATGGGGCGGATCCTGCAATTATCGTCCGATCGCCCTTCTGGACGCTGACTGTAAGATCTTTGCACGGGCCATCTTGAGGGATTTGGAAGCCTGGTGAATAAAAAATTAAATCCTGTCAAATCAGCAGATAGGCTTTAGGAAGGGTCTTTTGACCTAACTCAATGGTCTAGTGATGTCCATCATGTCAAACAAGTCTTGGATGAAGGGCGGACCCATATTGTATGGGGCGTGGATAGATCTCTCCAAGGCCTTCAACACGATTAACAGGGAGTTGCTCTGGTCCTCCTGGGGCCTGCTAAATTTCTTGTTTGCAATATTAGCGAGCATGCACAAGGGTTCCACTCTCTGAGTCAGACTAAATGGCCAGGGTGATTTTTGTCTGACTATGTTCAGACCGGAAGAGGGGTAGGCAGGGGTGCATAGTTGCCCCCTGTCTCGTTAACCTGTACCTAGCAGATTTATCAAAAGCATTAGACCATCAGTCGCTGTCTAGTCCAAGGATTGGCATTCAATCTATAAATTGGATGGCCTATGCAGACGACATAGTCCTTCTGGACTATACTCCAGTAGGCTTACAGCACCTTTTTGAATGCTTTTGGTAGCTATGCCTCGATAAATTATATCCTAGTAAATCCTGCTAAATCCAATATCATTACCTTCAAAAGGCCCCTAAAGTCTTCTACAAACTTTAAGTGGACCCTTTTGAAAGAACCTGTTTCTCTGGTAAAAGAGGTGACTTATTTGGGTTTCAAGCTGAGTTATTTTCAAACATTAGCTCAATTTGAACTTAATATAGAGGGAAACCTGATCCACTTGGTATGCCAAATGAAAAAAACTGAGCAATACTTACTGTAAATTCTCCATATTTCCACTGGTAAACTTGTATAAGTCTAAGGTTTTACCATCATTACTCTATGGGCTGGATATAAAATCTCATGCCCAAGAATTGAACTGGGCTAGAATAGAAGGGAAGATCTGGAGGAAGGTTTTGTGTCTTACGCAGAGTCAACCAATAGTAAGCTTGAGGTATGAATTAGGTTTACAATCCTTACAGATTTATATGGATTGGAAGATCATCCCGCTATACAGATGTATGATGGTGCCCCAGGCAGACTCTTTGTACGAAGACATTTCCTTGCTCCAAAAATAGGGATCTAGCTCCGTTCTGGTTCAACTGGTAAAATATGTAACCAAGACTTAGCATTAAGGTGATCGTGTGATGAAAGACCTGATAGCTAACCCTGTGGGTGTCAAGATGGCTCTGAAGCGAATGGATTGGATTCAAACTATAACAGACATGCATAGATTGGCAATCTCAAGGTCTTTGTCAATATACGATAAACCAAGAGGTTTCCTGCCAAACTATTAGAAATTGAGACAGGAATTCTTAAGGTTTCGTTTGAATTTGATTTGCACAGGTGAAATCCAGTCAATTTGTTAGAAGTCCTCGAGTGGACTCGATTTTTGTCCTCTATGTGAAGAGCTGGTAACACATTCGCCTAAAGTACATAATGATTGACTGCCGGGTAACTCTGGAGTTGAGGGGTTGTTTGTTAGGTCGGTTTGTTGACAGATTAGACCGGTTGTCCACAGATTCTTTCTGGGAAATATTGATAGCAGGCCATGAAGTATGCCTGATAGTTGAAGTATTGAAAGTGCTTCAAATTGTGGGTTTTATAAGAGACACAATTGTACTGTTGATTGTTTATTTCTATGATGTTATATTATGATGTCTCATGTAATGTACGTGTGAAAAGTTTATTTTCGACTATACCAGAATTAAAAAAATATATCTTTTAAAACGAATGAATGCTTGCTTCTGGATACGCATCCCCGTACCCAGGGTTATCTCAAATCTTATTATGTTCAATGTAGTTATTTCTTATTGCATACTCTGGTATGACAAATATGTGCACCTAAGCCTATGTTACTTATAGACACACCACATTAAGACCCCATCGATTCACACACAAGGTGCAGATAAAGGTGTTAAGGCAAGCCTAAGCACAGATGATACCAAAGCCCTTGGACCACCTGCTGACAGGTTTTCCCTTACCGCAAAGATCAATTTATGTGCGTGGAATTTAGCCTTTTCGGTCTTACATGTGGGATGTTTCAAAATGTTTTAGCAGACATTTTGTAAAGAGTTTTTGTGTTCTCCACATCTTGTCCTTGCAAGATTTCCTCACCAGAACACAATATTTTCCAGTTAAATAGCAAGGATTCCTCTCGTGAGAAATCACAACAATTGTAAGCCTAACACATTGCTTGCATACAAAATTCTCGCAAATATAAGAAGACAAAAACGAATACGAAAATATCTTCCAGGCCCCCACAAAACATAAATGTTCCAGAATGCTCCTGTTTTATCCGCCCACGTGCACCCTGAAGATAAACGTCCACTGTAGCACCTTCTAATATATTTTTAAGCATGCTGTAATTTCAGGTTCTCGTGAGAATACTTGAGTACTCCTCACATGGGCGAAGAAAAATGGCGGCTCTTCATTTCTGAAAGGCCTCAGTTGCTGCAGTGCACCATGGGAGATATGTAAAAGATTTTGTGGCTATGGCATCCCACTCTCTGCCTAATTAGACAGATTTCCATCAGGCAAACAAAAGCCACAGCTGAACCGCTTTTTGCAGCTTATGAAACACATTTTAAACAAACCCATCTAGCGGTTTATGCTGTGCACCAGTTCAATGACTGCACATTTCCCTGAAAAGAAAACGAATGCAAAAAGTGAAGAAGTATCCTTTTTTGGACACTTTATAACTTTTGACAGTTGAACACATTTCCATTAATATTTCCAATTATTTTGCCCCCGGGCCAAAAAAATCTTTTGGAAAGTTTTGAACAGATGAGTTAAGTTATTAGCCAGAGAAATGTCCACAAAGTCAATAGATCAAAGGTTTCACCTAAACTCTAAGGCGACATATCACATACCAGAAGGGAAAATGAAATGAAGAGGATTTTTACAAAACGTGTGCATTTGTGCACGATTCTTTGGGTAACAAACTAATTGAGGAATTACCTTTGATAGTATAGAAATGAACAAAGGACTGTACGTTTTTAATCTGACAACTCTACAAACATGATTTTTTTGAATGGAGGAATCTTTATTTTCTTTGTGTACATACACTAAAGGATCCTTTTGCTGGCTTATGCTTTTTTTGCACATAGCATATGCTGTTTAACTCTTTTAACTAAAAGTGTTGACCGAGGCCTTGTTTCAGTCAGTGCCTCTATTCATTTAGTAGCGGTTTCTCGCTTGAGCCAGCAAAATAGATCTGTGATAGTTTCATGCTTAGTCATATAGAAGATATATTTGCTGGTTCCCTAATTCTGTTTTGTCTGGGCTTCTTAGTTGAATTCCAGAAATTGAGTGAACCCAGGACCTTTCTCACTAGATGACCACCACGCTGTAAAGTTTTTAGGAAAGGCATCTTAATGAAAGTAATTTGACAATACTTAATATCATGTGTTTGAGCTGCACACGTTTGTGTTGGAGTTACGTGAGGTGCAAACTACAGTCTATTGAAATTGATTTTTTTTCCAGACATATAAAGATCTGAAGGACCGACATCAACTCATGGCGTATCGGTGTAAGGTTGATAGAAGCTCCCCAGAAGAAGAGAAGATCGATATACTCTTAAAAAACACGGTATGTGATGGTCTCGGAGGCTAGTCCACAACATGTTACATAACTGCACTCCATGGTACATGTACATCAGTTCTACTGAAACAATTTCTCTGGGAATCTTTCCATTGCATGTGTTTTTTGCCTGTTGTACATTTAAAGAAACGTAATGCCATATGCAAGGACCACTAGCCCAGTCCACACTTCGTTGTGAAGGTGAAGTTGGGACTCTAAGCACAGCAAGCTCCGGCCCGATGTCTGGGTATATACCTGCCACTTAGGGTGACGTTGGCGTTGCAACACTGAAGAGTTATGGATAGAAAAGCTTTAAATTAATCATAACTACAGGGGCAGCCTTCCATTCCTACAAACCATAATATTTTATGTATGTAGTGCTTCATGCTGATTTCATCCTGCTTCTTAACGCTGTAACTATTATGCTTATAATTACCCAACCATGTACTCTTTGGCTAACATCAGAGTGTTCTCTATGGTGCCATTATGATCTAGCAGCTGGTGTTTGCTCGTCATACTGTTGAAGCTTAAATCCACCTGAAGTACTGATACTGGCTCTCCACACTCTTCTAGGATCTTTCTGGAATCCTGATCACACACTGCACCTCTATTATCAGTAGGTAGGGTCTTCTAGGCTCCAGCTCCACAGCTACATACTGGAACCGTACAGTCACTGGAAGCTACTCGAGTTATTTTTGTAATGGTAGTCCTCCATTTTTTTCGGACTTGTGTAATGTTCTGGCTTCAGTGCAGCATGATGGAGCATTTGTTGCTTGGCAAAAACTGAATTTTTAAAAGAATTCTCCAATCTCAACCTGCACATCAGTCCCTTTTTAGCTTTTGTCACTACCACAAGGCGTAAACAGAAAAGGGGGGAGTTTGTGAGTTTGGGGCCTGCTACATCTGCAAGATGGGGACTGGGGCTTATAAGCACAAGAGTATCTACGGTGAGTAACCCACAATCTCCAATCCCCAACATGGGTTCCTCATAAATATTTATAAACTCCTGAACAGCTCCACCTATTGGCAAGATCTCCAAACACATTCTTATTGAAAAAGTACTTTTCAATTTTATACACATTAAAAACTCCATAGAACCGCATCTATACGATAAAGCATCGGCTGTGCTCAAAGGAATAAAATCAGACATGAAAAAGATATGTAGGTTAGAGGGCAAAGAAAAAAGTATAGTTGTACCTTTACGAAAGCCAGGCTTCACTAGTTTCCTAACAGGTGGCATGGTGTCAGTGGGGCAATCATTCATTTTTCCACTCTGTGCATAAAGATCTCCCTCCCCCAATAAATTCCCCAACCCCACTTACCTTTTGCTTTCTCACTTCCTTCTGACCCTGCAGCGTCAGTTCCGTCCCTCTTACGCGTGTCGGATCCGACGCTGCAGGGTCCGCTTTTCCCTTTTAATTAGTTTTTGTTCCCACCTCCAGTCCTTAGGAAGCAGGCGACATCCCTGCTACCCCCCAAGACGATCACTACCAAACGTGGGGAGCTGGAGGCACCCCCGCAACCCCTGCTCCCCATGTTCGGTATTGATTATCAAATGTGTCATATGTAATCGATCAAATGGTACTGGCCATATTCGGCCAAATTTACCATACGTTCAATTAAATTCGAACAAATTGGGCAATACCGGTTCTTTATATGTACAAAAGGCGCCAATTATGCTGTGACTGAGTCAGTGCCTAGCCATGTGATGCTACCTAGTGGCTGTAAGAAATGTTTTTGAACCACTTTGCGTCAGAATGACATTTCAAAAGCTGATGCATCTGTAAGAGAAATATTGCATGAGTGCAAAACAAACTCCACAAAATAAAATAAATACAAAATTAAATTAATTTCCAGTGGTCGATTTTTCCTTCTGAGAAACAAAGCAAAATATTGAGCAAAATAAAATACACAACGTTAAATTTACGATTATGTCCTCAGCTTGTTTACAAATATCACTGCTGGCTTGCACCAGTAGGTAGCCCTGGTTATGCATAATTAAATCCTGTAGTACTTTTCTGTATACAGCCAAGAAAATAGGAAACTAATATTTGAACAGCCTTTTAGAAACAGTTTAAACATCTCTGTAGCGGAGAGGCACACCAATTCCCCGGCATGCACATATATCATTTCTCTACGGCCATTGCTGTTGCCTTTGCTTACATATGCCCGGTGCCCGAGCTCTCCTGATTGACAAGTTCACACTGTTCTTTTGCCAGGCATGTGCAGACACTGAGATACTTCCCAGGTGTCTTCATCGTTCACAATGATGTGTATTCGCTCAATAAGGTACACAAGCGATCAAAATGCATACACTCCCATTATCACCTGTCCACACAACAGAAACTTGCTGAGCATGCAACATGAATGCAATGTTTTAAACATGTACTTTTCTCCCAAACAGCAAATTCGATGGAAGAACTAACAGACGGTTCTCTTCGGCAGAAAAGGAGCTATTGCCAAAAAGTGTGGAAAGCCAGTTCCCATGGAGCCAAGAAATGTAACTTTAGAAACATTTTCAGTGAACGAAGTGGCATTCCTTTTGTGATTCACAGAGACACTGCCTAATGGGTGATTGTAGATCTAGGAAATCATCATCATTGTTTCATCTAAGCAGCGACAACCAGCTGTCGCCAAAGGGAGCAAAGAACACTCACAAAACAAGTGATCCATCTAAGGAAACCAGTTCGCAACCACAGGGGCTAGAATAAGAGGAGAGCGTTGGGCTTAGACATTTTTTAAAAACACCCGAGATTTGCGGTGCCCCTGCCCTCCGGGAGGAACCATTTCTAGATCTACAGCAGCACGCGCAAAGGCCTTTCCACTTAGGATCAGATGGTAGCGCTTGGGTGACTCCGACAAGCCCTACCCTGGATAGAGAGATGCTCAAAAGTTGCAGAAGCAAGCCGGATTGCATTGAGTGGGCATAAAAGCAGTGTGCATGCTGAGGTGTATTTAGAACTTCATAGTTAGCCAGTACAAAGGATGGGACTGTTGCACTTGAATTACCAGACATGGATTGACACCCCACCGGGTACATTCAGAGTAATATGAAGCTTCCGCAGATTGTCTCAGAATCTATGTCTTGCGCTAACTGGGCGTTTCACTGAATATTCTCAGCATCCTTCCGGCCATGCAAGGACCTACGTGGGGTTTCCACAGACACATCTCAGAATCCAAATGGGAGCTCTCCTCTACTTAAAGAACATTCCCAAAGGTGTCCATACCTAGAGGCTTAAGAAAATACAGTGACAGGAGAGGGGCACAATAATAATAGCCATATATTCTCGCAATATGCCGACACATTGTTTACCAGAGGCTTGATCTCCCAACAAATATTCAATCTCTGAAAAAAAAAATAAAAGAAAATACTCTGAAGTTGTGAACATGGAACTCTTGCTCTGTTCGGAAGCTTGTACTCCTTTGGCCCAACCACATTGGGAATCAAAACCCACAGTCCTTCCTAAGGTTGAGCTTCTGTCTGTCCTTGTGCTATCCTTGGGTCACCTCAGCCAATCTGCAGAAGAGGAAGTGAGCTCATTTTATGGGGTGCTTGAGAACAATACCTCCTTCCTTGTGTTACTCCGTAAATCATGTTTGTGTTTATATCCCTCCTGAATGCTCATCTTTCTGGAACATAAATATCTCCCCCTGTCTCTCATGCATGCCCTCCCTACCGCAATACCCTAATGCCAACCCATCCCTCATTGCCACCCTAAGTGCAACCTCTACCTACTTTGCTTTGCCTGCAACTGGTATACAACCATTAATAAAGAGTCTGTTTTTCTGCTTAAGAACAGTCTTCCACAGACAAGGTTTACCCTAGATAGGCAGCACCACTCGCAATCTAGCATATATGGACAGCTTGAATCTGGTGTTTTCCAGCAAAAACTATACATGGAGGTTCATAAACCTATCATAAACCTGGGAATTGGGTATTAAGCAAAGGCAGTGGCAGCTAAGTAGCCAGAATGGAAGCAGCTAGGTGGCAAGTCTGACAAGAGGGAGCTATGGAACCCAGGCAATTAATATATTTTAAATTATAGCAGGATCTCAGAAGTTACACAGTGAGTGAGAATAGCAGATGCTCAAGAGATAGATACTATGGCATGATTGTGGCAGCCAGTCTGCAAGCTGTGGATCCAGGAGTGCAGAAACCAGACAGAATGGGGGAATGCTCAAGGGACAGGTGGTGAGTCCAATTAGCAGGAGCACAGGTGCCATGCAATGCTACATAGAGCATGTCAGCCAGCAGCGAGGTAAGAAAGCAGCATGGATCTCAGAGGCAGTATAGAATTATGGATTCTCAGATGGCAGCCAGGGAGGCAAGATGGTGGGAAACTCAGTAGCCAGGCAGTGAAAAAGAAGGGAACCCAGGGCAGTAGGAGCTTGTAATGCCACAGAGCATCAGGCAACCATAACGTAAACAAAGAACTCAACACACGTTGTTGTCTTGTGATCCGGTGTTAAAATTCTTCAATGCAGATTTTGTTCCAGCCTTGATGTCAAAAGTAGCCTAGCAATACAAATACTCCCTTATGCTGAGTCTGCACCAAACGCCCTTTGCATGCTCTCTTGCACTGTGGAGTGGAAATGGGGGACCCTAAGAAACAATGTTTCTACTGCATCACCAACGCCGTTGTGAGGAAAATCTCCCCGATTTCCCAATTACGCACCTCCAATTCTCTTGTGTGCACGTAGTATTTGCAGAATTACTTGGAGCGATGGTATGGCATAAGAATGACAAACATACATACTACAAACAAAAGGGAAATAATCGACTCACTAACCAGAGGGAACTGTTCACCCTGGATCTTCTCTGGATCCATTCACAGAGGTCCAAAATAAATAAGAGACAAGACTGAGTTTAGACTTAAGTCCATGAAGCCTTGAGAAAAGTAAAAAAATCAATAAGAAAAATTGGTTTCCGGGTCCTAAACAGTAGACCAACTGAAATTCCACATCTCCGTGTCATAGGGCCATAAAAGGTCCCAAGAATTCCAACTTTTTTTGATAGGCATTGGCTATTGCTTTACCACAGCACACCTGTTTCGACAAGAGTGGAAGCCTTGAAATATTCCTCTACAGTCGCATAGCGTGCTACCGCATACAGTATCGGGGACCAGGCAGACATGCAGCGGCTGCTTGGATCAGCATCATGTGACTAGAAAGCAGCTGGATGAGTCCACCATGCAGTGATGAGGTTTAGCCGCTATAGTAAGACCCTAAATAGCAAAAGATCTCCTTCCCGCAACAGCTGATAACAGACACGGATCGTGGCATTGTTTTTTTTATGTAAGCTCGAAATCCATTGCACAAACAGGAAAAAACCCATTTGATAGGGTGTCATTACAGTTTCCCCCGGTGTGGAATAACTGACAGTAATTACGGTACTGGCCATTTTACCGGACCGGGGAAACACAAGTTTGCAGGTGGGGGCACCGACTTACAGGCCTGAGCTGCTGGTAAATCTGGCTCCCACCGGTAAAAGAAATTCCGCAATTACCTGTGCCGCTAATTGCGGCAATCTCATAGTAGTCCATGGGATGGGGATTTACTGGCATTTCTGCCACCTGGAATATCATAGTAATAGCGGGATATCTGGAGGTGGAAATGGTAGGGTCAGTTTGCCGGTATCCACATGCACTCCTAAATAACACTTAGCAGTTTGCGGAGCCAATAAAAAAGAACAAGCACCAATAAGAAGCAATCAATTGGGGCAAAGCATTCTCTGTACACACCTCGTGGTTTGGTGAAACCGAGTTATCGCCTTATATGATCACTCATGGGGCACTTATGCAGACGTAGCCCTCCCCGTCTTCTGTGCACAGTCACCCCACTGTTTACCAATTAACATTAGTCCCATCATATCCCTTTCCCAACACCTGCTCTCTTTTGTAAAACGTCCCTCCTTGACAGCTGTATTGCCAGAAGTGTGCCCAGAGACTCTAGCTAATCACTGGCTTCTGGTGGTCAGGTAAGTGAGGTAAATCAGATAGATTGTGAGGGAGATGCTTTGCAGATATGCCAAGCTAGACCAATGGTTCTCCATTTCGACTTGAAGAAACTTCATCAAACTATGGGCAACAGGGCCACAGAAGCAAGAGATCCATAGGGCATGTAACGTGTCTTCACCTTGTGATAATGAGTTTAATCTCCCTGTGCTATGCTGAGTAAGTGCACATGAGCACAATGTACAATTAAGGTAATTGCTTTCTGGTGAACACAGCTAGTCTTTCCCCTGCACTTGCCAAGGTCTGCATGGAGCAGACTTAATGTCTGGAGCGTTTTATTTGGATATTCCAGTGACACGGATTCTGCTTATAATCCAATTTTTGGGGAAATGCAACATAATTTAGATTCTTCATAAACAATGTCAAATTCCCTAACACTTTTTAAGTCATGTACATTCTTATTCAGGGGTGGATCAATAAACTAATACAACATTTTATATTTGCTTCTTAAATATATAATAAGAGTGTTGCTGTATGACCTGACAAACAGGCTTGCCTACTGCATCACATGTTTTACTCTGATCCAAAGGAAGTGAGCAAGCTAACCTGAAATGCCAACAAAAAGGCTGAAAACTATGCAAAGGCTAACTCCATTTATGGCTCACCTGGAAGTCTAGTGCTATTGCTAATTATTTCTTGTGTTAATGTACAGGCGGAGTATATTTTAGAAAAACTACAAATCCCAGGGTGTGCCAGTACTGAGATTGATGATCTGCAGACCTCGAAGATAGCAGCCAAAAAATGTATAAAAACGTAATCCCTACTGTGCCTTTGCTTCTCAGAAGTGCATTTATGGTTGTTGGCTCTCAAATGTAATTTAAGCGTGACACTGTAGATGTTTGTAAAAATTAGGAACATATTAAAATAAAATAAAAAAGATAATTAACCAGATAGTGTGCAGCCAAGACAAATGGCTACAAGCATTGTTATGTTATCAATTCCGACTTACGCCCTCATTACACGGTAGGCGGTAAGGGTTTACCGGTACCGTTATTTTACTGGTACCGGTAAATCCTTACCGCCTTACTACGAGGTACCTTTGCGGGTTGGGGAATTTAACGCCTGCTTTTTGCAGGCGTTAAAAACCAACCCGCAAAGGGACCAGGGAGCTAATTACGGTACTGCAATTTGCGGTGCCGTAATTACCGCCTCCCCATTCCATTTATGCCCTATGGGGCAAAAATGGGAATGGGGAAGGGCAATGGTGGAAGGGGGAATTACCGCCCCACCAACCTTGGAATAGGGCGGTAATTCCCCTTTCCACCAAGGCGGTGCCGGTATTTTACCGGCATGGACCAAGGTGCTAATAGCACCTTGGTCCACCGCCATCCATGTAACGAGGCCCAGTGTCTTGGTACTGAGTGGGAACCACAATGCCCATGGTTCCTGTGTTGTGTGAAAGAAAGTAGTTCTAACTGAAATAATGAAGCTGGAAGAAACTGGAACTCCTAGTGGGTAGAAGTCTCTAAACACTAATAGACTTCCTCACAGAATTATAAGCTTCAGGTTTTGAGAAAGAAAATAATAAACAAAGGCTAATGTTGGATTTACGCAAGGGAAATGAACAATCAGAGATGTATCGGATGCTCTCTTTGATATAGTTTTTACAAGTTTCATGATCATCTCACAAATATAGAACTGTAGATTTAAATAGTGGTTCATACCTTTGTACTGTACACACATTAGAAAAAATGATTCTAGATGTCATCACCTGCCCAAGATATCCATTTTGCTGGTATGGATCGCTTCCATTATTACACAGTGTATTTGTAACATGTTGTGAGTATGTTCCAATGTGTGGCATGGTGTTGGAGATATTATGTCTTTAGTTCTGATATTGGATTTATGTTCTGCCCAAGAGATATTAACTTTTATGGAGGTTTGGCCTACATAGTATATACCATGTAGGTGCTGTGTAGCTTGCACAGCATTTCTGTGTGTATGTTACAAGTAGCAAGGTCGCTGAAAAATATGTCAGTATAATGATGATGGCCAGATGTGCTGCGTGTAATTATGTTATTACAGTGTGAACAATTTAAGCTTGAGCAAGTACCCCTGTTTTGTGTGCTTACTGGCATAGCTCTCATGTTCATGCTTAAGTGATAAGTCATAGGGGATAACTTTTAGTAGTTTGTCATATTCCTACACCTGCCAAACTTTCAAAAGTTTTGGAGTCCCCTTATTGGGTTTCAAAGTTGTTAGATCACTTCTCAATTCCCCTTCCTAATGTATCTTCACAGTTGCCTCTTTTTTAATTAAATTTGAGATCGAACAGTTACATTTCAGTGTGCTATAGGCACAGTACGATTATGATTGTTTTAGTACAAATTGATTTTTGTTTTACTGTAAAATAAGACGTTATAGCATTAACACAGGAAATAATTCAGACCACCAGGTTTCCATGACAGTTAACCACTGAGTTTAGTTTGTGCTTCCCTAGAAATAAGTCTCATAGGATTTCCGGATGTGTATCAGCTCCTAACTTTGGCATGTCAGCCATCTTTTAAGCTATGCTAACAGTAGAAGCTGTAGTTAAGTGGGATTGTAATGTCTCTTTGTGAAACAGATGTAACATTTTGTATTTGTGTTTATATAGCTACTTCTGAATAAGAATATTTATGATTTGAAACACAATAGGCTATTTTACATTGTTTATAATGAAGAATCTGCATTACATTGAATTATAAAAAATATTTGGATTGTAAAATACATTTTCTGTTTCACTGGAATTTCCAGTCGAAATGCTATTTGGACTCTCCACCTAAGTAGTCTGCTTTTATTGACACTAGCCAGAGGGGGCAAAGGACTATCTAGATTCTCCAGACGGCTGTTACCTCTTTTATTATTTTGTGCCCACTGAGAGGGGACGGGCACATTATCAAGGACTAATGAATCTTCCAAATCCCTTTTTGGCAAACACTAATGAACATATGACATTGAACGTGAAAGACACAGCTATTCAATGTGCACTGTTACTCAGTTATACACTCGTTCCTCTTATATTGGATATTAAGTGGGGGATTGTTATAAGAAAGAAGGAATGTATACTCTGACATTTCAGATTAATTTGAAGGCACTGATTGTGTTCTGTTTATCAAATCGTGGAGTGGTGTGCCCAATCAAAGGGATGAAACCAAGTGTTGGATTAAATGACAGTAGAAAAGATCAAAACAGCATCTCGGTGTTGCTGCTCATAACTTCCAAACTTGTGCTAAATCAACAATTTCTGCCATCACTGACAGAAACAGATGACAGTATGCCAAGTCTAAAGGGTTTGCTGTATAACCATATGGTTAGTTAGACTAAATGTTTAGAAATGTAAACAGATGATCAAATGTCCTTAAATGTACAACATTATTGTATTTTTACTTTGTTTTGATAAATATGTATGTAATATATATCTGATAAATAAAATCAAGGGTGCATATGTGGTTACACTCAGTACTTACCTTGGATCCAGCAGTGTATGTAGTGTTTCTCTCCTTGCCACTGTGAAGAAGCATCAGCAATTAGCAAACAAGTCATTAATAAAGTTCAACAACCGTTTAGTGACAGGATGGGTGGGGATACTTCCTTTAGGGGCTTGGGGGATTGCTCCAAAAATAATAAAGAACACCTTGGTTAAGGTGCTAGGGTGGGTCAACTCCTGGTGTCTTGCGTCTCTAACCTTGGGAATGCTGATCTTCTCCAGCATGGGGCTGGCATGGATTCACATGCTCATGAATATTCCCCGTTGTCAGGCCAGGAATCCTCGGTGAAAGAAAAAAGTTTCACTTTCACATACAGACTGTCTTTCTGCTATAAATCAATCACTGAGCTCTGGGTTATACTGCCTCTAGTCGATGACTGCCCTCTCCCTAAACCCCTCCTCTGGCAGCCATCTTCAGATTTTTACCGCACATTCAAGTGTTGGGAGTCCTCATGTTTTGTTCCGAGAGCTTTTGAAGTTTTCACGCTTTTTCGATAAAAAGTTCCTATTTTTGTCAAATCGAGCCTGTGTGCTCTTTTGCTGCTTTGCCCAGCAAACAGGGATCAGTTTGTCGCTGTCTTTCAATGCCCCTCAAGGGCAAGAATTGTCGAGAGTTTCATTGAAGATTCCAGAAGGCCGTCGGGCCTCCGTTTCACGCCGGACCATGTCGGAGGAGAAGGAGGGAGGTTCCCTCTTCAATTTGTGCTCCAGCTGCGGATTGAGGAACGTGTTTGTAGAGTACAAACACTCCCGGTGCCGCTACTGTCTCCAGCCGGACCAAAGGGATGCTTATTGTGAAATCTGCCCTGGATTCTCCAAGCGCACCGTCAAGGATTGTCACAGTAGGTTGGTGGCGTCGCTGAATGCCAAGGCCTCTACCTCGTTCGGAAAACAGGGGCATGCCTCACCCAGGACCGGCCGGTTCATGTAGCGGATTCTAAGTCCTTTGAGGGTGCTCTATCTGCGGGGGCCCAAGACAAGGCCAAGCACCACGAGTCCGTTTCCGGTGGCGTCGCCACGAAAGCAAGTCCTGCGATGAGCAGGGCACGCTCATCTTCACCATCTGCCTCCATCTCCAGTCATCGCTCCAGCTCCTCCTTGAAGAGGAAATCGGCTAACCCAGGGAAGCTGCGTGAGAAGCCAGAGAAGACTAAGGCGCAGGGAAAGGTGTCCGACCTGCCCCTGAAGGCCCAGGTGGTCCAGGCGAAGTCAACATCGACAATCGAGCTGGTGGCGGCCACCCTATCGAAGACAAAAGGGGTCACCCAGTCCAGGTCACCCCAATGGCACCCACAGTGGCCCTCCCCCTGAGACGGGAGGCTTCGGCCAAGCCGGTAGAGAAAACACTAGAGAAAAGGATGCCACACCTAAGCCTGAGACCGACGCCCCAGGACACTATAAAGGGCGGGAGTGGAGGCCTCAACTGTGCTCCAGGGCACAGATATTTCTTCTTCTGATGAGGAGGACCTGGTGTCCATTCTCACGGTCCCAGAGCACGCGGGGAACGACGACAGAAGAAACACTGAGAGGGACAACGATGGCGGGAATGCAGACGATGACGTGGACGCTGGGCCCAGCAAGCCTGCCCCCCCAACACCTCCCAGAGAAGTATCGCTGGTCTCTGGGAGGATAGCTCAGGGGCAACGTGCTCACCTTGGAAGCAAGACGAAACGGAGCAACACAGGTTCAATCCCCGGGTCCATGCTTAGAAACCTCTGGGAATTAAGCACGTTATAAATAACCTATCATATCACATCCTTTCAACTCTCCACACACTGGTGTCTGCAATCCAGAAGAGGATGCTGATGGCACCTCCGGCCCCGGGCGCACTAGGCCCGCCACAGGCAAAGAGGAGGAAACGGCACCTTACAACGCCACTGTAACCGCACCTGCACATGTGCTCCTCCCCTAGGGATATAGGGACGGACACAGTGACTACGGACACGGACAATGACAGTGGCGTGTCTCTGCCACTGAGGGCTTCTCCCCCCAGACGGAGTGGGGTCGTTCCACGCCATGGTCATCCATGTGCCTGAGCTTTTCCAGCTAACGCCAGTAAAGACCAAGAAGGAAAGTTTCCTTTACCAGCGATGTGCGGCCAAGAGGAAGACCATTCTGGTGGTGCCTCTGCTGGACGACGTTTGGGACGTGGGCCTGGTGCTGATGAGAAGCCCCGGCGAAGAGAGACAGACTGGAAAAGAAGTACAGGGTGCCGGAGTCAGCACCCAAGTGCCTACGGTCGCAGCCCTCCCTGGACTCAGTGGTCTTGGCGGCTGCGAGGAAGAAGTCCTCTAATCTCTCATCTTCAGCCTCCATTCCCCCAGATAGCGAGGGGAAGAAGTTGTACGCCGTGGGTAGAAAGGTGATCTATTCGGCGGCTACGACATTCAAGGCAGCAAATGCGCTTGTGATCCTGGCCAGATACGACAGGGAGCTGTGGTATAAGATGGCCCCACTGTTGGAATTTCTCTCTGATGACAAACTGGTCGAGGCGCTTGAGATCCTCCAGGAGGGCGAGGAGGCATCAGACCATGCCATCACCGTGACCCTGGACATCGCAGACATGGTTTTCCAACAGATGGGGAGTGGTGTCTGCCTCTGTCGTCGTGGCTGGTTCAAAGCCACCAACTTTCGGCAGGAAGGCCAGACGAGGGTTCTCGACATGCCCTTCAACGGGGACAACCTCTTTGGGAAGTCCGTCGACAAATAGTTGCAAGCCATTGAGACCGACACGGAGACGGCCTGCGCCCTTGCCACGCTTCAGAAACATTGTCCTTTTTTTCGTGCCCCAGGAGGAAAATCTGGCAGGTCGTTGTAGGGTTTTGGCGGGGGATCATCCTCGTAATGCCAGCCCTCCCATTCCACGACCCAGGAGACCTACAGGGGCCGCTCCAAGGCTTTCGGAGGTGGCCGACGTGGCTCCCAAGGCGGCACGCAGGCCTTGAAGCAAGATTGAACCGGCCAGGACATCAGAGCACCACCCATGCACCCCAGTGGGAGGCCGGCTGGCAGGCTTCGTCAGCGAGTGGGAAAAGATCTCCACCCTCGCCCACGGACACACTCTAGAATTCCAATCCGGTGGCCCGGCAGGAACAGCACATCCCTCAGCTCCTGCAGGAAGTACGGGCCATGATAAGAAAAGGGGCAATAGAGCTGGTTTCAAAGCAACTCCGGGGCTCAGGGGTCTACTCCAGATACTTCTTCGTAAAGAAGACGACTGGGGGCTCGAAGCCCATTCTCGACCTGCAGTGTCTCAACAAGTACCTCAGGATGTCACATTGCAGCACGTGCTCGGCCAACTGGAGGAAGGAGACTTCCTGACGTCACTGGATCTGGGGGACGCATACTTCCACGTCCCATTCACGAGAAGCATCGGACGTTCCTGCGCTTTGTCGTACAGGGAAAGCACTACCAGTTCAAGGCGCTTCCGTTCGATCCGAGGTCGGCACTGAGGGTGTTTACGAAATGCCTGGCACCAGTGGTGGCCTATCTGTGCCTACAAGGGATACATGTGTACCCGTACCTCGACAACTGGCTCATCTGTGCCAAGTCCGGGAAGTAGCCGTTGAACACACCGAAAGGAACATATGGCTGCTGACGGATCTGGGGTTCTCCGTGAACTATCCAAAGTCCTGCTTGATACCATTGCAGAACAGGCTGTTCCTGGCGGCCAGGCTTAACACAGTCTCCTGCCTGGCAGCCCCCTCGGAAGAGAGGATAGCGGCCGTGCTGGGCAAGGTGCAACGGCTGTTGGCTCGGAAGACCTCCACACTGAGGACCATCAATTTGCTGCCCAGCATGATGTCATCATGCATTTACCTGATCCGGCTCTGCAGGTTGCGGATGCGACCCCTTCAGGAATTCCTTGACGCTCGGTGGATCCTGGTGTCCGGAAGCTTTATAGACCAGATTGTTCTGGACGAGGAGTTCCATTGAGCGATAAGATGGTGGGGCGTACGCTCCAACATCGCCGGGGGCACGGATTTCCAGAGCGCCCCATACCAGGAGATGGTCATCACTGACTCTTCCCTGGAGGGCTGGGGAGCCCACACCAGACTTTTCCAGACCAGAGGCTTTTGGCTACCGGAGGAAAGGGATCTCCACATCAATGTCCCGGAGCTGCGGGCAGTGTTCTGGGTTCTCAAGTCATTCTTCCCGTCCCTCAAGGGCAAGGTGGTGAGGGTCTTCACCGACAATACCACCACAATGTTCTACATCAGGAAGCAGGAGGGCACCAGATCCCCAGCGCTCTCCAGAGAGGCGCAGGATTTGTGGCACTGGGCCGTTGCCCCAGGGATGTTCCTCATTCCGTTTCACCTGGCGGGAGTCAAGAACACCATCACTGACTCCCTCAGCAAGGACATCCTCTTCCTCAGATGGAGCAGGCCCCAGATCGATCTGTTTGCAACGGCAACAAATTCCAAATGCCAGCAAGTTCCACCAGCTGAGGAGCATGGGGGATGTGTTTTCCTTCCAGTGGCAAGGCCTGTTCCTGTACATTTTCCCTCTGTTGCATCTCCTGCTGCGAGTCATCAATCAACTATAGCGGTGCAGATGCAGGATGATCCTCGTCATCCCGGGCGTGGCTGAGGCAGACTTGGTATCTGGATCTTCTCAGCATGTCAGCGGCGCCCCGGTCAAGCTGTAAGTCGTCGCGGATCTGCTCGCCAGAGAAGGAGGTGCAATCCTACATCACGACCCAGGATTGCTGAACCTTAAGGCCTGGGTCCTGCAGCCTTAGAGTTTGGACGGTACGAGCTGCCGGCGGACTGCAGGGAGGTCCTTGCCAGGGCATTGTCGACTCTTATCTGCTACAGGCACAAATGGAAACGTTTCGCAATGTGGTGCCAGACACAGATGATCAACCCTCTGAGGGTTGCGGCCACACAGTTCCTTCCGTACTTGTTGTCCTTGGCCAAAGCAGGGCTGGTGCACACCTCCATCAAAGTGCATCTGGTGGCTATCTTCCGCTACACCAGGTCTCCGGGATGGTCTTCTCTTTGGTCATACAGTCTAGTCAAGGAGTTCTTCAAAGGACTGTTTCTATCATTCCCGCCGGTGAAGGCGCCTGCCCCCGGTATGGGAACTCAACGTGATTCTGACAAGACCCATGGGGGCCCCCTTCGAGCCTATGCATCAAGCCCCTCTTAAGTTCCTTTCGTGAAAAAAGTTTTTTCTCATGCCCATCACCTCTGCCAGGAGGGTAGGTGAGATCCAGGCCCTGTCCTGCAAGCAGCCTTATCTGACTTTTCACGACACGAGTGGTGCTGTGGAAGCAATCCTCCTTCATGCCTAAGGATCCGTCGGAATTCCACCTCAACAAGCCTTTGGTGTTGCCTGTGTTCTTTCCGAAACATTTGTCGTCGGCTGAAAGGACTTTGTACTCGCTGGATGTGGCTGATGCTCTGAAGTTCTATGTGGCACGCACTAAGAGTTTCCGGAAGCTTTGTCCAAGGCTTCCATTTCCAGGTGGCTCTCCGACTGTATCATGCACTGTCACCGGTTGGCTAAGGTCGAACCGGGCCGGGCCAAGGTTGGATTCCTTATATCCAATCTCTTGGGCAATGCCCTTTCCTGGGCAACCCCCTTGAATCACTCAGGCTGACCCCACCATGAACTATTATTCCTTATTCGTACAACAATTCAAGGCATGTTTTGATTGCCCCGAGGTTCAGTATTCTCATATGAAGCCATGCTGAACATACGGCAGGGCTCTCAGGATGTGCAGTCCTACTTGTCCCCATTTCAAAGGGTTTTGACGGATGCGGGTTGGCCGGACTCAGCCCAACAGACACTGTTCCAAAGAGACATGCACGACGACATTAAGGACGAGTTGGCTCGTGTAGCCAGACCTACCACCTTTCAAGAACTGGTGACGTTGTCCCTCCAAATTGTACATCGACTATCTGAGCAGCGATTAGAACGACGACGCACAAGACAGCATCCGCCTCCTATCAGCAATCCAACTACATTCATAGAAAAACCATCAGGAGATGAACCAATGCAGGTAGGAACTACTCTGGGACCTTGACAGCAGAGGAACGTAAGAGGTGGAAAGAACTAGGTCTTTGTATGTATTGTAGATCCTCGAAACACCTTCTTAGGAACTGCCCCGAAGTACCACCACATTGTCAGGGAAAGGCAACTCCCCGACCTTAATCAGGGGTGATTTCACCAATCCCTTTGACACCACCCAATGGATTGAGATCACCTCTGATAACCGAGTGATGATCTTCAGTGTTCTGCTATCCTTGGAAACACATCCTTGAAGTCCTTGCCATGCTGGATTGGGGAGCAGCACGGAATATTCTAGACATCACCTGGGCCACTGAAAAGGGCCAACCCTTACGGGAATAGAAGATTCCTATCCCAGTGGAAGGGGTAGATGGTTCCCCTCTAACGTTTGGGCCCATTGTCCAAGAATAAGGGCCCATTACTGTTTCTATGTTTCACCACCAGGAGCAGATTGTCTTTGATTTGAAACGTGCTGCGCATTTCCTGGTCCTACTGGGTATTCTGTGGTTACGTCAGCACAACCCTACCATCAACTGGGCTGCAAACACCATCAGCTTTCATTCGTCTTACTGCAACCTCTGTTGTTTGGGACAGCAGCCTCAGAAAAGTCAGGAGGGAGTGAATGTTTCCTTGTCGGCCTCCTTGGTACAGTCCATACCTTTGCAATTCCGGAGATATGCAGATATCTTCGAGGATGTGATACCCGGACAACTACCTCCAGATGGGAAAGAAGATTGTGCCATCAAACTAGTTCCCGGCGCTGTGGTGCCCTTTGGCAGGATGTATCGCTTGTCCCTTCCCGAAAAAAAAGGATCTTAAAGAATACCTAGACGCCAACATTCAGAACGGCCTCATCCACAAGTCCTGATGCTCTGCCGGAGCGCCCCTTTTTTTTATACCTAAGAAAGGCACGGATTAACTCAGGCTTCGCATAGACTACCGCTGTCTCCATGCCCTTACTATCAAGGACCGGTAGCCCATGTCCCTGATTAAGGAGGTTCTGGAAGACGGCTTGTGTGTTCACAAAGATCGACCTCTGTGGCGCATATCACCTCCTTAGAATAAAAAAAGGGGACGAATGGAAGACAGCATTTCGAGTACTGTGTTATGCCTTGTGAATGCACCAGCGGTGTTCCAGCGTTTTATGGACAAAATATTTGCTGACCTCCTATACATTTCGGTAGTGGTCTACCTTGTTGACATTCTGTTTATTTCCTCCACCATAGCATTCTTGTTCGCACAGACCATAGCAATCTTTGGGTGCTCCAGCAAATGGAATGTTGCAATGCTAGACATGCCTGATGGGCATATTTCTTCTCCAGTTTTTGATTTGTGATCACCCATATTCCCGGTAAGGACAATACACTCGCAGACGCCTTCTCTCGCAGTCTAGGGGGCGATTCCTCTTTCCAACAGGATACCGAAAGAATACTGGAAGGGTAAAGATTTGTGGGGGAGATCCATTCTTTCCTACAGGATGTCCAACAGACCTCAGCACTCACGGGAATACCTTGGAGTCCAAAATATGCATTAAAAGAACAGAATGGTTTATATCTTCATGATGGAGCATTGTATCTGCATACCCTGGAATTGCAAGCCCTTGCCTTGACCTGGTGACATGATCTACCATCAGATGGCCACAAGGGACAAAAGGCCACCTTGGACTTGGTTTCTTGCTACTTCTGGTGGCCGACCGTCCACAAGGATGTGAAGGCTTATGTGGCCTCCTGGCCAACATGTATCAGAAGCAAATATACCACCTCCAAACCAATCGGTCTATTCCAACAAGATGCTACTCCATCCGGTCCCTGGCAGCATGTGTCAACGGACATCATCATGGATCTTCCACCCTCACAGGAACACACTGCAATAATGGTCACTGTTGATACATTCAGCAAGCTGGCTCACTTCTCTTCACTGAAAGGGCTCCCTTCAGCTCCAGACACAGCCAACGTGTTCTTACGAAAAATAGTCAGACTACATGGACTCCCTTGCACCATTGTGTCAGATTGTGGCACACAATTCACGTCTACGTTCTGGTCCACCTTATGTAAACTGGGCATACAACGCGCTTTATCATCGGGATACCATCACCTGGGTAATGGGCAGACTGAAAGGCTCAATGCTACGCTCTAACAATACCTTGGATGTTTTTGCAACCCGGAGCAGGATGATTGGGCTGATCTTCTCCCCATGGCGGAGTTTATATACAACAACACCAAGCACACAGCTATTGGGATGAGCCCGTTCTTCTGTACATACAGGTACAATCCCAAGCATCTTTCCTACACAGGAACCCTTTCCACCAAGACCCCACTGATCGACCAACTCCTTGAGGACATCAGACATGCTCACAAAGAGGCTTTTTTATCCCGAGAAGCCAGCAAGAAAGGGTGCAAGATCTGGCCAGATAAAAAAAGGAAACAAAACCCTCCTTGGAAGATTGGAACCAAGCTATGGCTTGCTAATAAATACCTTCCCAGATGGGTGCATAGAGGGAGGTTTTCTTCTTGTTACATCGGCCCGTTTCCTATTACTTCCCAGATCAATCCCGTTGCCTTTCTGGCTGCAGTTACCACACAGATTAAGGAGGATACACCCTGTATTTCATACATCTCTTCTGAAACAATATGTACCGGATACCTATTCTAGGAAGATACCAGGTTTTCCTCCCTGCAGGGACCAAGACCCTCAAGAGTATGAAGTATCCCGGATAGTGGACTCCAGGTACAAACGTGGGACATTACAGTACCTCGTCCATTAGAAAGGGTTTCTGATGCTTGTTAATCTGCTTAGAATCACATGCTGTGATATAGTCTGACATCTAATGGTAACTGCAGAGTATTGTATCTTGTCTTTCGAGGATCAAAACGGGGCGTGCATGTAACAGTATCCCTAACGTGACGTGTAGTGTACCCAAAATCCCTCACGCGTCGAGGACCCTCAGATTGTTTTTTTCCGCCCAGCTAGCTGGTTGCCTTATGCGGAGTTCTTACCAAATTGCAATAGTTATATTTCCTGACCTCCGGTCATATTTATATTACTGTCCCCTCCTCGACGATTGTTTCCTGAACCAGCGCCGAAGACAACAAAAGAACATTCTTCGACGGGTGGGGTTACGGTCGACGCTGTCGACCACGTGGCTGGGCCTTATGGCCGGCCTATACAGTAGGGAGAATGGGGTCTGGGGGTTTTCTATTCTTTTCAAGCATGTCTTTCCTTCTCCCCTCTCTTTGTCCCTTTGGGTTTGTCGTTGCTTTTAAATTCCTGAGCTATGGACAGGACACCATTTAAATTTTGCCCTTCCTGTAAGGGAAAATTCCCATGGAAAGACGAGCACCAGCGGTGCAACAAGTGTCTTCCCCTCAATCACGACAAGGTGTCCTGTAAGTTCTTACGTCCTAGACGGTGGGCAGCCTACGCTATGTCGCAGGCTGAGGGTAGCTCCCCTGCCGCCGCAGCAGCCGCCGAATGTGATGAGGAGATGAGCGACGACCAAGGCTCCAGTTCAGACGCCATTGACCTTCCATCGGAGCGCTCGCATTCCACGATGTCCGTCTCCGGCCCCAATAGGCACGACGCAAGTCCTACTATGGGGAATGTACATCCCAGGGACAGTGACGCAGCCGCTACTCAAAGCACAAAGTACACAACCCCCAGTATCGCCTCAACTGCTCATTCGAAGCAATTCAAAGCGCCAATGGGTATGTTGGTTTCTTTGACGGCATCTGCCGATTTGCGTGATGGGCAGCCCTGTCCGCAACATCATCATTTATCTGTGCATTCTAAAAGTAAGGGCGCCAGCACCAAAAGCCACGCAGCCGTCGAGCCACCTCAAAAGAGCCCGCTGACGCCGCATAAAGCTCTGGCTGCGTCGAAATCCACGGCGCAACCACCTACACAGTCCAAACACCTCTCAGTAACGTCGAACATTAGCAAGAGTATTGGTAAGATTGTTTCGGCAGCTAAACATAAAGACGCGTCAAAACGCCCGGAAGGGCAGAAAGATTACACTGGGAGTCCCCTATCTTTATCTAAGACGCTGGTTGAGAAATCTCGACGTTTCAGGGAAAAGGATCATCAGGAAGAGCCCTTTCCTCCTTTATACACCTCTGGCTCCTCATCTTGGACCAGAGAGAAGTTTGAGGGTTGCATGGACAGACTGGAAATGTTTGTAGAATGTTCTGAAAGGTTTGCTCCTAAGAGGCCTTGTGAACAAAGCCCTTATACACCAATAGCAAAGTACCAAAGGACCTCTGAATTAGCTCATGAAGAGGTCTTTGACCTTACTGATCAAGAAGAAGATCCTATTGACCCATACCCTCAGGATGATGATCCCTTTGATGATCCTGCTGATGATCCTACTGATCAGACCCAGGGATGGGGGGACGACCAGCCAGTAGATAACCCACCTTGGCTGTCCACTACCCATACCCCAGACCCTGACACGTTATGTATGGACTTGCCCCCCTCCCCACCATTACATCAGGCATCACCTGTTGATGACCAGATGGCGTTTAACACCATCCTAAAGAAAAGCAGCAGAACGCTTCCAAATTGCCACGCAGGAGGCAGTGCCAGATTCGGAATTTTGTTGAAGACATTTGAAAGGAGAAGAAACCTGCCAGCCAGGCTATCCCATTACTTAATTCCATTAAGAGGCGCATTGCCCCTTCATTATTAACGCTCTCACAAACCAGGGCGGTTAATCCACTGGTGGAGAAGCTTTTTCACCCTTCCCCTACTGAACCCCTTTATGATAGGGGGCATGCCACCCTGGATTCTCTGGTGGTCACGACGACAAGGAAGAGGGCAGGTGTCCCCTTGTCCACAGGCGAGGCACCGCCTGACAAAGAATGTAAGAAATTGTACGCTCTGGGATAGAGAATCACTATTGCTGCAGCATACTACACCCTCATAGCCAACAACACCACGCTGTTGGCCAGCTATTCGGATGTTCAATGTAACCTGCTATGGGAGGGTATAAAGGAGGTCCCTGAACCTGTGCGTACTCGCCTGCTTGAGGTTGTATCTGAGACAGCGGGAAGGACTTTAGCACAGGGTACCCTGCTAAAGCGTCACGCCTGTTTGAAGAACTCTGGGTGCAAACCAGAGACTCGGGCGGCATTAATCAGCAAGCCGGTGGAGGACTCCAACCTGTTCAGCAAGGCCGTTGATGAGGTGCTGGAAACGGCAAATAAGGAACACGAGACTTTGGAAACTTTGAACCAAATTACTCAACAACCCTTTCAACAGGGAGGGGGAGGTTCTCGCCGCTCCTTTCGTGGGCAATCCTACTCTCGCTCCCCTCACAGCCAATATGGTTCCGGGAACAATTGGTCCTCAGGACAGGGGTCTGCCTACTCTATCCCCTATCCACCCAGGGCACAACGCTGTGGGAAAGGAAGGGGTCATAATGCCACCCCAGATGCTCCCCGTCCTCCAGTCAGAAATGACTTTCAGATCCGGGTCCCCTCCCATGCTTCCCCGGTCGGGGGACGTATAACATCATTCCTGCACGCTTGGGAAGGGATTACAACAGACCAGTTGGTGCTCAAGACCGTCACCAACGGTTACTGCATCGAGTTCAGCCGACCGCCTCCATTCAGACCTTTGACATCAAGATGCCTAACACCAGAACACCTGAGGATCCTGCTGCAAGAGGTCGAGATCCTGCAGGAAAAGGGCGCTATCGAAGTCGTCCCTTTTCTACAGGTAAACAAGGGTATCTATTCAATGTACTTCCTTGTACCCAAAAAGGATCTCACCATGCGCCCTGTGCTAGACTTGCGCCCAGCGAACAAATTTGTCAAACCTCAGAAGTTTTGTATAGTAACGCTGCAAGAGGTAATTCCTCTGCTGACGCAGGCGGTTTACATGGCAACATTGGACATATATTTCAATGTTGCCGGCACACAGGAAATAGCTAAGGTTCATGATAGAGGACAAGCACTACCAATTCAAGGTCCTTCCCTTCAGCATTGGCTCAGCCCCAAGGGTGTTTACAAAGGTGCTGGCAGTGGCAGCAGCACACCTGCGCAGGCAATCCATCCCAGTTTATCCTTACCTAGACGACTGGCTCATAACAGGGGATTCCTACGGAACATGCCTGTCGAATACCCAAATGACGATAGACCTCTCATTCGGTCTAGGATTCTCCATAAACGAGAAGAAGTCCAGCCTAGACCCCAGCCAAGTCGAGCAGTTTCTGGGGGCCCTAATTCGGACAGAAGGCGGCCTTGTCTTCCCCTCCAACGGGTCCAAAAGATGCTATTTCAGATCCCTCAGTATGTAGCCAGTCGAGAGGTGACGGTACGCAAGGCCATGCGACTGTCGGAAATGATGGCATCCTGCATTTACTTGGTTCCTCACGCACGTGCGTCCCATGCAAGAGTGCTTCAACAGCCAGTGGTGTCAGGCCAGTGGACAATGGGACGATCTAGTGGTTGTCTCAGCAGCCCTCGTTCTCTCTCTGCAGTGGTGGTCGAGGGAAAACCTCTTAAAGGGGAAAACCTTCACCACCCCCGCAGTAGAAGCCACTCTCACGACGGATGCATCTCTCATGTGGTAGTGGGCTCACCTTCTTCAGCAGAGGGCGCACAGCGTTTGGTCCCGAGCAGTAGCGTCCAAACACATAAACCTGTTGGAGCTGTTACCAGTGTTCAAAGCACTGAAGGCCTTTCAAACACAGTTGCAGGGGAAGACGGTCATGCTCATCACGGACAGCACCACAGCCATGTGCTACCTGAACAACCAAGGGGGCACTCGCTCTCCAGGGCTATCCAAACTGTCCCAGAACATTTGGAAATGGGCTCTCAAACACAAGATGTTCTTGTTGTCTCAACACGTTCCATGGGAACTCAATCTTCCAGCAGACGTGCTCAGCAGAGACTTCCCACTGCCCTTAGAGTATGAATGGCGACTACACAAAGACATCGTCTTCAACATCTTCGCAGAATGGGGGTTCCCAGAGATTGAATTGTTCGCAACTCTAGAGAACGCACAATGCCAAGATTACGCCTCCAGGTACCCTCAGAACCGATCCAAGGGAACGGTCTCTGGATAACATGGCCAGGGAGATTTGTTTATGCTTTTCCCCCGATTCCCTTACTCAACAAGCTTGTGCACAAGATGCACCAGGAACCAGTCAACATGATATTGGTGGCCCTGATGTGGGCCAGCCAACCCTGGTTCTCCCATCTGATGGAGATGTCTCCCTCTCCTCCGATGAAACTTCCTTGCCCATACAACATGTTATCTCAGGACAAGGTGGAAACACTACATCCATGCCCGCAAACTCTCAATTTAGCAGCATGGATCCTGAAGTCATAGAGTTTGTGCACCCCCAACTTCCTCAGAGATGCATGGACATACTTAGAGAAGCAAGAAAGCCTAACACCAGACATTGCTACTCCAATAAATGGAAATGCTTCGTCATCTGGTGCAATTCCAAGAGCATCAATCCCATTGACTGCTCACCTACCCATATTGTGTTGTACCTGACTCACTTACTAGACTCAGGCCTGGTTTTTTATTCCCTGAAGGGTCACTTAGCTGCACTCTCAGCCTACACTATGTCCCAACAGAAGGTGTTGTGGTGGAAGATCCCAGTTATTAAAGGATAGTTCCGGGACTTTTTTTTTATTGTTCCTATGGTTCGGCCATGTGTTTTTAAGCATAAATCGGTAGATCGTAGAAAACTTTCCTATGGACCTTACCCGACTTTTCGTCCATTAACGCACTCGAAAACATCCGCCATTTTATGATAATCCTATCATTTCCCCCCATCGCCCTGGCTCACCTGCTTTTGCGGCACTAAATCAAATCCCCGGCCCCTGAGCCTGACATCAGCAGACGCGTACCGCCCATTTCCCGTTTCGTGTCAACAATCGCTGCGCCTCAGCTAATGAAGTGTCGCCATGGAAATGGCAGGACGCCTCTTTCCTCAATAAGTATAAACAGACCGTTTCACAACACACAGCAGCAGATTTTCGAATCCATTCCTCTCTCTGTGTTACTTTGAGTATTCTGTGTCTCGTTTCTGTGCTCTGGTCAGCTACCTTCGTTGATTGTAGCCCGTGTGAACAGATACCAGTACCACCGCTATAAATTATTTTACTTTCTTTACCACATAATGGCTACAATAATGCCGTATATGTACGAGCCCGAGTACACCGAGGAAGAACTACTGGAAAGGCAAGCACGCGAAAACGATGGGGATTCGGACGGCAGTTGGGAGGACCAGTCAACGGATGAAGAGCCTGGACCATGTCGCATGGACGGCGTCTCCACCTGGTGCACGTGCAATCGGTGCGAGCTAATTCCAACTGAGGAGGAGAACTGCTGCTGCCGAGAAAACTCGGGATGCCTGGCCTACATTTCGGAAGGCGAGCCAAGTCCGCAATGCATCACTGAGCTGCCAGAGTTCAGGGAAGCCTGCCTCTCACGGACCGTGTTGAGGATGATGATGATGCTTATGCACGAACTTCGCGGCACTGTTCGTCCGCGTAATCCGAGTAACGAGTAAGTATACTCTGGTTGTGATGTCAGTGATGCCATTACTATGTCATGGTCGTCTCCCACATATAAAATTACATCTACATATCATTCGAATGCATGTAAATTGGTTCCATATTGTGCATTTTCTAGATAGAATTTTTTTCAAAGCAGAATGACATTTTTTACCTGAATCGACAGTGATAAGAAAGTTTTGTCATTTTAATACAGTTTGCATCTTTCATTTTCACAGGTGGTACAGGCTGGTGGCCTATCGTTGCTTCACTTGGTGGCTTCACGGGAGGCTCGGACACCGCGTTTGGAGAGTAATACCTGCCTGTGCGGTACTTGCCATTAGACAACATTTCCCCAGCGACAGTGGACAATACCGCAGATTTTCCCTGGATGTGCTGCAACCGCAAATTTACAATGTGTAATGTTTATTATTTATGTTCAATTGAAATTAAGATCCAAAATAAAACCCAATATATATTTTAACAATGGTTGTTTTGATTTGTTCAAGCATTGGCAATAAAAGGAAGGCCGTTGTATTTTATTGATACAAAACATGGTTATAGGTAAATATGGTTGATCATAATAAATCATCCTTTTGGGCACCGGGTACAGAGATGACCACCTCTGGCCCGTGCCACCTTGCCACCACAGGCCAGCCTGCTGCTGACTAACTGCCTAGGCATCCAGGGTCTCCAGGGTGAACTGCACCCATATATTCTCCTGGGAGGGTGAGGTATTTATAAACTCACCCCGCTGCCTTCCATGTACTAGATCCTGCAGCCAGCCTCTTACATGCAGTTAGATGGCCTCTCCTTGGTGAGGCCCTGCGGCAAACGAGTCTTGTCTGCACGACCACCGCCCCAATCCACCCCCCGCCCTATCAAAGGCAGTTCGCACCGGGGTACTTGTGCTGGCAACTGGAGCAGTCAGGGAGCGATAAAGGCCAAGAGGTGCCAAAGACCATGTACACTTCAAAGTGGTCTATAGAGCATGGGTTGTTGTTCCCATGTCTACCTCCAGACCCCGTGTCTCCTGCCAAGCATCCCCCCTCACGCTGGACGGCCCCCTGCAATCCACATAATGCCACGACATATACACGTCATTCATTCACAAACACACCCCTGTTTCGAATTCTTTATAACCCACTTCATATTTCTAATGAGCACTTCTTTGCGCTTTGCTAGTCAACCCGTGAAGGTGCTGGTTATCTGCTCTTCGTCTCTGTGAACTTCCGTGACCACTTCGAGGAAACTCGTCAGTTTGCAACCTGTGAACTGCTCCCTGTTCTACGACAAGAAACTACTCTGATCCCTGCATCTAACTGTTTGTTCGTCAAGGTAAGGCCATGTACCATAATCATTTTGCGTCCAATTTCTTTTCGTTCAAGACAGTACATGCAAGGAACTAGTCACATGTTCTGAGTTTACATTGGTATTCATAGAGAATTGTTGATCTTTACTTTTCAGAACTTTCCACAATGCCTGCCTGTTCCATTGGTGGTTGCCCTTCGAAGACCCATAATAAATCTGAAGGTACTATAATGCATGTTTTCCCTAAGACAATAGATCAGATAAGAGAATGGGTCCGATATTGCGGATATCCACCGTCTGAGCTTGAAAGTAGAGTCCTAGAGGTCTTTGCGGACAAGAGGGGTGATCGATACCGCATCTGCAGCAGGCACTTTACCTCTGACATGTACTCCACATCATTGCTAATAAAGAAGAACACACCGCGAGCGAGGCGAAAATTGCTCTCAACCGCTATTCCCACTCTATTCGTCCACATCCCTACACTGGTGAGTCAAGTTTACGTATTTATCTCTTGGCCTTGCGGTAGTGTGTAGCATTAGCTAACAATAATTTCCCATTTATGTATCCACTCAATATGAAGGCGGAAGATTCTCCATCCGTGTCGTTATTGCAGTCATCAGCCACTTCAAGCGCCTATCGGGTAATCTTACTTGGCTATTCTGCCACTGACTTGTTTTAGGCATGTAAATCAATAGTTTTAATTTATCGTGTAATTATGTTACCTAATGGTACACCCTTGTACTCGTCCTCTAGTCTTTGTTTTCAGTTATAATTATTGTTATCCAAAATAATGCAAGTACTGTCTTTCAGGGAGATGCTGAGGAGTCCAACGTATTGACGACTACCGTTGATGTCACTCAGATGCTCGAGGTACGTTTCAGGACAGTTCCGTCGCCCTCCTATGTGTCTTCTTTTTTCAATTTTGTGTTCATTACTAATGAAAGTCCTATGTTTCAGGGAGTCGATGGAGCATTAGTCCAAGAAGAAGGGGGAGCATGCAGTTACGGGTCGGCGCAACAGCTTGCAGAAGTGTGCACCGCAGTTACATCATCCCTTGATGTTCTTATGCATTTCGAGGTATGGATACTGACAGGTCGATCAAGCGAAATCATATGACGTGATTACATCCGCTATACTTCCTTCTTTATTAACGCAAGTACTATGTTTCAGGGAGATGACGGAGCTTCTTCTACAAGAACATCACCCCTAGTAGTTGATGCAGATCTCTGGGTGATGACACTTCCAACGATCAAGCAAATCGAATCATATTTACATATCCATTATTTATTTTAGACAACTGATCATTTGTGCAGGTCTATTTAGATGAGCCGTTCACGCCTGCACAAAGTTTCTGTTCTTTTTATCAAAATAGAAAACCATACTAATGCAATTACTGTGTTTCAGGGAGTCACTGAAGCATCATCTTCAATAATATCATCAATGGAAGTCTATGAGGAGCCGGAGGTATGGATCTTGACAGTTCCATCTAACTAGATCAACAATGCGTGAATAATTGTCGTTTGAATGTTCTACACAAAGCGTTCATTCGTGTTTTGCTATTGAGATGTACGTGGGTATTGGTCCCCAAGTACATTTTGTGTTTTCGATATTATTATACATACTAATGAAAGTTCTATGTTTCAGGGAGTTGATGGAGCGTTAGTGCGTGATGGATGTGCTTATCATGAAAATGTAGTCGTTGCAGCGCAAGAGGAAGTGGAGACATGCACACACGAATCGGAGAAACAGCGTCCTGATGTTGAAGTTCGAGGCAAGAAAGTTTCAAAGAAAAGAAAGCAAAAGAAGGTTAGTGTCCTGGTCACTATATTATGTTGTTTTTCACTGTTAATAGTTCAATACTGTAAGTTGTGTTTAAAGTGAACATCCCTTTTCCAATCTGTCCTCTAGTTGCGAGTGGGTGTACGAACTAGATCTACACAGACAGTGAAGCGAACGAGAGATGTTGCTTGTCAAACCTTTTGGCAGGGACTTGAGACTGGAGATGCATCGTGCCAATGGGAAGAATATGAAGTGATTGACAACGGAGCTATACCACCACCAGCCATTGATAGTGAATGTCCTCCTGGTAGTTCGGATGCAGTTGGAGATAAATTCACAGAATCCACACCTGCAAAAACTAAGACCGCGAGAAAGTTGAAGAAATTGTCCTATTCACCCATTGCCGGAGAAGGAACAGATGTTGCAATGGAAGAGAATGAAGTGGACTACAATGAAACACCTTCAATATCACTGAACATAGCGGAAGACGATATCAGAGATTCTACCTTTCATGTGAGTGACATGTCCTCAACGTTACAGGCCGAACCAGCTGGGATGCAGAGTGACAGTATAAGGAAAGAGGCCAAATTCATTGTATTCGATAGTTGTTTGATTGATATTATTATTCGGTTGAAATGTGGGCATTCGGTAGGTGGGGAAGTATGTGGGGAGCCATTGATTAATGTGACTCGTGCAATTTGAGGCACTAACCTTAAAATACATGCCACCTGTACAAAATATCATCCTTTCTCATGGTCTGCACAACCCACGCTGGGACAACTGCCAGCAGGCAATCTACTTTGTGCAGCGGCTGCACTTTTTAGTGGTTCAAGTTTTAAAAAATTAGAGTCTTTCTTTCAGTTTGTGGGAATTCGTTTCATTGCGAAAACTCAGTTCTACAAATACCAAACCGATTATCTATTTCCAGCCATTAGCGAAGCTTGGAGAATGGAAAAAATGTCTATTGATAGTACATTCGCGGGCAAACGGTTCAGGCTAGCCGGTGATGGACAGTGCGACAGCCCAGGATTTTCAGCCAAGTACTGCACCTACCACTTTCAGGACATGGAAAGTAAGAAAATTGTGAGTTCGGTGGTTGTGCAGGTGTCACAAAGTACATCCTCAGTGGCCATGGAGAAAGTTGGCTTTGTAGCATCATTGCAAGAACTACAATCGCGGGGAATGGTGATCGACCTGATAGCCACGGACAGACACGTTTCAATTGCCAAGACAATGAGAGAAGAGTACAAAAATATAAATCACCAATTTGACGTTTGGCATCTTGCAAAAACAATCAATAAAAAATTGTCGGCTGCAGGTAAAAAAAAAGATATGCAAGGTATTTCACAGTGGTCCAAGTCAATCAGCAACCATCTTTGGTGGAGCTCAAAAACATGTGGAGGGTCGTTGGAAATTCTACTGGAAAAATGGCGGTCAGTAATGCTACACTGTACAAACGTGCACAGCTGGAACACGAACCAACATTTCCACAATTGTGAACATGGCCATTTGTCCACAGAGGAGGCACGGAAGAAGAAGTGGTTGATTCCTTCATCACCCACTCACAAAGCCATTGAAAAGATTGTATTTGATAAAACTATAACAAAAGCTTTGAGGGGACTCACGGAATTCTGCCACACAGGAGATTTGGAGGTGTTCCACAATATGTGCCTAAAGTACAGGCCAAAACGATTGCATTTTGGCATGGAGGGCATGATAAATCGGACTCTTTTAGCGGTCTTGGCACATAACCATAATGTCGGCCGTCAACAAAGTAGGACGACCGGAACTTTAGGGACGCTTCGCTACAATAAGGCCTTCACTAAAATAAGTAAACAATGGGTGATCAAACCAGTGTTTGAGGATATGCAATATGAGTTTATTGAGAGACTTATTGTTGACGTCCTAGATAGGCACATAAATGGAGTTGTGAACGAACCTGTGCAGGTGACAACTGCATTGCCACCCAACATTGCCTCTGTTCCATGTCCACCTAAAGAAGAGCTCATTGAGAAATACACATCACGGTTTAAATGATTGTAATTTGATTGTCTGTTCTCTCGAGTCTCCTCATGTCGCAGGCCCATTGAATATGTTTATATATCCAACCTTGTTCATTTGCGCATTAAATTAAACCAAACAGTAATATAAATGATTTTTCCAAAAATATAGAATGTCTCCGTATTTATGGTTCTGTGGGGCAGCAAAGCACGCAGACAAAATGCAAAGATGGAGTGTAAATTTCAAGTCCTGTAAGATGGCCTTACACTGAATGTAGCTAACTAGGAATGTGTGTTCGTTCAAAGTGAAGGTCAGCTGCTTTGATTTTTTCTCGGGTGCCAGAATGGCCCACGACTCAGTATAAGGTTCTATTGTTATTTGACCTTGACAGGCCGGGACCACGTAAGAAACGATAATGAATATAATTTCAGAAACGAAAGCCATTTCATGTTCGTTCATTAGAAGAAATAAAACGTCGGCATAGAAGGAGTGGTATTTCGGGGCTGCCCTACGCACAGACACAATGGAAAATGCAAATATAATGTAAGTAACTCTTTAGATGAGTTTATACCGCAATTTAATTACTATACAGTAGCTTTAAAGACGGGTTAAGTTGTACTTGTTCATTCTATGTGGCATATTGTTTTGTACCGCGCACTATCTTGGGGAGAACCGTCTCCTTTTACGGAAGCACCTCCAAACCTTCCTCTTTGCTTCTGCTTTCTCTCTCCCTCTCCCCTGCTACAACTTGTCCACTGTCTGCGACCTCGGTCCTGGGCCCTTCCACTCTCCACCTGCACTCCCTGTCAACCCCTGCACTGGGGGACTGTCTCAGTATCCTACAGCCCCCCTTGACGTATAAAACCCAGTTGCACTGTCCTAGCTATGAAATAATTTCCAGACCTAATATATAAAATGAATAATTTTAATAAAGATCTGATGGTGAGACTAATTTCCTTTTTTTATGTTTTTCAAATAGATACATCGTCCATTATTGTCTGTGTCACGAGTACCAGACACCGGCGGATGGCTTCTATAATCGCCAGTTGCTTCTCCGCGTGAACAACGTTAGCACCCTGACCATTTTGTGGGACGATCGCCAAGTACAAGTATGCCCTTACACGGTACTAACGGCTAGATGCAACATACAGACCGTTGTGGTGCCCTAGTGCCTCGTTGTTGGAATAGCCATGCGATTATCAGTGCGACCGAAGAGCTTATTTTATCGTAAACCAACACCCTGTCTACTGCACACGAACATCGCTTGCCTCAAGACGAAATATTTTGGATCGAGAGCAAATAAAAATTCATTTATCTAAGACCCTGTGTACAGCAAAGGAACATCGTGTGCCTCGAAACGAACTTTTCGGAACGTGAACAAATAAAAATGCAAATCGCTGAATATTCTCAAAACATTTGATGTCAAATAAATGTACTTTGCCAAATGTACAATCTTGCCGTTTGCTTTTAAACCACTGTTTCATATTCCGAATTGTGGCGCTGTATTGTGAGATGATCTAAGACCCTGTGTACAGCAAAGGAACATCGTGTGCCTCGAAACTAACTTTTTGGAACGTGTGCAAATAAAAATGCTAATCGCTGAATATTCTCAAAACATTTGATGTCAAATAAATGTACTTTACCAAATTTACAATCTTGCGGTTTAATTTAAAAGTACAGTTTCATATTCCCAATTGTGGCGCGCTGTGTTGTTTGAGCTCATCTGTGTTGATTTCCTGGTTCTGTGTGGAGTCGCGTAGAAGACGCCTGGGCGCGTTTGCCTACGCAGCTCAGTCACGTCACGGATAGAGGCGGGGAATATGAATGTTTTGATCAAGTCTGTTTCAGGGGCGGGGGATTTGATTTAGTGCCGCAAAAGCAGGTGAGCCAGGGCGATGCGGCAAGTGAGAGGATTATCATAAAATGGCGGATGTTTTCGAGTGCGTTAATGGACGAAAAGTCGGGTAAGGTCCATAGGAAAGTTTTCTACGATCTACCGATTTATGCTTAAAAACACATGGCCGAACCATAGGAACAATAAAAAAAAAGTCCCGGAACTATCCTTTAAGGCTTTCATGGAAGGGGTTAAGAGAATTCATCCCCCCATTTCTAAACCGGCTCCCCGATGGGACCTAAATGCTGTAGTAACCAGACTTATGGGGTCTCCTTCTCAGCCTATGCATAAGGCAAATCTCAAAGCTCTTACTCTCAAGACCGCCTTCCTAGTGACAGTCACTTCAATCAGGAGAGTCAGTGAACTACAGGCCCTTTCATTGTAGACCCTTTTGTTAAAATTCACAGAGATAAAGTGGTTCTGCGCACTCACCCTCGGTTTGCGCCCAAATTTCTTTCTAAGTTCCATGTGAACCAGTCTATAGAGCTGCCAACTTTCTTCCAGAACCCAACTAACGTGGCGGAAAGAAGCCTACACACACTAGATGTGCGCAGGGCAGTCATGTACTACCTCGAAAGAACTAAACCACTAATAAAGACGAACCAGTTTTTCATTTCAGTGGCAGCCGGTAGAGAAGGGGATCCTGTCTCTAAATCAGCCATCTCAAGGTAGATTGTCAATTGCATGACACTCTGCTACAGTCTTGCCAAGAGAGATCTGCCCTTCAAGCTTAGAGCACACTCTACTCGGGGCACTGGGACTTCCATAGCATTCATTGCAAATGTTTCTCTCGAGTCCATTTTCAAAGCGGCAACCTGGAGTTCCATACACACCTTTACAAAACACTATTGCCTAGATACTCACTCTAGGTCTGATTCTCAGGTGGGACAAGCAGTACTGAGGCATCTTTTCACTACTGTTCCTTCTTACATCCCACCTCCAACCACGGGTACTGCTCGCTAGTCTATGCACAGCATGTGATTCTAAGCAGATTAACAAGCATCAGAAGACATGCAGTACCTAACGTAATAGCATTTCTGATGATTGTATCTGCTTAGATTCACATGCGCCCACCCTTCCTCCCCGCTCGGATGGAAGGAACATAGACATCTTACTACTACTCTCTCTTTTCTGTACTCACGATAGTCATAAGGCTTCCTCATGGCAGAAAAAATACAATCGGAGGGACCTTGTGTCATGATCTCTGCTTCCAAAAGGTCAGGGTTTTCCCAACTCCCTTGGAAGCAGATCCATAACCCAGGTTCCGAGTGCCAACCAGTCCCAATTGGGACCTTTTGGACCCAGTCCTGGCGCCAGTGGCACCAGGCTCATAAATATGCCCAGTCCCAGCGCTGGAAGCGCCGGGCCCATAATGCTTGGGTGGACTTACCTGCAGCAGACCATGCTGCTTACTTGCCTGCCAGTTGAGCCTCTGATCCTCTTCTGTTTGGAACTACTTTTCCTGTTGGGTGGGGCAGGAGCCACTCCCTAGATTCAGAACACTGGAACTCTTCTGGAAAGCAGGAACTCTTTTCTTACCTAGGCGTGGCTGTGGAAGGAGACACCTAAGCACTACAGGAGGCTATTTAAACCACACCCGATGGATGAATCTTGCTTTGCGTTATTCTGCATCCTCTGCAGCAGAACGCTCATCGTGTCTTCTGCATCTGATCCTGGGCCTAAGGAAAAAGGCTTACCATCCTGAATCCAGTCTTCAACAACACCTATAAAGACAAGAAAGAACAGGTTAGCATTACGGTCTTCAGTGACAGCTCTTCACTTACCTGGTCCATCGGCTGTCACCAACGCCTCGCGCTGCATTCCGGCATCTGAAAGACAAAGGCTTACCTACTCTTCGTGCGCTCCGGAGGTCTTCACACTGCATTCCGGCATCTGAAAGACAAAAGCTTACCAACTCTTCGCACGCTCCGGAGGCCTTCGGCGCTGCATCCCGCATCTGAAAGACAAAAACATGGTGCGTTTAAAGACATTGGGGAACTTTAATACTCACGTGCCATTACTCCTTTCCACATCTAACCCAGTGGGTAGTCCGGCACCCTGCAGCCGCTCCGAACTTGTACCTGCAAAATAAAAAGACAGTTAGAGCGCATCGTGAAGCAGGCAACAAGCGCTTACTTACGTGCTTCCAGGCGCTTCTATTCATCACACGGGCTCCATCTTCAACTCACTTCAGCCCGTCATCCGCCATCGCCAGAACCCTGCAAAACAAGAAACATCATTACTAAAGACTTTAAAGACATTAGAATTACTCGAAATTTACCGTTCGTGCAGTAAACGACGGACAGCAGTCCTCTGAAGTCAAGAGGCCTGCTCCCCTTATCCAGTGAAGAAACTGGTTACAGCACCCTGCCCCGAGGCAGATGGAGAGCACGGCGTTCACTTACCTAAGGTGAGAGCGTTAACCTTTGGGGTTCTACAGGAGAAGAGAAAGGGAAGAAGAGAGAGACATTCAATAACCCAGTTCCTTAATCCCATATTTTCTATCTGCAGACATTTTACCCTTCGAGTCAGACATACAGTGCACAGAGGTCCAGCCCAAAGAGCCAGCCGTGTGTTACACATCACCTATGAAGATACGGTATACGCCCAGTCAAGACCGGCGCCTCTACGGGAATCAGGTGAGCGTTACAGAACGCAAAGCCTACCACAAAACTCCCGTCCAGGCGCTATGGAAACCTCGGATACCGACCAGCTAGCCCAATTACTTGGGGAACTAAGGGCAGAAGTGCATGCAGCCCGTCAGGAAACGAACGCTCTAAGAAGGGAACTGATTATTTCCAAGGAGCGAACAGATGATCTCGCTAGACAATTGCTACAGTCACAAGCCGGACAGACCCCGTTACCCGCATCTGGGGGAAATCTGCCTTCTACATCCTCTATGAATCCAGTGCAGATCAACCTACCTGGGAATGTACCTCTGGCTCCGCCCGAACGATTTTCTGGTGACCCAAAGAGGTTTGCAGTATTTATCAATCAGTGCCGGTTGCATTTCTTATGCCGGCCAGCAGCCTTTCCAACTGATCAAGCTAAAGTAGCTTTCGTGCTTTCGTACCTTAGTGGCAATGCGGCAGACTGGTCGATCCCTCTAGTAAATCAAGATGATCCGGTCCTCCATGATTTTCAAGCTTTTCAGCTCAGTATGGAAAAACTGTTCGCAAGACATTCACAGGGGCAGGCCTTGGACAATGAGCTTCTTTCGTTGCGACAAGGTAATCAAGACCTTTTGGCTTATATTGCGTCTTTCAACAGACTGATAGTGGAAACTCAATGGCCTGAGGACAAAAGTATTACGCTGTTTTATAGAGGTCTACGTGGAGAGCTCAAAGATGTGTTAGCCCAAGTAGTGAATCCCCCACAAGATTGTTCGGACTATATAGACTTAGTCGTTCAAATAGATCACAGACTGCAGAACAGGAAGGCCGATCGTTCCAAGTTTGATGCTCGAGTATTTTCCAAACCGCCAACTCCTTCCAAAGGAGTAGACTCCGGGGAACCCATGCAAATAGGGGTTCTGAAAGGTCCTCTAACACAAAAGGAGTGGGAAAGGAGAAAACAGTTGCAATTATGCCTCTATTGCGGAAACTCAGGGCACTTTCTTCGAGACTGTCCGGTGAAACCTGCCAAGAAGGCAGTAGGAGCTGCAGTTACCAAAGTTACAAACTCTGAGCAGGGAAACGACCTCGCCCGACAAGAATAGAGGTCCTCTTGCCGAGCGTGAAAACCAGTTCCGTGACCTCGCATTTCGTGATACCTATGGTCCTCATTAGCCCTGATAATCCGGATCGATTACATGCAATTGAAGCTTACGTCGACAGCGGTGCCATCGGCAATTATGTGGGTCATGAAACGGTTTTGAGGATGAATCTAACTCTTTGTCCCAAGGCTGTAAAGGACGTCATTACTACGGTGGATGGTACGGAGATAGCCTCCGGGCCAGTAACGCATACCACTCAAGAGGTGACGCTAGTAAGTCAAGATGGACACCATGAGAAGATCGTGTTCGATGTGATCAAGACCCCTCAGTTTCAGATTATTCTAGGAATACCTTGGTTAGAGAAACACAATCCTCTGATCGATTGGCGAGCAAGAACGGTCCAGTTTCCAGAATGTGTCTCTACTTGTCACCCTCCACCTGGTGTTGCACTGGCAGCAATTTCTTCAGAGACTCCCCAGTTACCTCCCGAATACCTAGAATACCAAGATGTTTTCCGGAAGGATCAGGTTAACTCTCTACCTCCTCATAGGTCTTATGACTGCCAGATAGACCTGATACCTGGATCTACTCCTCCTTGTAGTAGAATTTATGCCCTCACCGAGCCTGAGAACCTTCACCTTCGACAATACCTGGATCAATACCTGGCAAATGGGTTTATTCGTCCTTCCAAGTCCCCTGCTTCTTCAGCTTTGTTCTTCGTTCCAAAAAAGGAAGGAGACCTTAGAACTTGTATAGATTATCGCTCCCTGAACCAGATCACCATAAGAATAGATATCCGTTACCTTTGATCCCTGAACTCCTGGACCAAGTCAGAAAAGCATGCATATATACAAAGCTGGATCTTAGAGGAGCTTACCACTTGGTACGAGTAAAAGAGGGCGATGAATGGAAGACTGCCTTCCGCACCAAGTATGGGCTATTTGAATATCAGGTCATGCCCTTCGGACTTTGCAATGCCCCGGCCGCCTTTCAATATTTTATGAACGATGTCCTCAGAGAGCTCATAGATGTGTGTGTTGTTGTTTACATTGACGACATCCTCGTTTATTCTTCATCGGAATCTAAACATCGGAAACACGTGAAAATGGTCCTCGAAAGATTGCGTCAACACAAACTTTTCGCTAAGTTGGAAAAATGTGTTTTCAACGTGACTGAAGTTGAATTCTTGGGATTCATATTATCACCTGGCGGAGTGCGTATGGATTCAAAGAAGGTCGATGCAGTTCTCAAATGGCCATCACCATCCTCCGTAAAAGGTGTGCAAAGCATGTTAGGCTTCGCTAACTTTTACCGCAGGTTTATCCCCGAATTCTCTCGAATAGTCCAGCCCATCACTGCCTTGTTAAAGAAAAACAAACGTTTTGAATGGTCTACCGAGGCGGAACAAGCTTTCCAGGATTTGAAGACTAAATTTATCTCTGCACCAATCTTAAAACACCCTCGCCCGGAACTCCCCTACATCGTGGAAACTGATGCTTCAAGCCTTGCCATGGGGGCAGTTCTATCACAAAAGGACCCGGTAACCAATCAGTTGCATCCCGTGGCATTTTGGTCCCGCAAATTCTCGCCTCCTGAAATCAATTACACGATTACTGACAAGGAACTTCTGGCTATCAAGTCTGCCTTTAAGGCTTGGCGGCATTATCTGCTGGGGGCCCGACACACCGTTACTGTGATTACGGATCACCGAAACCTGCAATATTTGAAAACCACAAAAGCCCAATCCTCTAGACAACTCCGTTGGGCATTATTCTTTGCCGAGTTTGACTTCATAATTGCCTATCGACCTGGTACAAAGAACGGTAAAGCTGATGCCCTTTCTCGGATGGGAGTGGAAGAACACTTGATCAACCCTAAACCTGTACCAATCATTCCCGAACAAAGAATTCTGGGTGTAATCGCCACAGAATCCATAGAGGAAGTTAAGGATAAAGCCAGGCAACTTGTAACTCCAGCAGACATACAGAATTGGCATCTGCAGGGAAAGGACTTTGCAGTAAAGGACAACTTATTGTATTTCCAAGAACGATTATACCTACCCAGCACAGATTTACAGAAAAAAGTAATCTCTTGTTATCACGATTCTTTAATGGAAGGACATCCCGGTATGGCCAAGACCTCAGAAAAGATCAAGCGCTACTTCTGGTGGCCGTCTTGGAAAAAAGATATCAGAGACTTTATAATGTCCTGTGGAGTATGCGCCCAAAACAAGAGTCAAAAGGAAAGACCAGCAGGCCTCTTACGCCCTATTGACATCCCACCTCGCCCTTGGCATACGCTTTCTATGGACTTCATCACCGATCTACCTCCATGCTCCGGATACAATACGATTCTAGTAATCGTGGACTTATTCTCCAAGATGGCGCATTTCATTCCGCTCAAAGGCTTGCCAACAGCAGCAACTCTGGCCCGAGAATTTCTCGAAAACATCGTCCGACTGCACGGTTTTCCTTCGGTTCTAATTTTGGATCGAGGTAGTCAATTTATTTCTCATTTTTGGCGAAGTTGCTGTCGGTCGGCTCAAATTGATGTGAGACTATCGACCAGTCACCACCCTCAGACCGACGGACAAACCGAGAGGACCAATCAAACCCTGGAACAGTATTTACGCTGCATGCTGCAACAAACTGAAAAAACTTGGAAAGACATCCTTTGGATAGCCGAATATGCCTACAATAACTCTGTCCATTCGGGAACTGGGAAAACCCCGTTTTTTCTTTTGTACGGCAGTCACCCTCGAACCTCGGAGTTGGATCCCCTCCAAGATCTTGAAACACCAGCAGTAGACTACCTGCATTCTACAATCACCCAAGCCTTTAAGGAAGCTGTTTCTCACCTTCAAAGGGCTAAAGAACAATACAAGAAAGGAGCAGATCAACATCGGAAGGAAGCCCCTCAATATCAAGTAGGGGATCAAGTCTGGTTATCCACCAAATATCTACCTCTAAAAGGGCCACGCACATTCAACCCAAGATACCTTGGTCCCTATTCCATCACTACCATAGTAAACCCAGTAGCGGTCAAGTTGGACTTGCCCCCGCACATGAAGATACATCCGGTCTTCCACGTCTCTCTATTAAAACCTGTGCAACCTCAAACCCGACTAACTAAATCTCCAAAACCTATCCTAGTTGATGGAGAACTCGAGTTTGAAGTCAAAAGCATTCTGGACTCCAAGATCTCCAAATCTAAACTATTTTACCTAATTGACTGGAAAGGCTACGGCCCCCAAGAGAGATCCTGGGAACCTGCTGAATATGTCCACGCTCCTCGCCTAATCAAAAGATTTCACCGAACATTTCCTGACAAGGCAAAACCCCCGGAGAAGCCCGGTTTGGGAGGGGCCTTGAGGGGGGGTACTGTCATGATCTCTGCTTCCAAAAGGTCAGGGTTTTCCCAACTCCCTTGGAAGCAGATCCAAAACCCAGGTTCCGAGTGCCAACCAGTCCCAATTGGGACCTTTTGGACCCAGTCCTGGCGCCAGTGGCACCAGGCTCATAAATATGCCCAGTCCCAGCGCTGGAAGCGCCGGGCTCATAATGCTTGGGTGGACTTACCTGCAGCAGACCATGCTGCTTACTTGCCTGCCAGTTGAGCCTCTGATCCTCTTCTGTTTGGAACTACTTTTCCTGTTGGGTGGGGCAGGAGCCACTCCCTAGATTCAGAACACTGGAACTCTTCTGGAAAGCAGGAACTCTTTTCTTACCTAGGCGTGGCTGTGGAAGGAGACACCTAAGCACTACAGGAGACTATTTAAACCACACCCGATGGATGAATCTTGCTTTGCGTTATTCTGCATCCTCTGCAGCAGAACGCTCATTGTGTCTTCTGCATCTGATCCTGGGCCTAAGGAAAAAGGCTTACCATCCTGAATCCAGTCTTCAACAACACCTATAAAGACAAGAAAGAACAGGTTAGCATTACGGTCTTCAGTGACAGCTCTTCACTTACCTGGTCCATCGGCTGTCACCAACGCCTCGCGCTGCATTCCGGCATCTGAAAGACAAAGGCTTACCTACTCTTCGTGCGCTCCGGAGGTCTTCACACTGCATTCCGGCATCTGAAAGACAAAAGCTTACCAACTCTTCGCACGCTCCGGAGGCCTTCGGCGCTGAATCCCGCATCTGAAAGACAAAAACAAGGTGCGTTTAAAGACATTGGGGAACTTTAATACTCACGTGCCATTACTCCTTTCCACATCTAACCCAGTGGGTATTCCGGCACCCTGCAGCCGCTCCGAACTTGTACCTGCAAAATAAAAAGACAGTTAGAGCGCATCGTGAAGCAGGCAACAAGCGCTTACTTACGTGCTTCCAGGCGCTTCTATTCATCACACGGGCTCCATCTTCAACTCACTTCAGCCCGTCATCCGCCATCGCCGGAACCCTGCAAAAAAAGAAACATCATTACTAAAGACTTTAAAGACATTAGAATTACTCGAAACTTACCGTTCGTGCAGTAAACGACGGACAGCAGTCCTCTGAAGTCAAGAGGCCTGCTCCCCTTATCCAGTGAAGAAACTGGTTACAGCACCCTGCCCCGAGGCAGATGGAGAGCACGGTGTTCACTTACCTAAGGTGAGAGCGTTAACCTTTGGGGTTCTCCAGGAGAAGAGAAAGGGAAGAAGAGAGAGACATTCAATAACCCAGTTCCTTAATCCCATATTTTCTATCTGCAGACATCTTACCCTTCGAGTCAGACATACAGTGCACAGAGGTCCAGCCCAAAGAGCCAGCCGTGTGTTACACATCACCTTTGAAGATACGGTATACACCCAGTCAAGACCGGCGCCTCTACGGGAATCAGGTGAGCGTTACACCTTGATGCGTGAGGGATTTTGGGTACATTACACATCACGTTAGGGATAGTGTTACAGGCACGCCCCTGTCGACGTACCCTTTCAATCCTCGAAAGACAAGATGCAATACTCTGGGGTTACCACTAGATGTCAGACTATATGCACAGCATGTGAATCTAAGCTGATACAATCATCAGGAATGTTGTTACGGTAAGTAATTAATGTCAGACTACTGCGGAAAGAACCTGGGATCCAAGATGCCACATCCATGCCCCTCGTCTAATCCGTCAGTACCACAAACAACCTCCAGGCAAACCAGGCGGTCCACCGGCCAAGAGGGGTCATACTGTCATGCACAAACCCTGGAAACTGGCAGCGCTGGAGATTCCATTGATGTGCCTCCACGTTTCTAGACCGCAATCACATCCGCGGTCTATTCTTTCCCAAGATGGCCGCCACTGCTTTATCCCGTGGCATTTGCAAGGGATCGGTGCCTTGCAACCCTAGACTCATGGGCATGGCGCTCCTAGTTTGCTCCTTGCCTTTGTTTATTCCTCTGCCTCCGGGCTGATTTTTCTCTTGGCCTCTCGCATTCCTGTCTGCGCTCTGGTTCGCCAACTGGTGGGCGGAGCTTTGTTTCCCTTCTTTCCTGTTTTCCGCTACGGCTTGCTGGCTTTCCCTCCTGTCCTCTCCTCGTACTCCGTACTCTTTGCTTGACGCCCTGTGTTCTGTGTACTCATGCCGAGCAGCTCTCCTCAACACCGGCTTGGAATCTCTGCTAGTCCTTGCCGGTTTTCTTGCAAGACCCTCAGCCTTCAGATCACATGGAAGCCTACGCCTTTCACCCATTACTTTTGGAAGAATCCTGATACGTCCTCATCTCTTCTGGTCTTCCATCGGTATCTTCGCATCCAGCATCATTCCAGGGTTTTTTCAGCCTTTTGGCTTTTTCCTTGGCGGTGGTTGGCTCCTCGGAGTCCCCACTGCCTGGTGTGTTATGCAACCAGGCAAAGTGACCCCCAGTGAAACCAGATAATGCTGCAGCTTCCCTCCACCAGATAACGAGGCCAGCAGCCCCTCACCCCAAGCACATCGATCCATCGCTGAATCTTCCCTCATGTTAAGATTCCCCTCCCCCCCCAACAACAGCCCCCTAGCCTCCTCAGAATATAAGGCAAAGTACACTACAGAAAACACATTTGTCCCTTGTTAGGGCAATATAACGAGGCGATCGAGATCACCACCCCAGCTACCTCACCAGAAATTACAAAGCCCCCCCGGCTCCCTCCAGGTATGCAGGTCCTTCATTTGTAGTCTTTTGTGGAGTAGAATTCCATACACTGTCCTAGCTGGCTGGAGGGCTCCTCCCCTGGTCACATCCTCGTCTCTTGGAGCAACATTACATCCAGATTCAACCCATGGAATTCTTGTACAACCAGAGAGCGTTTAGTGGGTGCATTCATCCACTTTACATTCATGGTCCCCATCCGCAATTGATCTGTCATCCCCCACTGCTACCCCTGGGCTGCTCTCACCTCAGAAATAGTCTCTGATCCACGAGCACGAGCAAGTTCACGGCTAAGTTCCACTTTACCGCTCGTGAGGACTTTGTGGCTGCTGCTTCTCTGCACTTTTGCTAGACTGCCTCTCGCCTAGCCAGTGTTTTCTCTCGCATTGAAGCGGATTGCATTACTGGTTACACCAGCCTCGGTGATTGACACCTCCTGCTAGCCCTGCCCAGGAAAGGGCATGTTTTTCACTCCCTCACCTCCTACTAAAGACAACCTTATGCACACAGCGCGCGCGCACGAGCAAGTTCACGGCTAAGTTCCGCTTAACCGCTCGTGAGGACTTTGTGGCTGCTGCTTCTCTGCACTTTTGCTGGACTGCCTCTCGCCTAGCCAGGTGATTGCTTTGGCTTGAGGATTTGGACCATTAAGCCCCTAGAGGGAGTTTTTACCTTCTCAGCATCTTAGCAACTCCTTGATATATGTTTGTTTGTTTGTTTTGTTTCACAGTGTTTTCTCTCGCATTGAAGCGGATTGCATTACTGGTTACACCAGCCTCGGTGATTGACACCTCCTGCTAGCCCTGCCCAGGAAAAGGCGTGTTTTTCACTCCTTCACCTCCTACTAAAGACAACCTTACGCGCACAGCGCGCGCGCACGAGCAGGTTCACGGCTAAGTTCCGCTTCACCGCGTTACTGCGGTCGCGGCTTGGCTCCCGAGCGCTGGTGTTACCCTACTCCGTCCTTATCTTGTTCTCCTAGGTCAGTATAAGTGTTGTCTTACAACGAATGTCCTTTGTGCCGTATTCGCTGAAATCAAATATGCCAGATCTTGCTTTACATCCCAAGCCTAGCTGTTCTAGTACTGGGCTATTCCAGACGAAATTTCCAGCTTTTATTCTATCTCCGCAAACCCCAGTCGGCCCCACTTCTGCCACCTCTCCCATGGGCCCGTCGGTTGGTCCCCCTCGGACTATCCCCTCCTTGTCACAAGGGTCTGCGGGGTCCCACATTCCGACTATGGGTCAGCAAACTGTCCCATGTGTGGCGTCCCCTTGCTCACCCATTGTTCTGACGAGTTCTGCTCGTACTCGGGGCATTTCTGACAACACGATTCTTGCCTCATTGAAAGTACGGAACGTGAAGAGGAAATTTAGTACTCATTCTAATCAAACCCTCTCGCCTATCACTCCAGGTTCTCCTATAATTCTAGATAGCACTAGTATTTCTCTATATGCTAGCCATCATGAAACTTTGCAGTCTGTACAATCCCATTGTGATGTGGCCCAATCCAGCCACTCTCCTCAAGATACCTATACTACACCGATAGACTCTGCAATTGCTTCCTTTGCTCTTCCTACGCCTCGTACAGTCGTGCCTGCCAGTAATATGCTTGCTACAGGCTCCAACATTGGTGTTGAATTAGCTTTGCAGGCCATTAACACCTCCATTCTTGGAATGCTTACAATGTTTGATATTATGAATAAAAAAATCACAACCCAAGGCATACATCTGGAGGAACTCCTACACTGGAGTCGTCGCCATGATCAGTTGAACCCCTCTCCACCTTTACCATCAGAAAGGCCATTGGAGAGCTGTGAGGCCTCAATTATTACCTGTGGTAGCTTCACTACTCTAGACAGGCAGACAGGAACAGCTGTGCCCAGCGCGATATGTGTTTCACATGTGAAAAGTGCGAATGTTCCATCTTCCTTGCCACATTTTCACAATGTTATTTGTGCTCTTGACATTTCTTCTAGCTCTGTGACACCTATCCCTGTGCCTCATACTCAGCCTGCCACAAATAACATTGTCTTGGTGCCTGTCCCTGAGGTGCCTCTCCAGTTTGCTGCCACTGCTCCTCTTGACACAGTGTCCACATCTAAGAGTTCCTCTCCAGCAAACCCCATTGTGGCAGTAACGCCGGCAGCCTCTAGTGGCAAGGTTAGGTCCACAACGGTCTCAAAAAATTCACATGCCGTATTGAAAAAAACGAAGAGACAGATGCCTCGTCGAGGCAACAAAAACACTCTGAATGCCTTCTTTAAAGCTATTGGTGGATCTTTGGAAGCAGGGCCGAAAGTTCTTCCCCAGAGTCTCCCCCTCACAAAACCCCTAGCTACTTCTGCCCCCATACTGTTGCAAGCGAGTATTCCATCATCTGTACACACAAAGGAGACGGCTTCTGCCGTGCCTGTTGACACTCCGGCACTGATAGCTCCCCACCCCCTTTTGGACGATTTGGTGGATTCACTTGAGACGTTAGAGCAAGATACTGATCGAGTTGCAATCGAAATGCCACCCAAAAAAATTGTCTCTTTTGCCTCAAGTGCTAGACGGCCCACTGCTATGTCATCTGCTTTCAATCAGGACCCATTGAATGAGTTGAAACAAGCCGTTGACAAATTTCTGGAGGAAAGGTTATCCGCTGTACCCATATCACAACTCACGTCTGCTACGACAGATCCCCCTCAACCTATTTCTAAACCCTCTGATATGTCCAATTATTCTAGTCTTGAGCAGTACAATCTTGAGTCTCAAATGTCTGCGTTCAAAGACTTGCACTCTCAACACACGCACCAGCTCAGACTGCCTAAGCCTCACCAGTCTGAAACAAGGCGTCTCCTTCCTCAATCCTCTCAAGTCCCTTCCACTCTCTCGCCTTGCACATTTATTTTAAAATTTCGAGATGGTTCGTACCCTGCTTACAACTTGAATAGAAGGAGTGTCTTAAACATCTTTAGCGACATTGATGAACTAAGGGATATTACTACCTTTGATATAGCACAAGTCGAATTTATCTCTGCCTCCTCCAATTCTGTCATCAGACTATGGATCCCTTCGACCATTGTTGCCAATACTATTTGGCGAGCGAGAATGACTCTGTTTGAAATGGGTTTTCTATTGGCACATGAGCCGAATGTCACCACGCCCCAATTTAGGGTCCCCATTCCAAATCCACGCATTTATGAAAGACAACAAATTGATAGAAGTGACATTAATACAGTGCATGATTCTCGGCTCCTCACTCAGAATTAACCATTATTGTGCCAGAATGGCAATTTTCTGAATCTTGCATGTTGGAATACTAGGGGACACAATCATTTACACGTTTCCATCAAATCCATGCCTGTACTCTATCACATTCTCACCTTACAAGAGGCTTGGCTTTTAGTCCCCCCGGTGTGGGATGGGTATGAAATTACTCTGTTACCGGCCATTCGAACTAAAGGCAGACCCACTTCAGGCTTGCTGGTTGCTGTTCTCCAAAAGGCTGGTGTTCATGTACACGCATGGGCTTCCTTTGGGGCTTACCTACAACTAGTCAAAATTGATCTGAATACTGCCTCGCTCGCATTGTTGAATGTGTATAGAAATCCTGCTGCTTGTTCTGATGATGATTTTTATTGTGGTCTTATTTCATTGTTGGATATCATTAATATGGCGAACATCACCAATTTTACCATCATACTGGGGGATCTTAACATGAATTGTATTGCTAACAACCCATACTCAAAAGATAGCTCCCGGTGGATCCAACTCATGAATGAACGTAATTTTATTATGATCAATGGGGCCCTCAAAGGTGATTCACCTCCTCAATCGACCTGGTATCGCAATAACAGTGGAAGTACAATTGACTACATTTTCGTGGATTCACCTTTGTTTAAATTCTGTCAGGACCTATCAATCACTGCCTATCCTGGCAGTGATCATAAGCTACTCTTCCTGACCATTTTATGGCAAACTTTTGCTCCTAAATCTTCTTTAGTCAGTTTTGGATTTGCCATCAATTCGGCCAGATCCAGACTGAAATGGACAGACCACCGTCTCAATGAATTTGAGATATTAATTCAAAAGAATTTGCATACATTGGGTGTACAATACACTGATATACTTGCACCGTTTGCGCATACCATTTCTATTCCCACGCAACTCCAAACTAAACACCCCCATATCTATGATCAGTTGGTCAAAGAACGAAAGACTGAGTTTAGGCGTCTAAAGCGCCAGTTACAAAATTCCTCTTCCTGCGATCGTTGGCAAGCGCTCATAAATCTGAAAACACAACACAAAAACTGGCTCAAGGGACATAAATCAATGATGTTTCAACATGACAGTGAAATAATGTTAAAATCCCTTGCCAATAAAAACTCGGCCCAAATGTGGCATCTTCTACATAATCATGCACATAATAGAGATGCTGAAGCACAATTAAATGCAGTAAATGAATCACAATGGATTTTGTATTTCACAAATTTGTATGCTGACGCCAATTTTGACCCAGACTCCTTTCGCTCTGTTAGAGCACTTTATTGGAACCTGGCTTTTACAATTGAGGACATTGTTTCAATCATTAAAAAAGCTAGTCCCTCTAGAGCTGTTGGCCCAGATGTCATTTCCAACGCCATGTTGAAATTAAATCCTGACATATGGGCTCGTATACTTTATTGCATCTTTCAAGATATATTGCATTCATGCACCATACCCCTATCCTGGAAATCTTCTATTATCATCCCGATTTTCAAAAACGGTGAAAGGTGTTCCCCGCAGAACTACCGTCCAATTGCACTTTTAGACTCACCGAGTAAAATCTTCACTAAACTTGTACTGATTGAATTTAATAAGTGGACGCTTCAGAATTCATACAGAGACCCGTTCCAGACTGGTTTTATTGCGGGCATGGGTACCCAGGTTAACCTCTTTGCACTGAACTCTATTAAAGCACAGTGCCAAGAGTCGAAACAGTCTTTATTTCTGGCGTTCATTGATTTACATTCTGCATTCGACTCCATTTCTCGCTCTCTTCTTTTCACAAAACTAAAACGTGACCACTGTCCGCAAACATTGTTTGAAATTCTTTTGGCTCTCCACTCTGATACTTGTATTCATGTTCGACTAAGCCTCGATGGAGCCTTGTCTTCCTCTATCCCCACGGCTCGTGGGCTTAAACAGGGCTGTCTTCTGGCGTCATCCATTTTTAATTATTTTATTCATGACATAGCTCTCGCATTTCAAAATCTGGGTTCAGACTCTCCAAAACTTAATAATCATATTGTTTAAAGTTTAATGTATGCTGACGATATGGTATTGTTGTCAAAAACTCAAATTGGCTTGCAGAAATTGTTGACAGCTTTTGACTCCTACATTATTCAGAATGATTTAAAAATTAATACCAATAAATCTCAGATAATGTTGTATCAACCGACCAAAAGAAACAAATCATTTATGTGGAATATTAATCAGGTACATCTGCTGATTGTCCCTCAATATACCTATTTAGGTATGATATTTGAACTGCGAGGGTCCTTTAATGCACATTTAGATGGAGTTTTGAAAAAGGTGACAACGGCCTCGTCACAAGCTAGTTTGATCATGTCCAGATATGGCAAATTTTCTATTATACCGGCTCTTGCTTACTGGAACCAGAAAGCAGTGCCATCAATATTGTATGGTCTTGAAACTCTTACATGCCAGTCTAAACTCCTCTTTCATAAATGGGAAAGTCAATTTTGGAAAAATATATTACGATTACCAGCTTGTATCCCCATCTGGTGGATCAGATATGAGTTGGGCTTAATTTCACTTGAAACCTTATACATTTGCCGTCTGTGTGCGCTCCTCAGAAAATGTCTTTTAGCATCTAGAGATCGCACCTTACTATCAGAACTTGCATTTCATATGATTCACACTACACAAAAATTCTTTGTCTCGTGGGTGACTACTGCATACTCTGCATTAAGTAGTGCAGATGTTTCTCTCGATACATTAATTAATAATCCTGATAAGGCAAAGCGACAGCTGTATGAATTTGACTGGATTAAGACAAATAAATTGTGCCTAACTTATTGTGATGGCAATGATCTCCGCTTTCCTCCAAAAAAGATGAAAACACTTCCTCTTTATCTAGTCAAAGCCCCAGCAGTCAATATCCGCTCCGCAATCATGCGTCTACGTTTTAACCTTTGGCCTACCAAAGCCATTCTTTACAGATGCAAGTTAATATCAGATTGTGATAATTTTTGTCGTTTTTGCAGGAACAGTTGCCAACCAGAGACTTTGGAGCATCTGATTATTGAGTGTCCTGCTCTCACTTCTCATAGACACAAGTTTTTGGGACGTCATTGCCGGCATCTGGGTTTTTTAGAATATGAGGCATGTTGGCTCACAATTTTGAATTCTGCGTATTTGCCTATTCAAATTGCTGTTGTTAAATTTATTGAAAGTCTGTCCTTGACAAGTTCAGATGCTTGATTAACAAACACAATTGCATTTTTATTTGGTCACACTTATTGAGGTCCAGTTGCTGGCCCCTTGATTTCGTGTATAAATAATTGTGGTATGAAACAATGAATGGATTGCCAGAGATAATTTGTCATCATGTTCATTTTGTCTAATGTGTTTTATGTGCTCATTCAGTCTGACAGTTCACTCTCAATAATACGACTAGATGTGGTGTTCTGTTTTACACTATTTAATTGTTTTAACATTTTTCATTTTTTGTTAATCATGTTTTCTTTTTCCTTTTGTATAATATTTATCTCTGTTTTGTAATTCCATTGAAAGGTTGATTTGTTTCAACCAATTCAATAAAAAAAAAAAAATAGTCTCTGATCCATCTCCCTCTGCCCTGCCCCAGCTTCACCATCCCCTTTCCCGTCCTACTGCCAAAGTGCCAACAACTGTACACAGCCCCACCCCAACCTGAATACCCCCAAACCTGCAATGCCCATCCAACAATGGGCCACCAAAGGAGACTACCTCCACTCCCCGCTCATTCCTTAGCCTCTCCTATGCAAGGACACACCTGACCCAACATTCCCTCCGAACGTTCCCCCAAAACCCAACATGACTCAATATTTCCAAAACCTGTGCCTCTTGTGTCCTCTTCATTTCACTGGTGATGGTGTGTTGAGCCTCCTGAATGTTCTCCCTTTGGAAACTTTCTGACAGCCCTTCCTCTCCTGCTGCCTGGGATGTTTTTTTAGTTAAAGTTTATATAGCACAAATCCATAGGAACCAAGCAGCAAGCTGCATCTAGGCGCAGATCATGTCCGATTTGTACGAACAGTGTCTTCCTAAAGACGGCCAGGGATTCAATCTTCTGTAGGTGAGATGCAAGTAAGTTCCAGGCCCGTGGCTGGCCACCAAAAAGCATCTGTCACCCCCAACAAGTGGTTTTAGAAGGTGGGATGAACATAAAACCTTGATCCATGGATCGCAAGCAGCGTGTAGGGTTATAGGTCTTCATTTTTTATGTTAGGTATGGAGGTGTCAGGCCATGAATGCACGTCCCTGCCCTCTCCTTCTCTGTGAGGTGACGCAGTACTTGCTGGGCCTCCGCCCCCATAGTCACTCTTTAATCTGCGTCCCCAACCGCAAACAGCAGGGAAAAGGGGTATGTCCTCCTATACCTAATCCCTCTCTCTGATAACCACGTGGTCTGGGGATGGGAATCCCTTCTCCTGGACAGAGTCAAATAGGACAGATCTTGGTAAACCTGGACGGAGTCCCCCTCAAACTAGATAGACGCTATGGCTTCGCTCTCTCCAACACTGCCGCCTTATCCACATAAGGTAGAACCTTTACCACCACAGACCTCAGGCCCTTTCCGCGCATTATAACCCCTCTGTGCGCTCTCTCAATCTCCACCTCTTTCCCTTCTTGATCAAGGAACCGCAGATTGACAAGGGACTTCACCCTCCTCTGCACACCCCTCAGGCACTCCCCTTTCTCCTCCCTTAGCCCAACGATCGAGAGATTGTTCCTTCTCTCCCTATTCTCCAGGTTGTCCCGTTTCAACTGCACTTTTTCCTCCCTGTATTCCAAGTCCGTAATTCGCGCCACATTCTTGGTTTTGAACAGATCTGCATTCAGGTGGTTATCCTCCATCCCCTCGACCTTATTTTCCAAAACCTCCACCCTCCACTGCAGATCTGTAATCGAGGCCTGTATATCCCTCTGCAGCACCTTAATTTCCTGCAAAATATCCCTGACATTGTCCTTTGTAGAGGGCACGAGCACCCCCGTGTCTGGGATGCCCCCATCTCCTGCGGTTCCCTCGTGTTGTCAGCCCTTCTAAACTGATGCTTGGATTGTATCCCTCTATATGTGACAACTCCAGGGTGTCTGTGGTTCCACCACCAGCGTCTTGGCCCCACAAAACTCTCCCCTCCAGCTCCTCGACTTCTCCCACACCCTCCACCCGCAGGGAGAGCACCCACCAAGCTCCTGTCAAACAGCACCATCGGCCTACGGTCTCCTCCCTGCCAGAGAAGAATCACTCCTCACCTGCAGCAGTAGCTTAGCCAAGGCACAGTCCCAGGTGCCACTACAAGCCCAAATCACCTTCACTTAACACCCCTACGGTCAGCAGAGCTGGTGTCTACCCGCACACCATAGGCCAAGGGCGCAGTCAAACTTGAGTGGCACTCACAGAAACGTTATGGGTATCTCTACAGTGCCTCATAATACTCCTAGGGGCCTCTGGGCAGATCAGGGGACTCCACAAACAGGGCAGAGGCAGAGCTATTCTTTAACCCAATGGTACCACCTTCTCTTTGAGGGCTACCGCTGCAGCCTCATACAGGTGGAGGGTGGTGGGGGACTTGTGGGTAGAGAGTCTAGCCTTCCGGTTGGCCTGCTGCTGCGATGGGGAGGCTTCTGCTTGATTGCCCTGGTGTTCAACAGTGCTACAAAAGGGATCTCCCATGCCACTTCACAGACACCCCCTAAAAACAAAGGGTATTAGATGGCCTTTACTATTCCGGGCTATGGCAGGCAGTGTTGGTCCTATAAGTAGGCTATGCCGTGTTGATATGTGCCGAGAAGAGGTGGCGTCATCCTCTTTGGTGTCCATAGGCCTTCATCAGTGCTGGCTGTATATAAAAAAAATATATAAGTGTAGTTGGAACTATTAATACGCTGGTCTCAGCGTCTTTACTCGGCACACAAATATGATCATTTTACTTTACTGGGTGCCCCTGTCTCTCACAGACATACATTGTCAACTACATATTGTTTCCTCTTATTAATCAACATTATGTAATGCTTTGCGCAATGAGTCATTCCTCCTTGTTATACCTATCCATCCCACTTGTAACCAGTCTCCCCAGGATTCAGCCTGGAAAACTACAGCAGCGTTTCCTAGTTTCAACCGTTCACTTTCTCAAAGTCTAACTGGGCATCATTTGTAACAGAAGCACTCAACTGGCGTCAGTGCTCTCATGTATTTTGATCTTCACGAGCGCCACGCGGACATGGTGCCCATTCCTTTTCAGAATATCTTTCGAACGAGCAGGCATGTTTATTTAGACCCTCACCTCAGTGCTTATTCCTCTCGTAGGACGCTGCTTCACAGTATCGCAGGCGCTAGCAACAAAATGCCTGCAGTGTCTGTTTCAATTTTCTTTTTGCATGGTCATAAAAAGAGGAATAAGGAGAGGCTTTGTTAGTTGACAGTAAATTTGTCCTCCCATTGGACCCTATATGCACTGCTGGGGTGCTCGATTCAGTAATATTCAGCATCATTACTGTTGCCAAGTTATGAACATTGAAAAATAGAAATTTTGGTTATTTCTGTTTTTATTTAAAAAATATATGAAATTCAACCTCCCGTTAGTGGGTATTGTTCTATCATACAATTAACCATTCCACACATAATTCTTTCTAGGAAAATGTACATGTTGTGAAATATAGATTTTGGTCATCGTTATTAATCTTCTGCGGATACTCTCTTAACATCAACATCCATTTTGTAATAGTGTGGAAGTACCCTTCTAATAGGGGCTCCTTCTTTCCTGCTTCTTGCCTCCATAATATACAGAGATCAAGGTCTGTGCCTTGTGCAAGTCCACAGTCAGATCTTCTAATTCTTTCCAATTAGGTGATTCCATTCCACAGAGACATTAAGTCCCCCTCTTACTGTTTCTAAAGATGTAAATCAATTTCTGCTCTATTTTATGTAGGATAGACGCCATATCTCCACCACGTGTATGTGGCCTAATATGTTGTAAGACAAACCACTTTAACGCTGTGTCTTTGTGGCCGTTTCGGAAGAAGTGGTCCACCAGAGGCTTATTGGGTATCTTATCAGGTATCCGCTGTTTCTATTATCAGAATGATCCAGTCCAGAGAACATTAATTGCCAACCCCACTGAAGTTCTTCTGGAACTTGGGGTTGTCAATAAATATTCTCGGGACATTTCTGACCTGTAGCCCCTCAGGAATAATGCCTGCTTTAAGGTACTCGAGCATAAATTTACTGTGGGGGTCAGTCCTAGTTAGTTATTTCAATTTTTTGAGCAATTTTTTCTAGGTCATATTGACCACCATTTGTATTTGTCAGTGCCACAGCATTAGTCAATAATGCTGGAGTTTCCAGGAGCTTTTTGTAATGCTCATCTGAAAAAAAGAAGAGATTAACCTTCTCCATTACTTTCTGTGTTTTAAATACACTCAATCAGTTAAGCCCCTCCAGCCGTGGGCTGTACTTGCAATATCAAACAAAAAGGGGATGCCCGATTCCAAACCTGGTCCTTCGGGCTATACAATATATATAGAAGCAACACTGTGGACCAGTGGATGAGGGATGACAACTCATACCAAGTTCCTCTTTTCATAAATATCGATAAACAATTGTTTCAATACAAAATCGACTTTAATTATTACACATAGTTTAAAAAAATGGATTAGTTCACAAAAACATCAATTTGCACAATTTCATTGTTATCGCATCACAATACCATCAGTAAAGTCAAATTCAAATAAAATCTCGGCTCACTCACACCTATTCCCACCATTCATTCACTCTCATTCCTTCTTCACATACTTCTCATGCTCCATACTTATGTGACCACCTCTATTGGTCACTCTTTACAGGCTACAGTATTTCACAATGTCTGACTCCTTTTGTCAGTTATTAGGTAACCCAATCTGTGTATCCCTGTTACCACAGGTTTTTGTCTACACGTGTTTCAGTTGTCGTTGGACTTCTTGTTTATGTCTGTCCGCAGCAATCTGCAGTCCACTGCCACACCTGGGGGGGGGGGGGGCAGCTGGGTCTCTCGTGAACACCCCGACCTCACCCCACAGGAGGCCGCTGCTACAGCCTCTTGTCTCAAGCAGTATACAGCCTCAGATCGGGGTTCCAAAGGTGTCCCCGTGGACCACCTCCACTTTCCCTCCTCAGCAGCCTCACCAGACCAGACTCCAACAGTCCTGGGCCCACTCCTCAGAGCGCGCTGCTCCACTGCAGGCACACACCTCACTCAGCCACCTGTATGGAACGCTCCCATCAATCCACCTCACTGCCTCTGGGGTCCTTAAGATCAAAATGAGTGCCAAAGGGTGGTCATCGGGGTCAGGCACAGTACTTTTGCGCTATTTCTGAGCGGGGATGCACGGAGCTCTGTCTTTACATGGCCATCTTGGTCTGCACCCCCTGGTGGTCTCCCAAGACTCCTTTTATGGCAGTCATACATTTCTGGTGGTATGCCAAGTACAGTGATCTGATTTGTGCTTGTTTGTAACTTTAGCTTCCAATTATGAAGACAGTGGCCATATTGTAAAAGATAAATGATGAGCGAGGTTTTAGTTTGGTGATTTTTCAGCATAGTTGCCATTTCAAATGTTAATACACCAAAACTATACATCACTCTCTAAATATTTAATTCATAAAATATAGTCAAATCCAATTACATAGAATAAATAATTGCCTTCTGAAATAATAAAACACGTTCATGTCACTACTTATTTCATAGTGTTGGCAACAGAGCATGATCACAACTATAAAGCACTTTCTGCTGTCATAAAATCATCATATAAACTGTTAACAACCCTACACAACAATGCACTTCCTTTGGTTTTATTTGTACAACCTTCACCCACACAACGTAACATTTGTAAGGATGCTACCTGAAACCTCACAGCCTAGAAAAAAAACAAAGGGTATCAGCCTCAGGAAATGGGAGTTGATTACTTCCTTATGAGGTATCACATAGGTGAGTAGGATCAACAGAAGGCAGACGCAAGAAGTTCTAATTCAATCCAGGTGTATTAGGATTAGTTACACGGTAGAGCCAAATTAAGGCAAATGCCATGTAAAACTGCAGTGACAACAGGAGGGTTACTCCTTACTTGTAGTAGTTGAATGCTTTTAGATTGGATTCACAATGTGTGTGTCCTCCCCGCAGTACACAATCGGTTCACAGTCACTCAGTCATGGATTTGTATTGTCCCACTTGGCTCACAGTCACTATTCCTCTGCTTCACATGATCGGTTCTGCAAGTCCCCTCCCTCTTCCAATGTCTCCAGCCCTATGTGCACCTGCATGTTAGGGCTTTGAGGGCAGAAGCTAGGGTACGGAGTAGAGACCCAAACCTCAGAACATCAATCAAGTGGCTGGTAGTCAGAGTTCATCTTGAGGCTTTGCATCTACTCCTTCGCTATCGCCTTATTAAGGGTACTGGCGCTGCCGCAATGGCCCATCATCCCATTCATCCTCGGCGCTCTTCTGCACCTAGAGATCTCTCTAGCATGGGCTATCCTTTCCAGTCTATCCCGACTTGTACAACCCTTTGTTACTCTACCAAAAAGCTCATACCTCCACCCTTCTGAGGCTCACTCTGCAGGTTGGACGGCCCTGCTTCGGATCCCCCACAAACTCTCCTCTGGGGTTTTTGCAAACCTCTTTTTGAAGCCTCTTTGCAACCTAGTTTTACTCTCCAATGTCTCCTCCTGACGTCTCATTTAACCCTCCATCATGTCTTCAGTATCTCCTCCTGATATTTCCTTCTAACATTCTTCCTCTGCAACCTTCTCTAGGTGTTTTCTTCCAACCTCCTCTCTCTGTCTCCTCCAACCCCTTACTGGTGTTTGCCCTCCAACCTCCTTTTCTACACTTCCAGAGTCTACTCGGTCCTTCTCCCTCCAATGTTCTCCTGCTCCACCTCAGCCTCTTCTTTCACTCTGCCTCAAGCCTCCTTCTGCTCCCCATTGCCTCCTCTTTCCATCTACCTGTCTCTCCACCTCTGTTCATTTCTGTTGTGTGCGGATTGGTGCTGATATTCGGACATTCAATTCACCAGTTTGCAACCTGAGACGCTGAGCTTTAAGATCGGCTACTCTTCCTGGATTGTACATGCGTGCCTCTGACGCTGCCATGTGACCATTCCTTGTGTAATATTTTCCTGAGGGACGACTGCAGCATCTGCTCTGTGCAGAACGCAGCGAGCTCTGCTCAAATTTGAAGGTGCTGTAATACTTACAGTTAGTTTTCCCAGCTCCCCCTTATGGGTGTGAGGCTGACAACAGTAGCAAACCAAACAACTGAAGTTCACTAGTTCCAAAATAAGAATGTCCAATCAAGGTTGTATCAAATCATAAAACGCAAACAACTAATCGGAAAACACTAGGATAAAATCCACCCATGTGAAGAGATGTTCCTGCATTTCTGTGTTGCTGGAGTCACAATTCTAGGTATTCACAGACAAGTTGAGCCCCTCTGTTTTGCACTCCCACTTCAGGGAGCTCCTCTGACACCTGCAGGGGATACTTCACCTCAGTGGTCGAAGCGTAAAACAAAAAGTAGTGGAACTATGTTCCCATTGTCCTGCCCCCTTTTATGCCCCCCTCAAACTCCGCACCATCCCCCCTTATCCCAATCAAACCCCATACAGGTCCTTCCTTTCCTCCACTCCACCCTGCTATTATGATTGTATATGCCCTGCGGACCTCCCAGTAACAGGGCCCTCGTACCTTAAGAGAAGACACGGACACGTCTTACTGTTACGGGCTCCTGGCGGCTTCTGTGGGCCCCCACTGAGGCTTGTGCATGCGTACAGGGAGTGCCTCACTCGGTAACATTCCTCCTTTTTCATAAAGAACAAACAGAGTGATAAAACAAACAATAGTCAACTGCCCAACCGGGGCGCATACATTAGTGCAAAACAGGTAATAACTTTACCGGCCCAACATGGGCCATTACCGTCCTCCCTGGGCATCAGGGATCAGGGTCCATTATGAAATTACAGAATCTGGCTGAGCACCTTCGACCTTACCGACTTGGATACCTTCTGCCCTCATTCCTGAACTGATACGGGCGACTCGGTTCTTGCCAGGCTTACTCGATCCTTGCTGTTTCCGGACGTCGGACTGGCGGGCTGAGTAGTGGGTTCACCTGCGACGGGGTCGTCCTCGGCGGACCTGGTGTCCACCTTCTTGAAATAACAGAAGTTCTTTGTGACAGTCCCTCTGTGGTCCGCTGCGGTCACCATTGACCCATTGACGTGAGACACGCCAATGGGACTGGGCTCGTATGTGTGAGAGAGTTTTCCTTCCCGGGTGCCTATTGCGCACCAGGACGGTGTCCCCCACTGTGATGTTGGGATGCTGGAGGTGCCTCCTGATATTTTCACGCTCATTGCGCATCTGCCGCTCCTCTAATACCCTCTGATCATCAATGATCCCCAGATCACGCCCTTCCATCTCCGGTATCAGTCCTCGGGGGCACCGATTAAACAGGGCCTCTGCTGGGGCCACTCCAGTAGACTGATGAGGTGTAGGCCGGTACTTGCGAAGGAACTGATATAGGTTCCTTCGTAGGTCGCCCCTTTGGCCTTGAGTGATTCTGAATATTTTGTTCAAGCTGCGCATAAACTACTCCGCTTCTCCATTGGCCCTGGGCCATAGTGGAGTCACCTTCCGGTGAATTATTCTGTACTCCTCCATGTACTGCGCAAATTGATGGCCTTGGAATGGGGGCCCATTGTCCGAACATAGCTTAAGGGGGAAACCATGTGTTTGTGAATATTCGCTCCAGCGCTTGAATGGTGTGGTCACTGGTGGTGGACTCGACAACTCAATCTCTGGGTATCGAAACCATTGGTCGATTACTGCCAGAAAGTATGTCCCTCTCCCCGTGGAACCGAAATCTGCATGTACCATGCTCCATGGCATGTCACTTCTCCCCATGGACTCAATACAGGGTTTTCTCGCTACCGGGCTGGTGGCTTGGCACCATATGCAGTGGTGCACATACTCTTCTACATGACGTTCCAGGTCTGGGAACCAGACTTTGGTCCTCAGACGCGCCTTAGTTTTGGCCATGCCCTGGTAGCCACTGTGGGCTAGTTTGAGCACCCTCTCAACCAACAGTCACGGTACTACAATCTGACGTCCTCTGAGCAGCAATCCTTCATTGGACCCGGTAGATGGCGGGAGCGCCACAGCGCTTGCAGATCCTGTTGGGCGCCTTTCACCCTTTTTGACATGTTTGCCAGTTTCTATTCTCCATCGCCATAGCAGTACGGATCAGCTGAAAGCACTCATCATTCTTGGAAGCGTCTGCCAGCTCTGTCGTGGTTTACGCTATCGGCATTGCGGCCTCTACCACGTGCCTGACCACTTCGTCACAGTCTTCTCTGGCCGGTCCATCTTGCGAGCCGCCAGCCCCGGAGTGTCGGGACAGGTAGTCTGCCGGGTTGTTCGTACCAGGTCGGTACTGGAGCTTCACTCCATACTCCATCAGAGATAACATCCACCTTTCAGTCCGTAGGGGAGGCTTGGTCGATGCCCCCATCAAGATGGAAATCAGGGGTTTGTGGTTGTGATGACCGACACCGGGTTTCCCAAGATGTAAATACGGAACTGTTTGCAGCCCCACAGCATCACCATAGCCTCCCTCTCGATCTGTGAATACCTTCTCTCTGTGTCGGTCAGGGCTTTACTGGCATTTACTACTGGCCTCATCTGCCTCCGAGTGTCCGGTTGCAACAGTACTACCCCCAGGCCTACCGGGCTGGCATCAACAACCAGTTTTGACTCCTAGGGGTCAAAAAATGACATGGTCTCTTCCCCAGTTAGTGCTGCCTTAATGGTGTCAATGCCTTCTGCTCCCGGGTGGACCACTCCCAGGTGGCGTCATTCCTCGTGAAAGCCCCGAGTGGTTCTGCAAGGGAAGCCAGGTCTCTGAGGAATCAACCACAGTAATTTACTATCACCAAAAAGCTTTGCACATCTGATGGTGACTCGGCGGGGTGGGGGGGATCAGCTTCCCGGATGTCCTTTTCTTTGTCCGGGTCTGGAGATATGCCTCTTGCGTGAAACACAAAACCGAAGAATTCAATTTTGTCTTTGAAGAATTCACATTTCTCTTGATGGAGGGTTATCCCCAAATCTCGAATCCTCTCCAGCGTCTTCTCGAGCCTCTTCACGTGTTACGCCTCTAAGGACGCGTACACCAGAATGTCGTCACTCAGATGCAGTACCCCCTTTAGACCTGCAAGGGCACCTCTGATAATGTTTTGAAAGACTTCTGCATCCGAAGATATTTCAAAACTCAGTCTTTTGTATTGGTAAAGACCATCAAGGGTGGTGAATGTCATTATGTACCTGGAGTCGGGGTGTAACTCGAGTTGGTGGTACCCTGACCGCAGGTCCAGTTTTGAAAATATCTTGGCTCCCTGGAGTTCTCCTATCACATCGTCGAGAGTTGGTGTTGGGTGACGCTCCCGTTTGATGGCTACGTTGGGCAGGCGCATGTCCACGCAGATGCGCCCTGCCCCGGGTTGTTTGGATTTTGGACGCCACAACTTTTGAAGACATCCACGGGGTGGGGCCTTCCACCTTCTCTATGATGTCCAAATCAACGAGATGCTGCAATTCTTGTTCTACCTGCGCCTGTAGGTGGAACGGGATCTAGCGGTGTTTCAGCGCGGTTGGTCTCACGGACTTATCAATGTGCAAGCAGATAGGTTCTCCCTGCAGCTTGCCTATCCCTTGGAACAAATCAGCATTCCGTTCTGTAATGTCATTAACGTCGGATTGATATACAGACAAGGCGAAGTGTACAATGTTCAAAGCTTCAGACGCTACACAGCTTAGCAAAGAGTCTGGACTGACCTCTGTTACGAAAAATGTAGCTTTGATGGAGTGTTGGCCATGGGTGACTGACGTGGTGAACACCCCTTGCAGGGGAAGGGGTTTATTGCCCACAAAAGAGTATATCCTAGCCTTTGTTTCATCGTTAGTTGGTGGACCCAGCAGCACCTCATATTGTCTAGCGGCCATTACGCACACGGATGCTCCTGCGTCTATCAGTACTGGGGTGGGGATTTCACCAATTTCCACCACACAGGTGGGTTGTTGTCGTTTCTTCGAGCCAAGGTCAATATTCGGGATGAAGGACACCTCTTCATCCTCCTCTTCCTCTTCATCTAGTTCAAGATCTTGCATCCCTTGTTCAATGGCAGCCATACCCTTTCGTCTTCGCGGGCCTCTACTGGCGGCTCTTGCTGGTCCCCTTGATACTGCCACGGGGTTTGGCAGCTCTGCATACCCTGGTGAAATGTCCAGTCATGCCACAGCGCCCACACACCCTTGACTTTGCTGGGCAGTCATTGGCATGCAGAGGTTGGGGCCGCAATACTGGCACGGTTGGGGCAGGTCAGGCTTTTGCAATGACTCCGGTCTTCGCTGGGCCCATCTCGGTCTCTGGGGTGTATTTGCTGATGGGCGCCCTATGGCGTAGGCCTCCTCACCTTTCCCTGGCCGGACAGCTGTGCCCATTCTTGCTCCACTGCTCTCCGCCAGTTCATACGCTCTGCCCAAGTCTAGAATCTGTGCTAGAGTCAGTCCTGGCACACGGAGCACCTGGCGCCTGAGTTTCCCAGAGCACCATCCCCTCCTCATTTTCCCACTGACACGTGCTGGCCAGATGTCAAAGCCTCCCGCAAAAGTGGTCAAGTGTTTCATCCCCTGACTGCCTCTCGCTGCACCTTACAAACCTGTCAAAATCCTGATTGGCTAGGGGTAGAAAGTGCTCCTTGAGGGCATTCCTGACCTCCAGGTATGTGGTAGTCGGAGAGTTCAGTGACTCAAATATGCAATGTACCTCGGAACCAGCAGCATACAACATAGTCGCAACCTTGGCATTGTCTTCTGTCTCTCCCGTGGCCCTTATGTACATTCCCAACTTTTTGACCCATAGGAGCCATTTGGGCCCCAATTTGGACGGTGGATCCGACATGTCAAACTCTGGCATGGGAACCAATGTACCTTGTTGTCTTCGAATGGGTTGAGCCAGTGCACCGCATCTTCTTGATCTCCCATGGCTGCCAACCGCACAGGCACCTCCCGCTCCACAGAGGCCCCAAGTCAGCACCAGTGGCGTAGACTCTGGAGTGATGGCACCAAAGAAAATGACCCCCCGGTGAGGGTGAAATGTCCAGTGGAACCACTTTGGTGGGGATGGGATGAAGGTATTCAACTCCTTCCTCAGGTTGAAATGTGTCCTGCAGAAATCACATATATGCACAGATTGCACCAGGAACCACAGCCAATTGAGGAAAAATAGCTGTAGAGTGTCCAAAAATGGATGAAAATGGGGTGAAGGCCCTTAACTCCTTCCCCAGGCAGAATGTGCAATGCAGAAATCACATATGTGCCCAGATTGCACCAGGAACAAAGCCATTTGTGGAAAAACAGCTGTAGAGTGTCCAAAAAACAATGAAAACGGCACACGAGCACCCCGTGAGGAGCCACTACCATTTGCTTGCAAAATGGTGGCACGCGTGTGCCGCATAAGTAACGGTGTCTACTGAGCGCCGAGAAAATATCGTGAAGATCAGTCGTTTCGATCGTGATGTTTTCTCTCCCCACTCAGGCCTTTTCTCGTCACCAATATTATGATTGTATATCCTCCGCGGACCTCCCAGTAACAGGGCCCCCGTACCTTAAGAGAAGACACGGACACGTCTTACTGGCGGCTTCTGCGTCACACGGGTTCCCCTTTATTCAACGCGCATGTGCGGCCCACAATGAGGCTCGCACATGCGTATGGGGAGTGCATCACTCCGTAACACCTGCCACACTGCGTTTTACAACAGT